>NW_026020278.1:0-20305 GCF_900185275.1 Solanum verrucosum
TTTAGTCTAGGCATAGACTAGTGTTGCCGTAGACTTGCGAGGTTTCAGATGACGTTGGGGAGTAACTTTTTCCGATGTCGTTACGGACGGTCAGCTCCTTGTAAACTGATATAGCAGACTTGAGTCTGATAGTCTGAGCCTTAGCTAGGCGGTAACTCAGCTTATGACCTTGTATCCAAATGCCTGGTTTTCTATCGGCTACAGATACCCGGTTAGAGTCTGTGGTCCAGCTTACCTGTGATCTGATTTTGGCTACAGTACCCGGTTCGAGTCGTGGTCCAGCCCACCCGTGCCCGACCTTTGGCTACAGCACCCGGTTCGAGTCCGTGGTCCAGCCCATATAGGTTGACTCATTAGCTATAGTACCCGGTTCGAGTCCGTGGTCCAGCTTGCACGTGGTGCATTCCCAATTCCTTACTGAAGCTTCAGTTTAGTCTTTGATTACTCTCATCTGTAGGTTGAGGTTTTGGAGGTTGGAGATGTTCGATTAAAGTCCGGGACGTAATGAGATCTTGGAATATAATTGGAATGGTTCAGTTAAAGTCCGAAAATTGGTAATATTGTGATAGACCTTTAGCTCCATTCTTTTACTTCAACTCCAGTGCATCTTCGGGCTTATGGGGTCCGTGCAGGTGGTTTCTTTTATTGTGCACGAGCGTACCCGTCGGGTTTATGTGGAGCCCGGCGAGTAGTTAGATTCCTTGTCTTTGTTGCCTGTACGCTCGTGTACATACCCACATTTACTACTCTTTTGCCCTTGATTGTGACCCTTATTCGCATTTCAGTTCACTTTTCTTATCTTGCTCGTCGGCCTGATGCCTACTGGGTACCTGTTGTTTTGGTACTCATACTACACTCTGCATCTATTTTCGTGATGCAGGTCCGAGTACTAGCTACCGACGTTGATTCGAGCCAGCTGCGGTCGTGATCGGAGGCAAGGGTGAGCACACAACGTCTGGAATTTGCCGTCTCCTTCTGTACTTACTTTTGCTTGTCTTTTGCCTTTTTAGACACTTGTTTCTGTAGTCCACTTTTAGGACTTGTACTTTGTTAGCAGCTCTGTACTTGTGACTTCCAGGTTTTTGGGAGGAATTCATTTTGTGTATATATGTCTAGTCGCTTCCGCCGTTCATTGCATGTTCTTGTTATATTTATTACTATTTTAGGTTGATTGGTTGGTTTTCTACCCTAACATCCCATTACTTCGAGTTCCGGATATGGGTCGGCTTGCCTACTGGTGGGTCATATAGTAGGCGCCATCATGACCTGAGAAATTGGGTCTTGACAAATTGGTATCAGAGCCCCAGGTTCGTCGGTCTCACTTGTACAGAGCTAACTCTAGTAGAGTCCTGCAGATCGTACGGAGACGTCTTACTTATCTTCGGGAGGCTACAGGATGTCTTTAGGAACGTGTCGCTTTTGTATCACTGTCGTGCATTGTGTGTCTTATCGTTTTGAAATCTTACTTGTTCCACTCTTTTACAGGGATGGCTCGCACGCGTGGTAGGGCCCAGCTAGGGGTAGAGGCCGACCTCGAGGTCGTGCCAAGCTAAAGCACCAGCCCAGGACCGAGAGCAAACTCCGGAGCCGGTGATAGAGCCACCAGCAGCTCCAGCACAGCAGCAACCGATGGGCCCGGGACCAGCCCAGCCACCGCCCGAGCCTGTGGCAGCTCCAGGTATACAGGCGATGCTCGTACAGATACTAGCTGCCATTGGGGTATGCAGCAGGCCCCAGCTCCAGCCGCTCCAGTACCGCAGGGCCAGCCTGCACAGCGCACGTTGTTCAGCAGCTAGCGCACCGGTTGTTCAGCCTGACGATTTGGAGGGCGTCATGCCACTTCGGGAGCAGAAGATGCTCGGGGTGTTCCTTAGACTATCACCGCCGAGGTTTTTCTGGGGCTGTGGGTGAGGAATGCCCACGAGTTTCTACTTACTTGCCGCGAGCGGCTACAGACTTTGGGTTTAGTGGAGTCGAGAGGAGCAGACTTCACCGCTTACCAGCTAGACGGTCCCGCCAGGCAGTGGTGGCGTACATACTTAGAGACCAGGCCAGTGGGTCTCCACCGGTCACATGGACTGAGTTTTCAGAGGCCTTCTTGGCCCGATTTATTCCAGGAGCATCAGAGATCAGTTTGCTCGGTTAGAGCAGGGCTCCATGACAGTATCAGAGTATGAGGCCCGATTCCACGAGCTCTCCAGGCATGCCGCCATGATATTACCTACTGAGGAGGAGAGGGTTCGTTGTTTTGTTCGGGGTTTGAGACTACAGTTGCGGATTGAGACTCAGTCTTTAGTCTCAGCGGGCCGCTCATTTCTGGATGTAGTGGACCATGTCCGCACTATTGAGCAGCTCCGTCGCGAGGCCCAAGGGGGCAGCGGCAAGAGAGCTAGACAGGAGGATAGCCATGATAGGCGCCGTTTCAGACCCCGAGAGTCTTATGATAGATCTCAGCAGAGGTTTCAGTCGGGTCAGTCTAGTCGCCCCTTCCAGGCCTCTCTCCAGACATCGGAGGGTGATCAGCACCGCCATATTGGTTTTAGTGCCGGTCCTAGTCGGGGCCGAGGTAGTTCACAGATGGGTTCTTCTGGCCGGGGTAGCCGACCTCCAGCTCTCAGTCGACAGTCCCAGGGGTGCTATGAGTGTGGGGAGTTAGATCATTGGGCCCGCGAGTGTCCCCATCGCAGGTTAGCCTTACCCGCTCCACAGGCAGCTAGGCATGCGCCACGCCAGCACCTCCAGCTAGAGGCGGAGGCCAGGGACAGGACCGCAGGGGTGGTCACCAGGGTATACGGGTGGTCCCGAGGAGGCAGGTTAGGGGGCAGAGCCGATGCACAGGGTAGGGGAGCCCAGGCCCACTTTTATGCAGCTCCAGCTAGAGCAGATGCTGAGACCTCGGACGATGTGATCACATGTACAATGTTATTATGCCATCAGCCCGCATCCGCCTTATTTGATCCAGGCTCTACTTATTCTTATATATCTGTTTATTGTGCTCCTCGATTGAGTATGAGCCAGAGCTATTGGTTGAGCCGTTGCGTGTTTCGACCCCGGTAGGTGATTCTTTAGTAGTGGATCAGGTATTTAGATCCTGTGTGGTGACTATTCAGAGGCGAGACACTAGGGTTGATCTCATTTTGCTTGACATGGTGGATTTTGATTTGATTTTGGGTATGGATTGGTTATCCCCCCACCGTGCGGTCTTGGATTGCTATGCCAAGACCGTTACTTTAGCCATGCCTGGTATTCCACCAGTGGTGTGGCAGGGCTCTTGTAGTCGCACGCCAGTTGGGGTGATATCTTTTGTTCGGGCCCAGAGGTTGATGGCTAGCGGGTGTTTGGCTTATTTAGCTTATGTTAGAGATGTTAGTAGGGAGGGTCCTACCGTTGATTCAGTACCTATTGTTCGAGAGTTTACAGATGTGTTTCCTGCGATCTGCCTGGTCTCCTCCTGATCGTGACATTGACTTTCTATTGAAGTAGAGCCGGGCACTAAGCCCATTTCTATACCACCGTACCGTATGGCCCCCGTAGAGCTCAAGGAGCTCAGTGTTCAGATTCAGGATCTCTTAGATAAGGGATTCATTCGGCCTAGTGTATCGCCTTGGGGTGCCCAGTCCTCTTCGTGAAGAAGAAGGACGGTACTATGCGATTGTGCATCGACTACAGGCAGTTGAACAAGGTGACGGTGAAGAACCGTTACCCCATGCCTAGGATTGATGATCTATTTGACAACTTCAGGGTGCGTGGTATTTTCTAAGATTGATTTAAGATCCGGCTACCACCAGTTGAGGATTAGGGCAGCGGACGTCCCTAAAACTGCATTTAGGACTCGTTACGGCCACTATGAGTTCCTAGTGATGTCTTTTGGGTTGACTAACGCCCCTGCCGCGTTCATGGACTTGATGACTAGGGTGTTTAGGCCGTACTTGGATTCGTTTGTCATAGTCTTCATAGATGACATTCTAGTATACTCGCGGAGCCGGAGGAGCATGAGCAGCATTTGAGGATAGTGCTCCAGACTTTGAGAGGCCAGCGACTTTATGCCAAGTTCTCAAAGTGCGAGTTTTGGCTTGAGTCCGTAGCATTCTTGGGGCACGTGGTGTCTAAGGATGGCATTATGGTAGATCCCGCTAAGATTGAGGCCATTCGTGATTGGGCCAGGCCCACCTCTGTGACTGAGATTCGTAGCTTCGTCGGATTGGCAGGCTACTACAGGCGTTTTGTTGAGGGATTTTCTACTATAGCAGCGCCTTTGACTCGGTTGACTCGCCAGGATGTTCCGTTTGTGTGGTCGGAGGAGTGTGAGAGGAGCTTTCTGAGGCTTAAGGAGTTGCTTACCACCGCTCTATATTGACTCTTCCAGTTGAGGGCGAGGGGTTTACTGTTTATTGTGACGCATCCGGCATTGGTTTGGGTTGTGTACTGATGCAGCAGGGCCGCGTTATTGCTTATGCGTCGAGGCAGCTTAAGCCGCACGAGCGCAACTACCCCACTCATGACTTAGAGTTGGCGGCGGTAGTTTTTGCGCTTATGATTTGAAGGCATTACCTGTATGGAGTTCGATGCGAGATCTATACTTATCACATGAGACTTCGGTACATTATGAGCCACAGGGATCTTAATTTGAGACACCGTCATTGGATTGTCAGCAGGTTAAGACCAAGCATTTGAGGCCTGGTGGCGAGCTTCAGAGATTACCCATTCCTGAGTGGAAATGGGAGAGGATCACCATGGCCTTCGTTGTAGGATTACCCCGCACTTCCCGTGGTGGTGATAGTATTTGGGTCATCGTGGATCGATTGACCAAGTCAGCACACCTCATTCCTGTCCATACTTCCTACAGTGCTGGGAAGTTAGGCCGTATCTACATTCGAGATGTGGTTCGTCTTCATGGTGTGCCTATTTCCATCAGCTCAGACCGGGGCCCACAGTTCACATCTAGCTTCTGGAAGACCTTCCAGGATTAGTTGGGTACCCGTGTTGACCTTAGCACAACTTTCCACCCGCAGACTGATGGTCAGTCGGAGCGCACAATTCAGGTTCTTGTGGACATGTTGCGGGCTTGTGTTATTGATTTTGGGGGTTAGTGGGACCAGTATTTGCTTTTGGCAGTGTTTGCGTACAACAACATCCACCATTAGAGTATTCAGATGCCCCATTCGAGGCCTTATATGGTAGGCGTTGTGGCTCTCCAGTTGGTTCGTTTGAGTTTACAAAGCCAAGGCCGTGCAGTACAGACTTGATGTGAGAGGCTTTAGATCACGTGAGGGTAATTCAGGATAGGCTCTGGACAGCCCAGAGTAGACATCAGAGTTATGCAGACCGTAGGCGGCGACCGTTGAAATTTGTTGTTGGTGATAGAGTATTCCTCCGTGTGTCGCCTATGAAAGGTGTAATGATATTTGGAGGCGGGGCAAGCTTAGCCCTAGGTCTATTAGGTTCTTTGAGATATTGAGGACAGTTGGGGAGGTCGCATACGAGTTAGCTTGCCCCCGACCTTTTCATCTATTCACCCAATTTTCATGTTTCGATGTTACGCCGGTATGTTCCAGATGAGTCCCATGTGATTCAGTATGATGCAGTTGACTGGGCTAAAACCTGTTGAAAGTGCTGCAGAGTTCTATTAATAGGCATCTCCGAGCCTTGAACGGGACCTACTATAGCAACCCTCATATCTAGCTCTCTCTAGTTGCTACCCCTTTGGTCCTCACGATGGAGCTGCTCAATAATGTGGCCTGATAAATAAAATATAGAAAGGAGAAACCAGTGAGACCATAGAGTGAGTTCTCAACCCGGAGCTGCAGTCTCAACTTACGAACAAAGAATCGCCCCATATCCTCTCGATAAGTAGAAATCATGGTGGCATGACGAAGAAAGATCATGGAATCTCGCCTTGTACTGAGATACGGTACTTATAGAACCCTGCTTCAACATAGAAAAATGATCCCCATGATGATCTATGACGTTGTGAGGATGAACTGGCCAAAAAGGCCTAAAAAAACTCAGCCCAGGTGACCGGAGGAGACCCAACTGACCTGGTCTTAAAAAAGGCCACACCACCTCTACCTTGCTTACCCATCTAACGATAAGGACAGAATCGGATCTCCTCTTGACTCAACTAGACTCAAAGTCTACATCGCTCATAACTAGTAGTCAAAAACTCGTGGGCATCCTCACCCATCGCCCTAGAAAACCTTAGAGTGAAAGCCTTAAGAACACCCCGAGCATCATTTCGTCCTCTAGTGGCATAACTCTTATAGTAGAGAGAACAAGGTTAGAACAAAATAGAAAATAATACTAACAATTAGAAAAGACAGAAACAAAAAGCAAACCAAAAATATATCGAAGGAACCCTCCAAGAACTGGAATTAACGAGTACATAGTTCGCTAACAATATTAATACAAGTCCCAAAATGGACCACAACAAGCCGTCTCAAAGGCAAAGTCAAGATAATATACAATATACTGATCCAGGATGCCACGTACTCACCCTCACCTTTAATATCCACAAGCTGCAAAAAAGGGCATGAACAATTGCCATAGGTAGTTGGTACTAGGTATTGTATCATGAGAATATGCATAGTTAGCATAAGTACCAAAACAAGATAGTCAGTTGGCATCACAGGTCAAGCGAGCAAGAAGATAAAAACAATTTGATAAGATAGAATCTAGATGAGAGTAGAAAAGTCAATGCGAATATGAAAAGAAGGCACATGAGCATACCCAACTAAAATCGAACTATAACTAAAAATAAACCTAATGGACCTTTATAATCCCAAATGGTACACTCGTGCACAAGTTTAAATAAAACCCGAACAGATCCCATATGCCCGACAAATACATATAATATATAGCTAAGTCTACAAGAAAGAAGAGTAACCCAGATCAAATCCAAGAACATTAGTCGAGCTCTAGCCCAAGTGTAATGACCCTCTAGGTCATTTTTTAAATTAAAGCATTCATTCCATTGTTTAGAGCATTCCTGTAGCGACCTCAAGTCATTTATGACTTGCTGGCACTGACTGTTCGGTCGTCAGGTCGTTCGTTGGGGTTTTAGGCCCGTTTCCTTGTTTGGAGAATTTATAACTTGAAAAGTAGGACTTCGGTCATAAATTCAGGTAACAGACCTCAGAATAAAATTCTGACGATTCCAACAGCTCCGGAATGGCCAAATTTGGCTAGTTGCATGGTCAACACGAGTATCGGAGGCAATCGGTACGATGTTTAGGGCCATTTGACGTTTTTGCCCTTGCAATTTGGCCTATAGTTGACTTTGGTCAACCTTTTGGAAGACGTGCTCAGATGAATTCTGACAGCTAGGTTAGCTTCGAAATATCGATTTTGGTTAGAACGACCCTTTGTTCACTTCCGAGGCTTTAGATGCCCGTTGTGGAATCTGGCTCAGAAAGATATGGGTGTGGGACCCACTTTTCATCGAAGCGATCTCCAATGGAAATTCGACTTCACCGTTGAGTCCGAAATATCATTTCCAATCAGATTCCATATATGGTTTGTGTTTTTCCGACTCGAACGATCCGAAACATAAATTTAAGTTTGAAGAGTTGTTGAATTCTAATGCGGTGGTGACGTGCAGAGCCACGCGACGCCACGTGGCGCGTGTTGAAATCTGGAAATTTCCAGATTTAAGGACAATTTTCGTCTTTTTTTTCTTTTTCTTCCTCATCTTCAAACATAGATATCTCTCCATTTTAAGCTCAAATTAGCTGATTCAAAGGCTAATTTCAAGAGAATTTCGTGGGGAATCTAGAGGTGAGCTCAGAAACGCGAGGGGAGGCTTCGTTTGAGGTAAGGAATCGAATTTAGCTACTGCTAGAGTGATTTTCGGAATGAATTTTTGTTGAACTTTGAAAGGTTAGATCTTGATCATCTTAGGTCCGTTTTGAGTCATTCTTTAGGCTAACTTGTAGAGTTTTTCGCAAGGATCGTCGTGGTATAATCTGTTTGGGTTGGAAGGGTCTCGTTTTTCCAGAATTTGGTGATCAAGGGGCTGCCAAGTCGTAAGTCAAGACTTATTAATGATTTTAATTGTTGGGACTGATTTGCTATGTTCTAGGCATCTTTTTGTGCTAAATTTTGGGGTATTAGTTTAGTAAGGTATTTGGGACGTTTTCACGGATTCTTTTCGGGATTCCAATTGTGGGTCCCACAATCCCGTTTTAGACCCAATTTTGGGTCCGCTCCAAAAATATAATTTTAGTGTCAACATATTCGTAATGACGAGGTGATTAACCTTTTGATAGTGGAGAATATTTGGAGACCGTTCGGAGTGGAAAAGCTCCGGTACCGTGAGTTGGAGCACGCGTGATCGGCTTTCAGGTAGGCTATGGCTTTCCCCTCGTGAGATTGAGCATGTTTAGGCAATTGTTTATTGATTTGCTTTAAGTATGGAGGGGTTCGGGTGTCGAGCATGCTAAATTTCTATAATTCCTGCCTTAGACCTTATTTCGGGAAATTGTTGGATTATGAAAGCATGACTCTGGATATTATTGAACATCCATACCTTGTGGTGTATATGATAATATTGATTTGAAGTATGTTTGGCCTTAGTCTAGGCTTAGACCAGTGTTGCCATAGACTTGCGAGGTTTCGAATATCGTTAGGCAGTAGAACTTTTTCCGACGTCGTTTCGGACGGTCACTTCTTGTAGACTGATATAGCAGACTTGAGTCTGATAGTCTGAGCCTTAGCTAGGCGGTAATCAGCTTATGACTTGTATCCATAATGCCCTGCGATTCTATCGGCTATAGATACCCGGTTAGAGTCCGTGGTCCAGCTTACCTGTGATCTGATTTTGGGTACAGTACCCGGTTCGAGTCCGTGGTCTAGCTTACTGTGATCTGATTTTGGCTACAGTACCGGTTCGAGTCTGTGGTCAAGCCCACCCGTGCCCGACCTTTGGCTACAACACCCGGTTCGAGTCCGTGGTCCAGCCTATATAGGTTGACTCATTAGCTATAGTACCCGGTTCGAATCCGTGGTCCAGCTTGCACGTGGTGCATTCCCAATTCCTTACTAAAGCTTCAGTTTAGTCTTTGATTACTCTCATCTGTAGGTTGAGGTTTTGGAGGTTGGAGATGTTCCGATTAAAGTCCGGGACGTAATGAGATCTTGAAATATAATTGGGAATGGTTCAGTTAAAGTCCGGAAATTGGTAATATTGTGATAGACCTTCTAGCTCCATTCTTTTACTTCAACTGCAAGTGCATCTGCCGGGCTTATGGGGGTCCGTGCAGGTGGTTTCCTTTATTCTGCACGGGCGTACCCGTCGGGTTTATGGGAGCCCGACGGAGTTAGTTAGATTCCTTGTCTTTGTTCCCTGTACGCTCGTGTACATACCCATATTTACTACTCTTTTGCCCTTGATTGTGACCCTTTATTCGCATTTCAGTTCACTTTTGCTTATCTTGATCAGTCGGTCTGATCCTACTGGGTACCTGTTGTTTTGGTACTCATACTACACTCTGCATCTATTTTCGTGATGCAGGTCCGAGTACTAGCTACTGACGTTGATTCGAGCCAGCTGCGGTCGTGATCGGAGGCAAGGGTGATCACACAACGTCCTGGATTTGCTCGTCTACTACTGTACTTAATTTTGCTTGTCTTTTGCCTTTTTAGACAGCTTGTTTCTGTGGTCCAATTTTATGACTTGTACTTTTGTTAGCAGCCCTGTACTTGTGACTTCCAGGTTTTTGGAGGAATTCATTTTGTGTATATATGTTTATTCGCTTCTGCCCGTTCATGGCATGTTCTTGTTATAATTATTACTATTTTAGGTTGATTGGTTGGTTTTCTACCCTAACATCCCATTACTTCGAGTTTCGGGATATGGGTCGGCTTGCATACTGGTGGGTCATATAGTAGGCGCCATCATGACCTGAGAAATTGGGTCTTGACAAATTGGTATCAGAGCCCCAGGTTCGTGGGTCTCACTTGTACAGAGATAACGTCTAGTAGAGTCCTGCAGATCGGTACGGAGACGTCCGTTACTTATCTTCGGGAGGCTACAGGATGTCTTCAGGAACGTGTCGCTTTTGTATCACTGTCGTGCATTGTGTGTCTTATCGATTTCTGAAAATCTTACTTGTTCCACTCTTTTACAGGGGATGGCTCTCACGCGTGGTAGGGCCCCAGCTAGTGGTAAAGGCCGACCTCGAGGTCGTGCCAGAGCTACAACACCAGCCCAGGACCGAGAGCAAACTCCGGAGCCGATGATAGAGCTACCAGCAGCTCCAGCCCAGCAGCAATCGAACGGCCCGGACCAGCCCAGCCACCGCCCGAGCTTGTGGCAGCTCCAGGTATACAGGCGATGCTTGTACACATACTAGCTGCCATTGGGGGTATGCAGCATGCTCTAGCTCCAGCTGCTCCAGTACCGCACGGCAAGCCTGCACCAGCGACACCGGTTGTTCAACAGCTAGCGGCCCCGGTTGTTCAGCCTAACGATTTGGAGGGCGTCATGCCACTTCAGGAGCAGAAGATGCTCGGGGTGTTCCTTAGACTATCACTGCCGAGGTTTTCTGGGGCTGCGGGTGAGAATGCCCACGAGTTTCTACTTACTTGCCGCGAGCGGCTACATACTTTGGGTTTAGTGGAGTCGAGAGGAGCAGACTTCACCGCTTACCAACTAGACGGTCCCGCTAGGCAATGGTGGCGTACATATTTAGAGACCAGGGCAGCTGGGTCTCCACCGATCACATGGACTGAGTTTTCAGAGGCCTTCTTGGCCCGATTTATTCCCAGGAGCATCAGAGATCAGCTCAGAGATCAGTTTGCTCGGTTAGAGCAGGGCTCCATGACAGTATCAGAGTATGAGGGCTGATTCCATCAGCTCTCCAGGCATGCCGCCATGATATTACCTACTGAGGAGGAGAGGGTTCGTTGTTTTGTTCGGGGTTTGAGACTATAGTTGCGGATTGAGACTCAGTCTTTAGTCTCAACAGGCCGCTCATTTCTGGATGTAGTGGACCATGTCCGCACTATTGAGCACCTCCGTCGCGAGGCCCAAGGGGGCAGCGGCAAGAGAGCTAGACAGGAGGATAGCCTTGATAGGCGCCGTTTCAGACCCCGAGAGTCTTATGATAGATCTCAGCAAAGGTTTCAGTCGGGTCAGTCTAGTCGCCCCTTCCAGGCCTCTCTCCAGGCATCGGAGGGTGATCAGCACCGCCATATTGGTTTTAGTGCCGGTCCTAGTCGGGGCCGAGGTTGTTCACAGATAGGTTCTTCTAGCCGGGGTAGCCGACCTCCAGCTCTCAGTCGACAGTCCCAGTGGTGATATGAGTGTGGGGAGTTAGATCATTGGGACCGCGAGTGTCCCCATCGCAGGTTAGCCTTACCCGCTTCAAAAGCAGCTAGGCATGCGCCAGCGCCAGCACCAGCACCTCCAGCTAGAAGCGGAGGCCAGGGACAGGACCGCAAGGGTGGTCACAGGGGTATACGGGGTGGTCCCCGGGGAGGCAAGTTAGGGGGAAGAGCCGATGCACAGGGTCGGGGAGGCCAGGCCCACTTTTATGCAGCTCCAGCTAGAGTAGATGCTGAGACCTCAGACGATATGATCACAAGTACAGTGTTATTATGCCATCAGCCCGCATCCGCCTTATTTTATCCAGGCTCTACTTATTATTATATATCTGTTTATTGTTCTCCTCTATTGAGTAGGAGCCCAGAGGTATTGGTTGAGCCGTTGCGTGTTTCGACCCCGGTCTGTGATTCTTTAGTAGTGGATCAGGTATTTAGATCCTGTGTGGTGACTATTCAGAGTCGAGACACTAGGGTTGATCTCATTTTTCTTGACATGGTGGATTTTGAATTGATTTTGGGTATGGATTGGTTATCTCCCCACCGTGCGGTCTTGGATTGCTATGTCAAGATCGTTACTTTAGCCATGCCTGGTATTCCACCAGTGGTGTGGAAGAGCTTTTGTAGTCGCACGCCAGTTGGGATGATATCTTTTGTTCGGGCCCAGAGGTTGATGGCTAGCGGGTGTTTGGCTTATTTAGCTTATGTTAGAGATGTTAGTAGGGAGGGTCCTACCGTTGATTCAGTACCTATTGTTCGAGAGTTTACAGATGTGTTTCCTGCCAATCTGCCTGGTCTCCCTCCTGATCGTGACATTGACTTTCCTATTGAAGTAGAGTCGGGCACTAAGCCCATTTCTATACCACCGTACCGTATGGCCCCCGTAGAGCTCAAGGAGCTCAGTGTTCAGATTCAGGATCTCCTAGATAAGGGATTCATTCGGCCAAGTGTATCGCCTTGGGTTGCCCCAGTCCTCTTCGTGAAGAAGAAGCACGGTACTATGCGATTGTGCATCGACTACAGGCAGTTGAACAATGTGATAGTGAAGAACCGTTACCCCATGCCTAGGATTGATGATCTATTTGACCAACTTCAGTGTGCCGTGATATTTTCTAAAATTGATTTAAGATCCAGCTACCACCAGTTGAGGATTAGGGCAGCGGACGTCCCTAAAACTGCATTTAGGACTCGTTACGGCGACTATGAGTTCCTAGTGATGTCTTTTGGGTTGACTAACGCCCCTGCGGCGTTCATGGACTTGATTACTAGGATGTTTAGGTCGTACTTGGATTCGTTTGTCATAGTCTTCATAGATGACATTCTAGTATACTCGCGGAGCCGGGAGGAGCATGAGCAGCATTTGAGGATAGTGCTCCAGACTTTGAGAGGCCACGACTTTATGCCAAGTTCTCAAAGTGCGAGTTTTGGCTTGAGTCCGTAGCATTCTTGGGGCACGTGGTGTCTAAGGATGGCATTATGGTAGATCCCGCTAAGATTGAGGCCATTCGTGATTGGGCCATACCCACCTCTGTGACTGAGATTCGTAGCTTCGTCGGATTGGCAGGCTACTACAGGCGTTTTGTTGAGGGATTTTCTACTATAGCAGCGCCTTTGACTTGCCAGGATGTTCCGTTTGTGTGGTCGGAGGAGTGTGTGAGGAGCTTTCTGAGGCTTAAGGAGTTGCTTACCACCGCTCCTATATTGACTCTTCCAGTTGAGGGCGAGGGGTTTACTGTTTATTGTGACGCATCCGGCATTGGTTTGGGTTGTGTACTGATGCAGCAGGGCCGGTTATTGCTTATGCGTCGAGGCAGCTTAAGCCGCACGAGCGCAACTACCCCACTCATGACTTAGAGTTGGCGGTGGTAGTTTTTGCGCTTAAGATTTGGAGGCTTTACCTGTATGGTGTTCGATGCGAGATCTATACTGATCACATGAGCCTTCAGTACATTATGAGCCAGAGGGATCTTAATTTGAGACAGCGCCATTGGATTGAGCTCCTGAAGGACTATGACCTCTTTATTCTCTACCATCCGGGCAAGGAAAATGTAGTAGCAGACGCCTTGAGTCGGAAGGCAGTGAGTATGGGTAGTCTAGCCTTTCTTTCTACTATGGAGCGACCATTAGCTTTGGACATCCAGTCCTTAGCTAACCGGATGATACGGCTTGATATCTCTGATTCCCGGTGTGTACTAGCTTATGTGGATGCTCAGTCATCTCTGCTGGATCGGATTCGCAGCCGTCAGTTTGAGTATGAGGACTTGGTGGCACTTCGAGATCGAGTTTTGGGAGGTGACAATGGCCTGGCTACCTTAGATTTAGATGGGGTTTTAAGATTTGGTGATCGACTTTGTGTTCCAAGAGTTTGGGGTCTGATTCAGATAATTCTTACCGAGGCCCATGACTCCAAATATTCTATTCATCCGGGCACAACTAAGATGTATCGGGACTTGAGACAGCACTACTGGTGGAGCGGCATGAGGAGATATATTGCGGATTATGTATTGCGTTGCTTAAATTGTCAGCAGGTTAAGGCCGAGCATTTGAGGCCTGGTGGCGGGCTTCAGAGATTACCCATTCCTGAGTGGAAATGGGAGAGGATCACCATGGACTTCGTTGTAGGATTACCCCGCACTTCCCGTGGTCATGATAGTATTTGGGTCATCGTGGATCGATTGACCAAGTCAGCACACTTCATTCCTGTCCGTACTTCCTACAATGCTGAGAGGTTAGTCCGTATCTACATTCGAGAGGTGGTTCGTCTTCATGGTGTGCCTGTTTCCATCATCTCAGACAAGGGCCCACAACTCACATCTAGCTTCTGGAGGACCTTCCAGGATGAGTTGGGTACCCGTGTTGACCTTAGCATAACTTTCCACCCGCAGACTGATGGTCAGTCGGAGCGCACGATTCAGGTTCTTGAGGACATGTTGCGGGCTTGTGTTATGGATTTTGGGGGTCAGTGGGACCAGTGTTTGCCTTTGGCAGAGTTAGCGAACAACAACAGCTACCACTCGAGTTTTCAGATGGCCCCATTCGAGGCCTTATATGGTAGGCGTTGTCGCTCTCCAGTTGGTTGGTTTGACTCTACAAAGCCCAGGTCGCGCGATACAGACTTAATGCGAGAGGCTTTAGATCATGTGAGGGTGATTCAGGATAGACTCAGGACAGCCTAGAGTAGACAACAGAGTTATGCAGACCGTAGGCGTCGACCGTTGAAATTTGCTGTTGGTGATAGAGTATTCCTCCATATGTCGCCCATGAAGGGTGTAATGAGATTTTTGAGGCAGGGCAAGCTTAGCCCCAGGTATATAGGTCCTTTTGAGATATTGAGGACAATTGGGGAGGTCGCATATGAGTTAGCTTTGCCCCCGGCCTTTTCAGGTATTCACCCAGTTTTTCATGTTTTGATGTTGCGCCGGTATGTTCCAGATGAGTCCCATATGAGTCAGTATGATGCAGTTGACTTGGATGACAGTTTGAGATACATTGAGGAGCCAGTTGCTATTTTGGCCAGAGATGTCAGACGGTTGCGTTACAGAGCCATTCCTGTGGTTAAGGTCCATTGGAGACATCGTCCAGTTGAGGAGGCTACATGGGAGACCGAGCAGGAGATGCAGGCGCAGTTCCCCGACTTATTTGAGCCTTCAGGTACTTCTTGACTCTTACTTTCGCGGACGAAAGTTCTTTTAGTAGTGGATATTGTAATGGTCGTCCAGGTCATTTTTAAATTAAAGCATTCATTCCATCGTTTAGAGCGTTCCTGTAGCGACCCCAAGTCATTTATGACTTGCCGGCACTGACTGTTCGGTCGCCTGGTCGTTCGTTTGGGTTTTAGGCCCGTTTCCCTGTTTTAGAGATTTTGTAACTTGAAAAGGTGACTTCGGTCATAAATTCAGGTAAAAGACCTCAAAATAAAATTCTGATGATTTCATCAGCTCCAGAATGGCCAAATTTGGCTAGTAGCATGGTCAACACGATTATCGAGGCAGTCGGTACGAGTTTAGGGCCATTTGACGTTTTTGCCTTGCAATTTGGCCTATAGTTGACTTTGGTCAACCTTCTTGAAGACGTGCTCAGATGAAAATTCTAATAGCTAGGTTAGCTTCGGAATATCGATTTTGGTCTAGAACGACCCTTTGTTCACTTCCCGAGGCTTTAGATGCCCGTTGTGGAATCTGGCTCAAAACGATACTGGGTGTGGGACCCACTTTTCATCGAAGCGATCTCCAATGGAAATTCCGACTTCACCGTTGAGTCCGAAATATCATTTCCAATCAGATTCCATATATGGTTTGTGTTTTTCCGACTACGAACGAATCCGTAACATCGAAATTTAAGTTTGAAGAGTTGTTGAATTCTAATGCGGTGGTGACGTGACAGAGCCAGGCGACGCCACGTGACAGCGTGTTGAAATCTGGAAATTTCCAGATTTAAGGACAATTCTCGTCCTTTTTTTTCTTTTTTCTTCTCATCTTCAAACATAGATATCTCTTCCATTTTAAGCTCAAATTAGCTGATTCAAAAGGCTAATTTCAAGAGAATTTCGTGGGGAATCTAGAGGTGAGCTCAAGAAACGCGAGGGGAGGCTTCGTTTGAGGTAAGGAATCGAATTTAGCAACTGCTAGAGTGATTTTCGGAATGAATTTTTGTTGAACTTTGAAAGGTTAGATCTTGATCATCTTAGGTCCGTTTTGAGTCATTCTTTAGGCTAACTTGTAGAGTTTTTTCGCAAGGATCGTCGTGGTATAATCTGTTTGGGTTGGAAGGGTCTCGTTTTTTCCAGAATTTGGTGATCAAGGGGCTGCCAATCGTAAGTCAAGACTTATTAATATTTTAATTGTTGGGACTGATTTGCTATGTTCTAGGCATCTTTTTGTGCTAAATTTTGGGGTATTAGTTTAGTAAGGTATTTGGGACGTTTTCACGGATTCGTTTTGGGATTCCAATTGTGGGTCCCACAATCCCGTTTTAGACGCATTTTTGGGTCCAATTATGGGCTCCGTCGCGAGGCCCAAGGGGCAGCGACAAGAGAGCTAGACAAGAGGATAGCCATGATAGGAGCCGTTTCAGACCCCGAGAGTCTTATGATAGATCTCAGCAGAGGTTTCAGTCGGGTCAGTCTAGTCGCCCCTTCCAGGCCTCTCTCCAGACATCTGAGGGTGATCAACACCGCTATATTGGTTTTAGTGCCGGTACTAGTCGGGGCCGAGGTAGTTCATAGATGGGTTCTTCTGTCCGGGGTAGCCGACCTCTAGCTCTCAGTCGACAGTCCCAAGGGTGCTATGAGTGTGGGGAGTTAGATCATTTGGCCCGCGAGTGTCCCCATCGCACGTTAGCCTTACGTGCTCCACAGGTAGCTAGGCATGCGCCAGCGCCAGCAACTCCAGGTAGAGATATAGGCCAGGGACAGGACTGCAGGGGTGGTCACTAGGGTATACGGGGTGGTCCCCGAGGAGGCAGGTTAGGGTGCAGAGCCGATGCACAGGGTAGGGGAGCCCAGGCCCACTTTTGTGCAACTCCAGCTAGAGCAGATGCTGAGACCTCGGCCGATGTGATCACAGGTACAATATTATTATGCCATCGACCCGCATCCGCCTTATTTGATCTAGGCTCTACTTATTCTTATATATTTGTTTATTGTGCTCCTCGATTGAGTATGATCCCAGAGCTATTGGTTGAGCCGTTGCGTGTTTCAACCCCGGTAGGTGATTCTATAGTAGTGGATCAGGTATTTAGATCCTGTGTGGTGACTATTCAGAGGCGAGACACTAGGGTTGATCTCATTTTGCTTGACATGGTGGATTTTGATTTGATTTTGGGTATGGATTGGTTATCCCCCCACCGTGCGGTCTTTGATTGCTATGCCAAGATCGTTACTTTTGCCATGCCTGGTATTCCACCAGTGGTGTGGCAGGGCTCTTGTAGTCGTACGCCAATTGGGGTGATATATTTTGTTCGGGCCCAGAGGTTGATGACTAGCGGGTGTTTGGCTTAATTAGCTTATGTTAGAGATGTTAGTAGGGAGGGTCCTACTGTTGATTCAATACCTATTGTTCGAGAGTTTACAGATGTGTTTCCTGCCGATCTGCCTGGTCTCCCTCTTGATCGTGACATTGATATTTCTATTGAAGTAGAGCCGGGCACTAAGCCCATTTCTATACCACCGTACTATATGGCCCCCGTAGAGCTCAAGGATCTTAGTGTTCAGATTCAAGATCTCTTAGATAAGGGATTCATTCAGCTTAGTGTATCACCTTGGGGTGCCCAGTCCTCTTCGTGAAGAAGAAGGATGGTACTATGCGATTGTGGATCGATTACATGCTGTTGAACAAGGTGTCGGTGAATAACCGTTACCCCATGCCTAGGATTGATGATCTATTTGACGAACTTCAGGGTGCCGTGGTATTTTCTAAGATTGATTTAAGATCCGGCTACCACCAGTTGAGGATTAGGGCAGCGGACCTCCCTAAAACTGCATTTCAGACTCGTTATAGCCACTATGAGTTCCTAGTGATGTCTTTTGGGTTGACTAACGCCCCTGCCGCATTCATGGAGTTGATGACTAGGGTGTTTAGGCCATACTTGGATTCGTTTGTCAAAGTGCGAGTTTTGGCTTGACACCGTAGCATTTTTTGGGCACGTGGTGTCTAAGGATCGCATTATGGTAGATCCCGCTAAAATAGAGGCCATTCGTGATTGGGCCAGGCCCACCTCTGTGACTGAGATTCGTAGCTTCGTCGGATTGCACGTACGCTCGTGTACATACCCACATTTACTACTCTTTTGCCCTTGATTGTGACCCTTTATTCGCATTTTAATTCACTTTTGCTTATCTTGCTCAGTTGGCCTGATGCCTTCTGGGTACCTGTTGTTTTGGTACTCATACTACACTCTGTATCTATTTTTGTGATGCAGGTCCGAGTACTTATTACTATTTTTGTGATACCCACATTGCATGTTCTTGTTATCTTTATTA
Organism: Solanum verrucosum; assembly: GCF_900185275.1. Taxonomy (NCBI): domain Eukaryota; kingdom Viridiplantae; phylum Streptophyta; class Magnoliopsida; order Solanales; family Solanaceae; genus Solanum; species Solanum verrucosum. The sequence goes on from NW_026020278.1 coordinate 18,299, forward strand.
CTATTTTAGGTTGATTGGTTGGTTTTCTACCCTAACATCCCATTACTTCGAGTTTCGGGATATGGGTGCTTGCCTACTGGTGGTCATATAGTAGGCGCCATCATGACTGAAAATTGGGTCTTGACAAATTGGTATCAGAGCCCCAGGTTCGTGGGTCTCCTTGTACAGAGATAACGTCTAGTAGAGTCCTGCAGATCGGTACGGAGACGTCCGTTACTTATCTTCGGGAGGCTACAGGATGTCTTCAGGAACGTGTCGCTTTTGTATCACTGTCGTGCATTGTGTGTCTTATCGATTTCTAAAAAATCTTACTTGTTCCACTCTTTTACGGGGATGGCTCTCACGCGTGGTAGGGCCCCAGCTAGTGGTAAAGGCCGACCTCGAGGTCGTGCCAGAGCTACAACACCAGCCCAGGACCGAGAGCAAACTCCGGAGCCGATGATAGAGCTACCAGCAGCTCCAGCCCAGCAGCAATCGAACGGCCCGAGACCAGCCCAGCCACCGCCCGAGCTTGTGGCAGCTCCAGGTATACAGGCGATGCTTGTACACATACTAGCTGCCATTGGGGGTATGCAGCATGCTCTAGCTCCAGCTGCTCCAGTACCGCACGGCAAGCCTGCACCAGCGACACCGGTTGTTCAACAGCTAGCGGCCCCGGTTGTTCAGCCTAACAATTTGGAGGGCGTCATGCCACTTCAGGAGCAGAAGATGCTCGGGGTGTTCCTTAGACTATCACTGCCGAGGTTTTCTGGGGTGGGTGAGATGCCCACGAGTTTCTACTTACTTGCCGCGAGCGGCTACATACTTTGGGTTTAGTGGAGTCGAGAGGAGCAGACTTCACCGCTTACCAACTAGACGGTCCCGCTAGGCAGTGGTGGCGTACATACTTAGAGACCAGGCAGCTGGGTCTCCACCGATCACATGGACTGAGTTTTCAGAGGCCTTCTTGGCCCGATTTATTCCCAGGAGCATCAGAGATCAGTTTGCTCGGTTAGAGCAGGGCTCCATGACAGTATCAGAGTATGAGGCTGATTCCATCAGCTCTCCAGGCATGCCGCCATGATATTACCTACTGAGGAGGAGAGGGTTCGTTGTTTTGTTCGGGGTTTGAGACTATAGTTGCGGATTGAGACTCAGTCTTTAGTCTCAACGGCCGCTCATTTCTGGATGTAGTGGACCATGTCCGCACTATTGAGCACTCCGTCGCGAGGCCCAAGGGGCAGCGGCAAGAGAGCTAGACAGGAGGATAGCCTGATAGGCGCCGTTTCAGACCCCGAGAGTCTTATGATAGATCTCAGCAGAGGTTTCAGTCGGGTCAGTCTAGTCGCCCCTTCCAGGCCTCTCTCCAGGCATCGGAGGGTGATCAGCACCGCCATATTGGTTTTAGTGCCGGTCCTAGTCGGGGCCGAGGGTTCACAGATGGTTCTTCTGCCGGGGTAGCCGACCTCCAGCTCTCAGTCGACAGTCCCAGGGGTATGAGTGTGGGGAGTTAGATCATTGGGCCGCGAGTGTCCCCATCGCAGGTTAGCCTTACCCGCTTCAAGCAGCTAGGCATGCGCCAGCGCCAGCACCTCCAGCTAGAGCGGAGGCCAGGGACAGGACCGCAGGGTGGTCACAGGGTATACGGGGTGGTCCCCGGGAGGCAGTTAGGGGGAAGAGCCGATGCACAGGGTCGGGGAGGCCAGGCCCACTTTTATGCAGCTCCAGCTAGAGTAGATGCTGAGACCTCAGACGATGTGATCACAAGTACAGTGTTATTATGCCATCAGCCCGCATCCGCCTTATTTTATCCAGGCTCTACTTATTCTTATATATCTGTTTATTGTTCTCCTCTATTGAGTAGAGCCCAGAGCTATTGGTTGAGCCGTTGCGTGTTTCGACCCCGGTAGGTGATTCTTTAGTAGTGGATCAGGTATTTAGATCCTGTGTGGTGACTATTCAGAGTCGAGACACTAGGGTTGATCTCATTTTTCTTGACATGGTGGATTTTGAATTGATTTTGGGTAT
>NW_026020279.1:0-293135 GCF_900185275.1 Solanum verrucosum
CTGAATTGCTTGTTGACACTCAATTTTGACCCTCCCCGATAAGAATTAATCATCGAGCTTCCTAAAATTCAAAATATAATATGACAGCAATTTTTATATGTTATCATAACTCACATGGGAGGAAGTAAGAGTTAATTTGCTAAGCCCATTATTGAAGTTTTTTATAATATTCTTTCAAAATCAAAAATAAAATAAAATTGGGACATCAACTAGTTAATGGTTTACCATGTTGTAATATTCAAATATATATGTACATATTTCAACCATTTTTACGTAAACTTTGAACGCATATATTTGAACTTCAACTATGTGTAAGTATATTACGTCATGCATATTACATTGAAGCTAGTTTAAATAGCGGTATTCAAATAAAATATTCGTAAATCTTTTACAAAATTTAGGGAAATAAAATGACCAAGACTTTATAATTTTTTAGATATCTTGCATAATCAACAAGGGATGAGTGAGCTCTTTAATATATATTTTTTTTACGAGTAACTCCATTCTTGTATCTATACCTTGAAATTTGATTTGAATCTATTTTGTTTTTAGTTAATTCTTTTTTTCTTTGTTTTGTTTATATTACTCCTCTTTGTCACGTTCATACAGAATATGGTTGGCAAGAATCAATAATTGACCTATTTCTCTATGTATATCTCGAATGGTGGTTGCTTAAATTTTGTATATTTACAATATGTATGTATATATATATATATATTTCATAATTAGGTATATAATTAATATATTTTATGATTATTCGAAAATCATCTCAAAAAGACTTTAATTCTAGTAAGTATTTTATTAAATTAGTTTAGTTTAAGTTACGGTTTTAATTTTGAGTCATTTAAGTTTAATTGAGTTCATTATTTTATTTCGTTGAGATTAAGAAGCTTGTTAGTTAATTATATTAATTCGTCTTATTTAATTACTAGCCGAATTTACTAATTAACTCAATTTGACTAAATTGTTGATTAATTCTCTATTACTTATCTTAGCCATCTAGCCAATTCACTCAATCAATTTTAATTGATTATGTTGGGCCTTTTACCTCTTTCAGCCCAACTCCTAAATGACCCCGGGCCTCATTAAACCCAGATGCTCACATGGTCATCAGCAAAAAGACGACAACAACTTCAATCGAAGCGGTATGAATATGGAAGAGCAAAACGACGTTCCAACGTCCACTTTTCTTGTCCTTTTCTTCCCATCCCTTTCAATCGTACAACTGCAATAGAAAGTTATGGCGTCCTCGGTTCGCTCGGATGGGCGCCACGTCGAGTGTGAGGACGGGAGATCGATCCCAGCCATCCATTCCCCTTTCCTCTTCCGGAATAGGGCGAAAATCTCAGAAAAAGCATGCCTCCCTTCAATGGTGAAAGCTTTTTCTTTTTGAATTTGAATTTCGATTTGGTCCTTGTCTCATCCGGATTTTTTATCCCTTTCCCCCCAGGTTTTGAACCCTAAATTCCCTCTATAAAAAGCTCTTTCTCCTCATTTTTGAAGGGGAGCCGCAACTCACGTGTATAAAGAATAGCTTACAAAAGGGTCCAACACAAAATAGGAAAGATCGGATTATTCGGCCGTTCAAGTTTTGGTTGTTGGTGGTGGAAGTTCGTTTGTTTACCATTCGCCGTCCCGAGTTCGCTGGTCCGAGAAAGGTATAGCTCGTTACCCTTGATTGTTTACTCGTTTGTTTCAGGCCAAGAGTGTTCTATGTTGTTGTGACTGGAATAATGAGCTGCTAGTCCGAATCAGTGTCTTAGTTTGATATGATTTGATTTCTTTTCATTTTTATTTTTTTTTCCTTCTTAAAGTCAACTGAGTGTCTTCCATCTATGTTAAAGCATGTCATATAATCTTTTTTTGTCCCTGCCAGAATGATGTAGTTACATTTCGGTTCTTCCTTTTTTTTTTACTTTTTATTTTTATTTATTTCTAGTATAGTTATGGTAGTAGTCTGCTTTGGTTTTTTGTTCCTAACTTGGCTTCTCCACTATATATATATATATATATTTATATATATATTTAACACAATACGAGGGTAATTGCTATCTGGGAACTTGCCTCTGTTCTTCCCCTTGATCACATCTTGTTGACAATGATTTAGCTTATATTTAACTCGTGATACCATGCTCAATCTTAGGCTACTATACATTGTCATTTAGCCGATATTACTTTTATTTCTTTTCAACAAGTAACCCCCGTCCCTGTCTAGTCGGAAAACATTTGTTCTGAAAATAGCATGTCTTTTAATTTCTTCACTTGGTTTGGTATTTCTACTCGATAGTGCTAATTCTCTCTAGATGTATTTGCTTGTTTATGCTGGTTTATGCTAGTGTCCAGCATATGATAGTTGAGTCATAAATGTTCTTATTTGTTTTATTTATTTAATCATTCCTAGTCTCTTTTCTTTCCTTTGCCATCTAATGGTCCAGTACACTATTGCTCCCAACGTCCATGCTTATTTTGTCGTAGTGAATTAGCATTGTTAGGTTCTATTGGAAGAGTTATCTTGGCTATGGCATAAGCTATTTGATATCATAATGTGTGGGCAATTTTTACTTGATGTCTTTTCTTTATATTAATTTATCAATGGATGACGCTTATGTATTTCTTTTGTTTTCTGATGCATGTGATTTATTGACGAGTCCTTTGGGACTTAGGCCTTTATCCTTGCATTGCTAAGGGGCCGTTAAGGCCCGATGTCCTCTCCTCCTTGAGTCAGCTGTCAGGGAAAATTAGGGAAGCAGGCGCACAGGCTAAAAATAGGACTTTCACGTTCTGGAAATTTGAAAAACAAACTGAAATACAGTCTGTATACAGCCGTATACAGCTGATATACGGGTCTAAACATTGAAATACAGGTCTGAGGTGCAGGACACAGGTTGCAGGGGTTAAAATATATTATATACATTCGGCATACAGCCCGAGATACAGGAAACGGGATTGATATACAAGTTGTATGCGCTGATATACAACTTGTGTATACAAAAACGCGAATGATCTAAAGTCCTAAAATCAGAATCTCAGGCCCAAATTTGAATTGTTTTCCCTTTGCTCTTACTTATATGTTTATTATGTTGACTAACATCTTGTTTAATTATGGTTTAACTTAATTAAATTTCCGAAGATGGCCATTTCTTTTTTTTATACATATATACATATATACATATATCTGAATTAAACTATTTCATACTTAGCTTTGTTTTTTCTTATTAGTCTCGTCGCTTGAAATTACTTACCTCTAGGATTAACCTCTTTAGTTTATTTCCCTTCTTAAAAAAATAAAAATAAATAAATAAATAATGATAGTAATAAATAATACTAGATTTTTTATTTTTTTTATATATATTTTATTGTTCCATGGTCAGTTTCATTTTTATTAGTCCCGTCAACACTTGAGGTTTTCCCTTTAAAAGTTTTCTTTTAAGTTATCCCCCTTGATAAACAATAATAATAGTAATAAATAAATAAGTTTTTTTTACTTAGTTAAAATTCCATAATTAGTTAAAATAAATGAGTTCTTTTACTTTATTAAACTTTTCAAAATTAGTCAAAGTTGTGTGTTCTTTACTTAGTTAAATTTTAAATTTTTTTTAGTTAAAGTAAATGAATTCTTTTACTTAGTTAAAATTTCAAAATTAGTCAAAATCATTTTTAGTCAAATCGTCGGTCAACCGCAAGTTAGCGGACATTCCGAGGGCCTAACACCTTCTCGGAATGTACATTTGAACTCGAACCCTTTTTCAATTGATTTTATCTGTTTAAATCTTTTGAAAAATCTTGTATTTTTTAGTAAAAAATCAAGTGGCGACTCTGTCCTTTGGAAATTCGATTTCTCTTAAACCATAAGTTTAATCGATTTTTCAGAAACTCAGTCATTTTCCCTTTACTTATATTTTTAAATAAAACAGAAATGGCGACTTCCGCTGGGGATATAATTAAGTTCTAACCATAAGATTTGACTTATTTGATTAATTGTTATCAATTGTTGAAACTGTTCATTTGTGCTTAACATGTTTTAACTGCTATAACTGTCATTGCATTTCATGACATCTTCTTTTGTATGAATAGTATATTGAAGGACGGTTTTGCGGAACCGCAACCGGACTTTTTTATACTCAACCCTTTTCCGGAATGATCGGCAATTTATTGGTTCGTCATGCGTCCAATGGTTGTCGTGAATTCCAGCCTAAGTTGTCCACTTTGGTTCCCGGTCTTTCAAAAACCACTCTTAGTCAACTAGCGTAGAGCGAAACCAAATCCCTATTTTTAGCGCATTTTGAACTAAGTCGACCCAACACCCAAGGCGTGTTTGGCCCATTAGAAGTCCACCTTGTGTCTATTTGGCTCATTTGCCAATAAAAAGACAATCATACTTATGTGTTAATTGAAGGATGTATATGTATTTTTAAAACAAATCAATTATCTATAGGGGTGGGGGTAGCTTACCTTTGTCTGTTTTTCATATAGGATGAATCCAGTACATGAGCCTATGAGGACCCGGATGGTGACCATACCACATCCCTACTTACAGGTTTGGTGGAAATTTATGAACACAGAAGACAAGAAGATAGTTCAAAGACACATAGGTCATCTTCCGTCATTAATGGAAATGGTGGCCTATCCTGACATGATTGGAACAATGGTTAAGTTTTGGGACAGCGACAATATGGTATTTCGGTTCGGGGAAGTGGAAATGACGCCGACTATTGAAGAAATCCTTGCAAGCTACGAAAGTGTCAGTATGTGCAACAAAAGGAGGTTCAAACCCGATACGGATCTCCTTTTCCCAAAAACATGGGATTTCGCCGAAATTAGAGAAAAAATGTCACTCGTTAAAGCCGATTGGATGGACAAAATGCCCGGGCCAAACATTCCTCTTCGAAAGCTTTATTACCGATTCGGGTGTGCAAGAGCCTATGAAAAATTCAAAGAAGAGTTCGTCTCAGAAGAAAAATGGAAGGAGACACGTCCTCTTGCCTTTGCAATATGCCTACTCGGGACGATGATATTTCCCCAAGGACCAAACTACACTATCCATCCAAGTGTAGTAATGGTCGCCCACGCCATCTTTTATGGAGTGGATTACGGGTCGGCAACTAAGTATTACACTTTGGCGCCCATGATTTTGGCAGACATTTATAGGGCTTTGGACAAGTGTCAAAGCGGAGAACGTTTCTTTCAGGGATGCAACCTGATACTGCAGTGGTGGATGATGAGACACTTGATCAAAACTCATGAGCCAACAGAACCAGATCCCTTGGAAAGACCGAACAGACTTGAAAGTCACGATTGGTGGGTGCAACGTAATCATTTCAACAGGGTTGGAGGCCAAGAATTTTGGTACCCGAGACTTCAGGGTTTGAGAGATGAAAATGTGCAGTGGTCGATCCAATGCTTGGTAGTAACAAAGCGAATGGTGATTCGAGCGGAAAAAACCCCTTACTTGATATTTGCCGGGTTAAGAGGGACTAGACCATATGCTCCCGGTCGAGTCCTTAGACAGCTGGGAGGAAAACAGGAGATTCCCCAAATTGCGGACATGAAGAAATTTGCAACCGATCATGAAAATGGACGAGTCTCTTATGCTGAAGACATACGTAGAACATGGAAGACTCGAAGGATATTGGGCGAACCGGTACCAAATAGATTCCGTCCTGAATGTTCTAGGGATTACAAGGAATGGTTGAAGAAGAGCCTCGCCGGCACTATCGAGCCTGGTCCAAATGTTCCCCATATTATTGCAGATGTTGGGGCCAAACATCAAATTCGACTTCATCGACTCCAAGAGAAGTATGACAAGAATGAGTTGGACCATCAACGCCGACATTCAGAGGACGCCAAAGTCATAACTCAGTTGAAGCAGGAGCTACGAAGAGCCAGGCAATGTATGTCAGAACTAGATGATAGCATGGAGCAGCAGATTCGGTCGGTCGAGAGGTTCAGACATCAAGAAGGGGCTCGGTTGGCTAGAGATCACCTATGGGCGAACAGATACGCTATGTGGGAAGAAGTCGGCATCCTAAGAGAACCAGACTTGGTGAAGGATCAGGATGAGCTTAGAGTTTGTTATCATCCCCTGCGTGGGATTGCTTTATTTGTACTTTGTTTTGTAATTTATTTTCCGAACTCTTTTCCCCAATTTTATGTTTATCATACATTTTGAATGCTATTAATGAAATATTTTGGGGATAATGAATTGGCTTAAAAAGGCATATACATCCTTCAATTCGTTAGGCCTACCTTTGGCACAAAAGGGTCACATGCATGTTTAGGACGCAATATTTGTCTGTTTACTTGTGTGCTTTAACTGTTTATGTGGTACGTTGCTTTGAATGAGGACATCTTTAGCCCACTCCTTTTCAAAAAATTTCCAAAAATCTCTACAATAGCAAATACAAGTCACTATCAAAATGTCCGACCAAAATTCCATGAGTCTTGAGTTCCTCAGCCAGAAATAAAATCCTACCACCCAAATCCTAAAATATTACTCTACCATCTCAGGAAAGGTGAAATTGCCGCTAAGATGGAAAAAGGCAAGGGTATCAACATAGAGCTAACTGAGGAGGATTTGAGGATGGAACTGCAGCGGCTCAGACAAGAGATCCAAGAAACCAGAGAAAGAAGAATAAAAGTGGAGTTTGCCACCGCAATCGCACAAACAGCAAAAGCGGCACTAGACGTGGAATTGGCCGCAAAGATGACAAAATGTGTTGTTATAGATGAAGAGACAACTGCTGTGCGCAAGTTAGCGGACATTCCGAGGGCCTAACACCTTCTCGGAATGTACATTTGAACTCAAACCCTTTTTCAATTGATTTTATCTGTTTAAATCTTTTGAAAAATCTTGTATTTTTTCTTGATTTTTTACTAAAAAATCAAGTGGCGACTCTGTCCTTTGGAAATTCGATTTCTCTTAAACCATAAGTTTAATCGATTTTTCAGAAACTCAGTCATTTTCCCTTTACTTATATTTTTAAATAAAACAGCAACTCTTCATAAAAGTCACAATTTTTCATAAAAGTCTCATCTTTTCATAATATTCACAACTTTTCATAAAAGTCACTACTTTTACTGAAAGGGGAAGACTAGTTTTGGAAATAATTAAGTTAAAAAGGAATCCTGGTTTGTGGTGGAGTCATGTAGGCGGAATTAGGGTTCTCTTTTTAATATATACTAGTAAAATTACCCGTGCCTCACGTGGGAATTTAATATCACGGAATTTATAAAATAATAATTAAAACCTATCAGTCACTGAAACTAAAAAACTATAAAGGAAGATGATAATTATAACATCTTATCATTTATCCTTGAATCAATAATCTTTAGTTTGATTTTATAAAATCCTTTTTCTCCCAGGAAGTGTTACTATTTGATATTTTTTGGGGAATCAAATGAACATCAACCGGAGATATTAAATTATTTAATAAATAAATAATCATTGGTGAAGGGATAAATAAATTTGAAAAGGCTGAAGAAGTGAACAAATATTCTAATTCTTAGAAAGTTCAGCCCTACCTTTTGCTTTACATATATCATTTTAAAGTTGGGAAAAGGCATAAATTCCCCCTTGAACTTGTCCCGAAAAGTAGTTACACGCTTAAACTATCATTGTGACCTATACTATTCAAAAGCGAATTTTCTTACCCCCTAAAACTGACGTGGCAAAAAAATAAAAAATAGGCGCGTTAGTTTGAAATTAAAGTTAAAAAAAAAGTTAGAATACTCTTTTCCACCCCCACCCCCCACACCTCTTCTTCTTCAAACCCCACCCATTGTCCTCTTCTTCTTCATTCATTATTTTCATCACACTTCTTTATTTTTTATCACAATCTTAAAGCACAATTTTTTTTTGATTTGCAATTAGGTTAATTCCCATAGATTTGTTAGTGAATAATTATATTTTATCTAGAAAAAAAATTATTGATTATTTCTATCTTTTTCAAAAAAAAATTTGACTTTGTTAAAGAATTTTTGGTTGTTAATCAATTTTTCGTTTTGGTGGTAATATCAGCTTTATGGGTTTGGTGGTGATGGGTGGCGGGTGACAAACATTAAAAGAGGTAATTGAAGATGGTGAAGAATAAAAAATTGATATTGATAATGGTGGTGGTGATTTTTGGTGTTGGGTGACAAAGAAGAAGAAGAGTTGAAGGTGATATAGTGGTGGTGAAGAACAAAATCAATAGTGAAGGTGGGGTCGAATATGATTTTCCGATGAAATGAGAATTGAAAATGAGTGGGATTAGTGATGAAAAAGATATAATTATTAGATAATTAAAATAATTAATTAGGGATTAGTTAGAGTAAAACATAGTTAACAAAAGAAAAGTTAATTAATAAAGAAAAGAAAATAAAAAATTATAATTTATGACATGACGCTGATGTAGCGCTGATGTGGCAGCGAGTGTAATACACCACATAATGTGAGATTGGTGTTACACGTCTCATGATGGTAATAAATTCACTTTTGAGTAGTTAAGATGTGTAATAGGTCACCATGATAGTTTAAGCGTGTAATTGACTTTTCGAAACAAGTTTAGGGGGAATCTATGCCTTTTCCCTTTAAAGTTCCCCATTTAAATGTATCATAAGTAATTATTAAAATGAAAAATTAAAGGGAGAATGTATCATATTGAACAACAATTCAACTTATTATATATACTTGAAAGGGAAAAATATTACACAAAACTATTCAGTTCGTGTGGTTGTTCTTTAAAAATCAACATAGCATAGTGATGAAGTTCAATTTGAAACGACACTTTTATTCCAATCGCAGTGTGGAGAAGCACATCTATTACTTCAAGAAAAGTATTTACAACTTGCAGTAAACTTAAGAATATGTCCATACTTCATATTGTGAATCTGAGCGATTAATTTATTGTGTAGTTATCTATGTCTTTGAGATTAAAAGAGGCTATAGTGTAGTCATATTCCTCTATAGGTCATCCGGCACATCCTTGAACTTATGTCAAAAGTTTATTAAATTTTGTCTTCTTTTCCTGGTTCAGTTCGCACATCAAGGTGCGATAATGTTTTTAAGGTCTTTATGTGCTTACAATGACATACCAAATTTGAATTTTGTCTTCAAGATATGGCAGTATAGTTCTTTAAGGAGTTCTTTTACTGTACCTTCAACAATTTGAGTAGAGAAAACTTGCATGAATACACAATTAACATATGTTATTTAATTTGTACTAACAAATACTTATAACAATAACTTTGCAGAAACATAAACAACAAAATTTAAACCATGCACTCAAAAACAACAATTAATAACATAAGCATAAATTAATGATTGTACAAAAATTACCAAGATCTGTAACAATAGAATGAAACAGAAAGGAAAAAATCGAGCCCACTGAATGCATAATGCACCATTAAGGAAATTATTCTCCTCTAGTACGCGAGGTTTAAAGGAATAGATCCTCTTAGGATAGGAGGATTTTATTCACGAGTGTATTGATACAAAAACAATGGTGTAGTGAGCCACTCAACAGGAGAAAAGTCACAACTCTTTGAAAAAGTTACAACCTTCGGAAAGGTCACAAGAAGAAGAAGTTCAGAATTTTTGTTGTTTTAAAATGAGAGGAAATCCCTCTATTTATAGACAACAAAGGGTAGTGTGAACAAATGTTAATTGTTCCTTCTCAGAAAGGTCACAACTCTTTGAAAAAGTTACAACCTTCGGAAAGGTCACAACCTTTCATAAAAGTCACAACTTTTCATAAAAGTCGCAACTCTTCATAAAAGTTGCAACTCTTCAAAAAAGTCACAACTTTTCATAAAACTCACAATTCTTAAAAAAAAAAGTCACAACTTTTCATAAAAGTCACAACTTTTCATAAAAGTCGCAACTTTTCATAAAAGTCACAAAATTTTCATAAAAGTCATAACTTTTCATGAATGGAGAAGGCTAGTTTTTTAAATAAATAAATTAAAAGGGAATAATGGTTTTTGGTGCCGTCACATAGGCTTATGATTGTCGATGTTGAACTTTCTTCATAAAAATCTTTCCTCTGCCACTTTTATTTACACATATAGAGTCTGAATCAAAATTATTGAATTCAGATGAACCTGTAATGTAAATAACCAGACCACATCCACATAATGCAATACCATATATGTAGCTATATCAAAGCCACTGTGAACAGGTGAATACTAGTACTGAGTAGATATAACAAGACAAAAGAAGAACTTCCACTAAAATTTTAACTTATGTAGAAACAAAATCACTTACTTCCAAATCAACAAAAATGAAACGGTTTTGAGTGAGATCCAACTACTTTGTCCATATATAAAATAAAAAATGTTCCACTTCTTGCAAGTAGACAATCAAGATCCAACTACTCTTTTGCATATGGAGTTAATTTTGAATAGTTTTGTTTGGCTTGGCAAGTGCTATAAGGGAAAATAGGAATAAAATATCTCGAGTTTGAATCAAGTGCATGAACATTTACCCCTTGGGTGAACAAAATTAGTTAGGACGTTACGTTTCAAATAACGAATGGTTAAATTAAAAAAAAATCTCTTGAGATCATACTTTGGGAGCTTGAGGAAGTATACAAAATGTTTGAGGAAGATTAGGTTTAAGCCATTGAACACCATTATGTATTAAACTACATCAAACTTGAGGATTTACTACGACCATTAAGCATGTCTCCCTCTTTCTAACTCATTTCACATGTACTTTCTACATATCTCTATACCTTTTTTGCATTTTCCTATCAACTATTACAGTTACAGTAGGGAAGGAAGGCCTGAAGAAAAGGACATAGATTTTTTCTACAATGACCAGATTCATTTTCCTGCTGCTATTCTTAAGTTGCTAACTATTCTGAATAAGGAAAGTGGACACTAATCCGCTACTTAATTGGTGTCCTACAAGAAGGACATTCATCCATTCCTTTATTTAGGTGAAGCACGTAGCAATCTTCAGAAAGGAATTGATGGCACACAAGGGAGAAAAACCACTAAAATCTGCTCATTCATACACATAACACACTCCCTCACCATATTTACAACAAAAGAGCCAGAACTTTCTACATAGGCTGCTAAACCAGTTGTCATTTGATGAATGCCTCGTTTAAGTGCCTGTATTTTTTATCTTTCAGATTGGAATCTCAACTGAGAGATTTCACTCTCCCACTTTAGAATTTCTTCTTTATACTTTTTGCATGTTTCTCTCTATCTTCTCTCTAAAATTATCCCGCTGCACTTTTCCCTGAACACGAAGTTGTTCTCTTTCTGCTTTCATAGACTCAGCTTGTTGTAGAAGCCTTTGTTTCACCCATTCCTCCTGCTTCATTAGGACCGGGAATTCATAAATATTTACAAATTTATTTTATAATAGAAGGAATATCAAATAGAAAATACTTTATCAGTATGGCTGCATAAGTGAAAGCTTGAACCACTATTACCGGAGGCAATAACTAAAAAACAACAAGTCATTAACAACCTGGAGGCTCTAAAACACTAACTATATTTGTAAAAAACATTTTACCTTGATCAACTAGGCAAAGAAGTTAAATTAGAAGAATAAAATACCTTAAACTGGTCCACGACCTTGTTGGCTTTCTCTTGCTGCTGCTATAAAGAAGTTTTTTTATCTTGATAGTAGATAAATCTTTTTCAAATGAGTGCTTCTCCATGTCTGCTGCTTGACACTTCTTCATTGCGTCCTACTCTTTTGCTAAAACATTTTTCACGTTCATAGCATGCTTAAAGGTAGAGAACATTACGATCTCCATATCCTTCTTTATTCCAACATTATCCATCTCCAAAGTGTTAAGAAGAGAATTAATTGTCTCACTCATGGAATTAGTACTTACCAACGTTTGCTCCATCTCCATAATCCTCTCCATAGTGTTTTCCTCCAGCATTTGATTTTCCTGGTTAACTTTTTCAGCATCTTTTTTTTCTTGCCTAATCAGTTTAAGCTCAACCTTGTCCTTGCCAAGCCTCCGGGTTGCCTGCATTACCTTTTCATTTGCCTAATAAAACCATCCTTGGAGCTCTTTCTTCAGTGTCTCCAAATGGGAAGTTCACAACAATATAGTTTCATCTCTTTGATTTTGAGGAACATATTTCCCCAGAGACTCATCATATGGGATACCAACATAATAATATTGCACCGCAAAAGAAATAGTTGTGTTGACTTTTTTGCTAGAATTAGGCTCCATGGATAATAAATTCGGATCCTTTTCATTTATATTATCTTGCATAGGTGGCACTTTGGAGGTGTCACTTGCAGGTGCAATGGATGAGGAAGGGCATGGACTATAAAAAAAAACTTGCTTTTGCTAATGGTTGATTGCATTTAACCGGAGTTTTTACTTTAGAGTGCGAACTCTTCTTTGTTGCATCAGAAGAAGTCGAGTTCAGTTTCTTGTCCAAATCCAAATTGCTCTAGGCAGTCATGTTTGCCTTAATGTTTTTACCTGAACAAATTATGCGGTTCTTCTCAAACTGATATGTATTTTGCCAATGCAAATCCTTGGAATTTAGGGCCTTCTGAGCGGCCCTCGATTTGTCTTCTATAACTGCTACTTTCGATTTAGCCTCCGCTTTTGGAAAAGGTGTGGAACTTTCTTTTCCTTTTACCACTTGACAAACATGTGAATTTTTTGACTCAGGTTCTTGAGGGGTTGCACTAGCAACAAAAACGTTGGACTTTAAGGTTTGAGCATTTGGGGTAAAAAGTTTTGACAACTATTGTTTATTCGGGTTTGAATGAGTATTCTCAGAACCCTCAATCTTTGATTGGGAATGATTCAAACCAAACGAGTTACCGCCTAGACTTTCTTGGCTGCATAACTCAACCAGATGATAGCCTTTCATTGTACATGCATGTACGAGGTTCAAATCCAATATTAACAGCCACCACATTGCTTCTACAACTGGCAAAGCTGGCTTAACCTCTCTCAGCACACATATCATCTCCAGCAATGTGTAATAAACCAAGCACAGTAATTCTGCAAATACAACAGGCCTACTGATATCGAAAACCTTTTCCCTACTCAATAAAGCCAAGGCACCATCGACAACATTTGAGACAATATCTTTACTACCATGATAAATGCCACTCCTCAAGATAACCCTTTCAGTAATTTCCTCACTGTATCCACACTTGGCAATCCTCTTGACTGCATTCTGTAAAATTGTAGAAATATTTTGGGTTAAAAGCTCAAGAAGATGAGTAGTTATCGTATCCTCCCAATCTATATCTGGTGGCGTTTCCATTTCTTGTTCCGCATCAGACTGAGGACACCCGCCCTTCAATGGGTCAATCTCAAAAAGAGTGCCTCCTTTCGGTGCTTTCTCTAATAATTCATATCTTGGAAACTCCGCAAGAGATGACACGTGTGAATTAGTAGGAGTTCCTAGAGGAAGCTTAGATACAAACTTCCTCTTGTTCCTGCTTCCTTCTTCCTAGTCAGAAACCACCAATGACTTTTCATCGGCATCATCACTGATGTTATCATCAACCATGTTGATTATCTTTTCTATGAGTATTTATTAGTGCTCTAGTTTGATCAGTCAAGTGTCTAGCCACAGTTTCAAGTCTTGCAAAAAAAAGTCATTCAAGAGATAATATGGACGTGTGAGGATTATAAGTAAAGTTAAACACATAACAACAGAGAATTAGAGTTGCTTAACAAAAGGAAAAAACCACATAATGTTTCTTTGATAGGCTAAATAACAAAAAAAAAATGACAGGCTAATTGCAACAAGAACAACTCCAGTGAGAATGATTAAGCAGAAACATTTATCGTATATGTGGAACATCCAAAGATATGCTGACAACAATAAGAACAACTCTAATTAGCTCAATAAACCAGCAACATTATCATACATGTGAAGCTGCCAAAGAATTACTTAATATTCTATAAGGATTACAAATTCTACATTATTTCGGTTACTCAAATCTCTATCCTTCAATGTAACATCATTCAGTGGTAATACGGGGATTAAAATTAAATAGAAACATACCAGCAAAGAATAAAAAATTGCCAAAACAAAAGGAAAAAATGTATCCATTATTCAAACAGAAATGCGAACAACAGAAAACTGCTCTAGTAAGCATAATTTTGTAGAAAAACATAGTATTCTGAAGAAAAAAAATCACTTGAATGAATCGGCCGGAGGGGGGGGGGGGATCAAGCATTAGAATTGCCAAAAAAAAAAGAAAACAATGTATATATCTCTATCCAAGTAAACAAGCAAAATCACATATGAACACAGAAAACCCCAAAGCTCAAATTCTATCAAGAAACCAATAAAATAAAACAATCTTTTGAAATCCAAATAAACTCATCCCACCAGTAAAATCAAGAAACCTAAAAAAGGGGTCGTCCCAAAAGAGGAAAATATGGATTCTTTCATACATATATATATATATATATATATATATATATATATATGCACACACACACACACATATATATATATATATATATCAAGAACGAACCTAGATATAGAAAGAAACCAATAAAAAACAATCTTTTGAAATCCAAATAAACTCATCCCACAAATAAAATCAAAAAACCTGAAAAGGGTCATACCGAAACTGAAAAAAATGGATTCGTTATATATATATATATATATATATATATATATATATCTCAAGAATGAAACTAGATTTAACAAAATTTCAATCCAAAAGCAAAGGGGTCACTCACTTAAGGCTTTGAAAAGGCAAAATCAAGAAAGGGTAAACTCCATTGAGCACAAGCTATGAGTAGTCTTTTGTTTCTGGTGCCAAACACTGAAATTTGGATTCCTTATATAGAGTCATTGTCTTGATTGTAATTACAATTCGGTACATTGTATTTAATCTCTAATTCATCTATTGAGTAAATGAAATTTAAAACTCTTTTCCATTTTAAAGGGGTTTGTTAAAGTATTTATTGTATAATATAGAATAATCCTTTAAAGAAAAATAATAACACAAAGGATACATGTAGCCAATGTGAAAATCCTCAAATATTTGGCATGTAAGTTGGATGTAAGTCAAAGAAATAAAATGTATATCCAATTCATAGAATCTATTGACTCTTTCTTGGATATTTCAAATCAAAGTAATTATAGTAAGATGATATTGACAAAAATAAACATAGTTTTTCAATGTTGTTGTAGCACATTAGTTTTTAAATTGATTGTACAAATATCTCATATTTATTTATTTTGATTTTTACATAATTTTATGGAAAATATGTTAAATAATTAAAATAGATGATATAATTAGTACTTCCTTCATTTCAAAATAAGCAAAGGTTATCATTAAAATGGGTGAACAAAGTTGATATTTACAAGAAAAGGTCATCATTACCTTGATAATCGATGATGAGATCATTCTCAACACGATCTCGCCATGTGTCCCAAACGTGAAATCAAAAAGACATTTGCCATTTTAGAGTTACTTTTGAAAACTGTATGGAAAATTTTCCCGCCTAAAAATTTCCACTTTCGAACAACTTTTGAAAACTACGAAAAATGAGAAAACTATTTGTATCGGTAATAAATATATCAGAAAGAAAAGAAACTAAAGGGAGTTAGTATTTATAAATAAAGGGTTGTCATTACCTCAAGAAACAATCATGACATCAACCTCAACACTAGACATGATTTGTCGTTTTAGATTACTCTGAACACGAACCCCACATGTCCTAGACATAAGTTGAAAAGCAATTGTCATTTTAGATCTCGCCAAGACTCCATGTCCTTAAGAGTAATGGTAAGTTTACCACCAGCAGTGCCTATAAGCTTATCCACTCAAAAACCACATACTCCCTACCAAATCAAGGGATTATGAATTTTGATTGGATCTGGAACATGACTTTTCCCAACTAAATCAAAACCTTCATCTGTCTCATGTACCACAAGAAAATCCCTTGCTCCCACTACCTTAACAGAATTGGCTTGGATATCCACCCTGGTTGTCAAATATGAGGCCACCACAGTGGGGACGTACACCACATCTTCTTCAGATGTACCAAAGCTATTGAGTTTTGGGATACCATCATGGTGAACAATATACCTCGATGCATAAGCTTGATAGAACCATGCTCTCGCTGGGAATTGACATAAAACCTGGAACTGTGTTTCCACCAAAGAGTACAACAACCTCATTCTTTGGGATGTTGTCCTCCTTCAATTCTTCTAGGCCATTTGGCTCCAAAGAAATAACAACCTTTTCAATTTAATAAAAAAAATAGAGCATCTCCTTCACCAACATGATCAACCTAGACACTGATTTCCAAATCATCATTCAGGAGAACCACAAGGCTAATAAAGACAAGTGTATTATCTAGGTTAAATGGGAACCTCCCTTAACATGTAGGTTAGAAGTTCGAATAACTCAACACTTATGGAGCTGTGAAAACTAATCCTCGACAAGGAGGCTTATGAGGGATTATCATAAACCACATAGGCTACTGGACAATTGAATTCATCAGTAAAGAGGCACATGTCAATCATATACTAGCCGAGCTAAGAGCCCTAAGATAAGGACTTCTAATGGTCGTGGAATATAAACTTCATCCCCTGGATATCAGCATTGACTCCTCCAAATCAATCAATTTGTCGAATCATGATAATCACTCTTAAACTAATTTAATCTCTGAATGCAGGTCATTGATGGAGGAGTTGGGAGCAGCGATGCCAACACACATCTTCAGGGAGCAGAACAAGGTGGCGGACATGCTTAGCAAAGAAGGCCTCAAATGCAAAACTTTTGAAAAACCAACCTTTTTTTTTTATAGTTCCTCCATTATTTGAAAATGAAGTAGGATGGGCAGACATTCAGAAACTATGTACTCAAGGAAACCTAATCTTTGTAACAATTATGTAAAGGGCCTTCCAATGGCCCAAAACTCCAATTCTTCTGCTTTAAGCAATATGTCTTAGCATTAGCTAATTATAATATAACTTGTCAACTTCTAGAGCTTTTAACCCAAAATGTGTCCACAATTTTCCATAGCGCAGTCATGATGATTTCTAAGTATGGATTTAGTGAGGAAATTGATGAAAGGGTTATCATCAGCTCGATAATCGATGATGACATCATATTCAATACAATCTCACCACGTGTACCACATATGACGTTGAAAAGACATTCGCCGTTTCATTCAAGAGTAACTATGAAACTTATACCTCTTTTCCCACTAAAAAGTTTCACTTAAAAGTGACAAAGTTATTTGTATTCTAATAAGAGTGAACAGTGAAGTTAATATTTTAAAGAAAATATTCATCATAGCTCATTAATTGATAATAAATGTTTCAAATGCAGACTCTTTGACCTTACACAAATCAATGTCAAAATTTCTTTTGTATAGATTAAATAAGCCGTATGATATTCAAAAATGGTGTAAAAATTATGGTAAAGAATCAACATCTAAAAGTCAAAACATATATAAGAAAAGTAAAGTCATTTTGTTTTGAAGCAAATGTAAAGTAAAAAAATAAAAAGAATGTACCGAAATTTACCAGCAATAATCATCATATTATACTAAAAGTGGAAAGAATTTTAGGCAAAAGTTAGATTACGGTTTTACCACTACATTAAATTTAAATGTTATAAATTATTTAATAAATTACATATAAAATTATAAATCATCATATTAGTACATGAATCAACCATCATAAAGTCTCTTGAATATGTATTCTTTGTATTTATATATGTATACTAGTTTCATGGCACGTGTGTATCGTATATATAGTATACGATGTTGTCAAATAAAATTAATATTATTAAATTAATATTTTTAGTAAATAATTATATTTGAAAGAACATATGACAGATGCTTTGAAATGATTAATACATATTGTCATAGACTTAGCTGTATTTTGAGATCAAAATAACCAAATATCATTGAAACATTTCTAAATACAATCATTCAAAGTTTAAATATGGTGAGAAAGTGACATTTCTTTAGTAGTATTAATTTTACTTCACCCAATTTTGTAAGCAAATCTAAGCGACAATTTTTTTAGAAAAATATCCATACAAAAAATGTCACCAATAATAGTCTTTCCTCTTGAGGTTATGAACATAAATGATTGACAATATTTAAGTTCAATTTTTCTCTTAAATATTCATACTTGAAATTTAGTATGTGCAAGACACTAATAAGTATTACCATAAACATTTCAATATTTTGTCTTTATACGTAATCTATCTTTTACAAAATCTTAGTACTTAGTTAATATTTGAGTATGACTATCATAGAGAGGTAATTTTACAAAAATAAAGGGTACTTTGTTGTTATAACGAATGATGGTTAAATAGAGGTCCGAGTGTATGTAAAATATTTAGCTTGACCAATCCTTTGTTATATATATATATAGCATAATTTAATGTCAATATATGAACAACATCACATAGGGTAAAAATAATAATTCATTTCTTTAAGTTTCTACCTTAACTTTATAGAATTGTAGTCTTCTCCCTTTTTTTGCCGCATACATATTATATAGCTGTTATCTAATGAAAGTATCTAATATCGTATAAAAGTTGTATCGTGATATAAAATATTAAAAAAATTCAATAATAAAAAGTAATTGATGAATAAAATTTAAAGTATTATTTATAGAATCTTTAATTTGATTTAAGATTATTTTATGATCAATCATTATTTTCTTATCTATTTTTATATAGCTAGCAAGGAGTGTATCTTGTGACATAACATTTTCTCAAATTAAATGAACATAAAATAACAGAAAATTCATACTTAAATAATTTCATATTCATCAAAATTAATATAAAATAGAAAAAATAAATGGAGCAATACATAGCCAATGAATAAGGAAGACAAACATATATGTTCATGTTATACTCACTATAGTGTTCCATTTGATTGAAATATCTTGCGACCAACACTTACTTTCTCCGTTCATTTTTTCGTACATATCTATTAAAAAATAATTATTATCATGACTATTATAATAATATAAGTAAAAGTGAAAAACTATTTTTGAAATAGTGGATTATACATCAAAACTAATAATTCAATGGATAACGTTGATGCCCGTCACTTTAGCAAAATTAGAAAGAAACACGTTCGTTTGAGGGTAAAAGAATAAAAAATGAAAAAACAAATAAGAAATATCTTACCCGAATCATGTGACTTTTTTCATATTTGTTTATTATTATAGTTTTTCCCACAACTTTTTGTCATTGTTAACTCATGAAAATCGAAAGAAAAAATACGAGTGTGAATTGATGAATGATTTGCTCCAATTTCTTCACCAACTCTTTCTTATGTGGTACCTTGAATTTCATTGAATTATGAACTTAATTAACTGTTGCAAATAACCCTTGAGATTCTTTTAAGAAGAAGAAGAGTAGAAAACATTAAAAAAAAACGTAGTATAAAAGTGAGAGGAAACCTCTCTATTTATAGCTAACAAATAGTAATATCGATAGGTGATAATTGTGCCTTATCAGAAAAGTTACAACCTTTCGAAAAAGTCATTGCTCATCAGAAAAGTCACAACCCTTTGGAAAAGTCATGACTTATCGAAAAAGTCACAACCCTTTAGAAAAGTCACAACCCTTTGAAAAATCACAACCCTTCGGAAAAGTCACAACTCATCAAAAATGTCACAACCCGTAAAAAAAGTCACAACTCTTTGAAAAAATCACAACCCTTTAATGTGAAAGGGTATCTACTTTTAATATAATTAAATTAATAAATATAATAAATTGAGTATTTTTAATTTGGGGTATTATAGTAATTCAACATTAAAGTTTGAGAGTTCATGTTTTTAAGGTAAGTATAGATAGATATAGATATAGATATAGATAGATACATATAGATATATAAATATTTGTATTAATAATGTGAAGTATGTTACATAAATGTATTACCACTAACTCCCCATTATGTTAATATATGTAACTCCCACTAATTATATTTATTGTGATTTTTAATACACCTCTCATACTCATCCATGATATCAAAGGGATTAATGCATATTCATGACAACTCTTTGTGTTCCTTAATTCTATCCTATATATAGTGACATTTAACACAATATTATACATGTTGGGTTTTAAAAGGTGTGAATGGAAAATGAAGAGTTGTGACTTTTATGAAGAGTTGTCACTTTTATGAAAAGTTGCGACTTTTATGAAGAGTTGCGACTTTTATGAAGAGTTGTGACTTTTATGAAAAGTTGTGACTTTTATGAAAAGTTGTGACTTTTATGAAAAGTTGTGACTTTTATGAAAGGTTGTGACCTTTTCGGTAAGGCACAATAAGAACATTTTCACACTACCCTTTGTTTTCCATAAATTTAGGGATTTCCTCTCATTTTAGTTGAAAATGAATTTTCTGGACTTCTTCTACAACTACTAAATCTAGTATTCTAAGTGTACTGTACTATCGTTGAGTGGTTCACTAACACCGTGGTTTTAGGTACAGATACACTGGTGAGTAAGATCGTTCTATCCTGGAAGGATATATTCTATTAACCTTGGGTACTTGAGGGGAATAATTTCCTTAAGGAGACACTGTGCATTCAGTGGGCTTGATTTTCTTTCTTTGAGAAAAATATTTTGTATATTTATTTCTAATCTGTTTTTATTCTATTTTCTCTACTAGTTTTAATTTTCTAGTTTTGAAAATACTCTTTAAACTTTGTTGTTTAAGAGCAAGTTCTTCAAAGTTTTGTTCTAAGTATCTTAGGAATACAAGATAAACAACAATCTTAAGGAAATGACTATACTGTTGGTATTTCTTATATTCTACGGATTGAGAGAAACATATCATGGAAGTAGAAGATTAATGCATTTTCTAGAATCGGTGCTTTGTTTAGCAAGGTTGAAGTGAGAATGTACTAGAAGAATTGGTGGTATTTCGGTTGAAGATTACACCATGTAACCTTCTTATTATTTATCTAAGGAGGAATATAGTTTCTAAAAGTTAATAGTTTTGATATTTATCATGTATGTCTTTGGAAAAGTTCTTGCATATGATTTTTGAATGAATTTTCCTTGACAAAAAGTGTTACCTTTAAAATTCTTTAGTTTGTAGAATGAGAGATGCACATTATTGTTTGATAAAATAGTATGTCAAAATGTTATAGTTGGAAGGCTATTTGAAAAGAAAAGCATATCTATGTGATAATCTAAGAATATGTTTAATTCTGTTTGGAGACTAAAAAAAACTTTTGTAGTTTTGTACTCCATGTGAAATTTGATTGTTTGATTTTGTAGACTAAAAACTTTTGTAGTTTTCTACCCTAGATAAATTAAACTATTCAATTGGTTTGAAGAATACGAAAACTTCACATAATAAGTCAATGTTGTACTTTTGATTTTCTATAAACTTCACTATTATATAGAAACAAATTGTACAATTTTTTTTCTTTATTGTTAGTATTCTAAATACTAAGTGGTTTGTCTATTTGTGATAGAATAAAAATACCAGTGACTTAGAGTTTGTGATTTTGTACCTCTATGGAATGAACTTTGACATTGTGTAAAAATTGTCAAATGGAATCGAAGCACTATAATTCTTTTGTAGAATAATATTTTCAAAAGAGGTTTCATGTTGCCAATAACACTTTGATAGCATGCGAAAAAAAATATGTGAAAAAATTATTTTCAAATACTTGAAAAATATTTTTGAGATCATATTTAAAATGTGGGGGGTTCTTTGCTTATGACAAAGATAAAATTAGACTTAGTGTCTAATTTAAATTTGGAGCACAAGATATGAAATTCGATGATACTTTTGTATTATGTTAGACCCATAAAATTCTTGGAGTATATTTGATATTGTGGTCGTTGAGTTTCTCTTTTACTAGTATATGGTATGACTAGTTTGAAACTACCAAATTATATTTATACTTGTTCAAAATGATTGAGTTCTTTTATGAAGAAGTGTCACTTAAAATGTTGTGATTTTTCATGAAAAGATATGTCTATTAAATATAAATATTTGTATAGACATGAATATTGGTGAATAGTCATTTGTCATGTTTTGTAAAAGAAGCATTTGAACTATATTGCCTTTATTGGACCCGATGAACCCTTGTTCATCGGTAGTTCTATAACAATCAAATTGAAAGTACTAGAAAGGTCCTTCTGAAAAGGACATTTGACAAGGTGATGACTCTAAACAATGTTTGTATCACACAAAATTGTAAGAACTAGGAATTTTGTGATAAAAAGTTACCTCGCGGAGAACTTTTCAAACTCAATATTTTAATTTGTTCTGACTTGCTTGAGTCAAACTATTTGTGACATGAACACTTGGGACATGTTAATTACAAAACCTTGTACGTAAAACTGATCAACTTAGAAATGTTTTCTAACTTTGAGTGCAATAAATTAAAATGTCAAGTTTGTGTGAAATCTAAGTATGCTGAGCATTCTTATTAATGTGTTGAAATGAATTCTAATCCCTTAGAGTTGATTTACACTGACATTTGTGATATGAAGTCAACACCATCTCATGGTGGGAAAAAGTATGTCATAACTTTTATTGACAATTGCTTTTGATACGGCTATGTCTATTTGTTGAATGGTAAGGATGAAGCAATAGAAACGTCTAGGCAATATAAAATTGAAGTTGAAATCAGTTGGGAAAAAGATAAGAAGTGATAGGGATGGAGAATATAAATCTCCTTTAGCAGAAATATGTTTGGAAAGTGGATTTATCTATCAAACTACTGTCCTATTCACCTAAATATAATGGAATTGCAGAATGAAAAAAAATTGAAATTTGAAGGAAATGATGACTGCATTACGTATAAGTTCAGGTTTACCACAAAACTTGTGTGGAGGAACTATCCTTACTGCAAAAAGGAACAACAAAAAGTTTTGTCAATTCAAAAAGAAAGCAATTTTGTTTGTCCAGGACACATTCTATTCCATATGAGAAATTGAAAGGAAGGAAATCCAACTTGAAATATTTCAAAGTGTAGGGGTGTTTAGCCGAAGTCCAAGTTCCTATTCCTTAAAGGATTAAAATAGGACCTAAGAATTATGGACTATAAAATTAGACTTAAGTACTCTAGTGAAGGGTTTAAAAGACCTTGGAAAGAACAAAAGGAGAATTTACTTAATAAAGAGATTCAGAGGCATAGTAAATGTCAATGGACATCTACTTCCTTCGAATCTGATTTCGTAACATTTCCTATGTCTTCTGTGGACTCATCCTTTTGAAAAGATGGTGTCAATAGTGAGATCGGTTCAATCTTGAGAATCCTATTGGAAGTTGGTTGATCTTCCTCCAGAAATAAACCTTTGGGTTCAAAGTGAATCTTCAGAAGGAAAATGAAAGTAGATGGAACTGTTGACAAATATAAAGCAAGAATTTTTGTCAAGGGATTTAGACAAAAACAAGGTCTTGATCTTCTCGACACATACTCATCAGTAACTAAAATTACATTCATTCGGATGTTAATATTATTAGCTGCGATATATGACCTCCAAATTAATCAAATGAATGTGAAAACAACTTTCTTAAATGGAAAATTGGAGGAAGAAATTTACATGGAACAACCCGAGGGTTTTGTGGTTCCTGGTAAAAAAAAGAAAGTGTGCGAAGTTGTTAAGTCACTTTATGAACTAAAACAAGCACCCAAACAATGACATAATAAATTTGACCAAACCATGTTGGCAAATGAATTTAAGACGATGGAAGTGACAGATGTGTTTACATTAAAATGACAAGGTCATTTTTTTATTATATATTGATGACATGTTGATCATCAATAGAGACACTAATGACATAACTGCTGCTAAACGTCTGCTAGAAAGCAAGTTTGATATGAAAGATCTTGGAGTTGCTGATGCGATCTTAGGTATACAATTCCTTAGAACTCCATAATGTTTAGCATTGTCACGGTCTCATTGCATTGGAAAGATCCTTAACTTGTTCAAATATTTGGATTTCAATATTGTCAACACCAATAAGTGTGAGCTTTGCATTTCAAAAGAGTGAAGGCGAAAGTGACTCACTATTGGATTATGCTAGAGTATTGGGAAGTATGATCTATTCACAAAGTGTATTCGATCAGATATAGCATGTGCTATTAATAAACTAAGTCGGTTCATGAGTGATCCAAATCGAATTCATTGGATGACAATGAAAAGAGTTTTGGGGTATTTAAAACATACTCAAAACTATGTCTTGCATTATAACAAATATCCAACAGTATCGAAATGATATAGTGATGCAAATTGGATCACCGGAATCAAATGAAGTAAAATCCACGAGTGGATATGTATTTACTCTTGGTAGAGGAGTAGTCTCTTGGAAATCTTCCAAAAATACATGTATCACTAGCTCTACAATGTCTCTGAGCTAAGTGCTCTAGATAAGGCTGGTGAATACGTTGAAAGACTCCGGAATTTCTTGATAGATATTATGTTTTGGCCCAAACCTTTGATATCAGTATGCATACACTTTGATAGTCAAGATGCAATAGGTAGGGCATGAAACATGATGTATAATGAAAAGTCTCATCATGTAAGGCATAGACATAATACAATTAGAAAACTACTCTCTAGTGGAATTATCACAATTGACTATGTAAAGTCAAAGGATAATGTGTCGGATCCACTTACAAAGAGGCCTAACTAGAGAGAAAGTTGGAAGATCATCTAAGGGAATGAGTTTACGGCTTTGGACAAGTCATTATGGCGGTAACTC
This sequence comes from Solanum verrucosum, assembly GCF_900185275.1. Lineage (NCBI taxonomy): Eukaryota > Viridiplantae > Streptophyta > Magnoliopsida > Solanales > Solanaceae > Solanum > Solanum verrucosum. Next base: position 24,672 of record NW_026020279.1, read on the forward strand.
TATCTAGCAGACTGGAGATCCTAAGAGCTAGATTCAAGGAGAAAAACAAAGTTGTGACTGGCGGTTCGACATTGTTAATCAACTCAATCCATTCTTATGATGAAGCCAAAGTTCAGGAATGAGGTTAAAACATTAAGACATGTTAATGAGTTAATAAAGCTTAATTTTTTTTAATGATTTGCTAAGTTTGGCAGATTTGACCAAATAATATATCTACGAGATAACACGGTTAGAAATCAGGTATGTGAGTGTGAAGTGTAAGCCGCTTCAAAGAGAATTTTTTGTCAAAAGCCTATTCTCTATACACTCATGAAACCAGGAGGTGTTCATGGCTGAATTGAACACAACCGTAAGAACCAGAAATGGTAAAGGGTTAATTGTGTGACGGTATACACCAAATCTCGACAGTTCAAAGATATCGCATCTACTGATTGACCGAGTATATCTGACATATGTTCACTATGGAAAGTTCAAGGGGTAACCTACTTATCCAGATGCAATTAATTCTTGCTTGTAAAGTACAGATACTTGTCCGTTTCTTTGTCTTGGAGTCATCCCCCATTCATGCGGGGGATTGTTGGATTTTAAAAGGTGTGAATGGAAAATGAAGAGTTGCGACTTTTATGAAGAGTTGTGACCTTTATGAAAAGTTGCGACTTTTATGAAAAGTTGTGGCTTTTATGAAAAGTTGTAACTTTTATGAAAGGTTGTGACCTTACCGTTAAGGCACAATAAGAACCTTTTCACACTACCCTTTGTTTTCCATAAATTGAGAGATTTCCTCTCATTTTAGTTGAAAATGAATATTTCTGGACTTCTTCTACTACTACTAAATCTAGTATTCTAAGTGTACTTTACGGTCGTTGAGTGGTTCGCTGACACCGTGGTTTTAGTACCGATACACCAGTGAGTAAGATCGTTCTATGCTGGGAGGATATATTCCATTAACCTTGGGTACTTGAGGGGAATAATTTTCTTAACGGGACACTGTGCATTCAGTAGACTCGATTTTCTTTCTTTGAGAAAAATATTTTGTATATATTTTTCTAATCTATTTTTATTCTATTTTCTCTACTGATTTTAATTTTCTAGTTTTGAAAATACTCTTTAAACTTTGTTGTTTCTTACCAATTTTTTCAAAGTTTTGTTCTAAGTATCTTAGGAATACAAGATGAACAACAATACACACTTAAAACAGTTGGAAAAAGAAGAAGAGAAAATCTCCATGCTCTTTTCTCTTATTCCTTTTTATTTGTTTTGTTTAGTGTTTATGTTTCTTGTTTGATTTTATTGTACAACTTTCTATTGTTTTGTCATTAATATTATTGAGAAGTTACAGTAGTTTGTTGCTTTGTATACATTAGCCCCTAGCATGTGGTATTTTAGTATCCTCATTTGAATATTGTATTTGTACAATAGTTAGTTATTTTTACTTTATGCAGTTTTAGTCAATTTTATAATTAAGGATGTATTCTTTTTAATAGGAAGATATATGTACTTTCTATCGCAAAAATGATGATTTTTTTTAGTAAATACTAATAAATTTGAAGAGGATAAAATTTGTCATTTGCAATACAAAATTTACATGAAATATTTTGAAATAAACGTGCAACACACGTGTTCAGAACTAATATGAAACAAGCGAGAAGGAAGAACTAACTAACTAACTAATTAACTTGTAACAAATGTTTTACTCTTTTTTAATCTATAGAAAATGGAGATAGAAAGTGCATGTTCGGAAGGAACAAGTCCATGTCAAATTTCATTAAAAATTATTCCATAAATTTTAAATTATCAATCATATTATTTGTTATAGTCAGAGTTGAGCGAGCGATGACGATGTGAAAGCTAGAAGAAATGTTTCTATATGTATAATTAAAAAAAATCTCTACTTGTATCAATAATAGAGAAAGTTTATAAACTTATTATTGGCATGTACAAGATATAACTAGTACTGTCTATGTTCGTTGTAATAAATGTAATTTTTTGGTCTCATATTACCTTCAACTATTACTTAATTGTATTCCTATTTTAATTTTTAATTAACTATGATTAATAAATCTTTGTAAAATTAATTGGATATAAACACTTGAGGTAAACATAGATTTTTTATTCAAAATAATTAAAAAAATTTCCATATAAATGGTCATTTGGCATTTCTCAATTGCAAGTGAAGTACAATTCACGCTTTCTTCTTTCGCCTTCTTTCATGTTCTTATTTTAGCCAATAATGGTTTCTTCTTCTCTTCTATCTTCTTCCTTTATTCCTTCCTTCTAATTCATCCTTAATTCTTCATTGTTTTCCTCATTCTCCTTTTTCTTCTTATTCTTATATGTCGAAAGTTCGACTTTAAAAATTGACATACCACAAATATGAATGGTTTAGAGTGAATAATATATCAAAAACTCAATATATCGAGAGGAGTTCATATCTATAATTTAGGATTGTTTAGAGGAGACCTGAGTTGGATGGGAATGGAAAATATTGGTCTATAATGTATATTTTATTGTATTCATGCAATGTATATTTTGTTGCATCAACAATGCATATACATTTATGATATAGGTATACATTATCTCTATACAAATATATATTATTTTTATACAATATTGATACATTATATATACATATCAATACATTAAATATACACATGATTATTGCAACATCTCGCAATTTAAAATAACTAGGAAGAAGCTAAGAATTTGAAATAGTCATTTTTGGGAAGAATGAATATCTGAAAATTCCGTCAAGTTAGAAAAAAAGTGAGTTTTTGGTCAACTTCGAACGGCCATAACTTCTAGCTCAGGATGATTTAGGAGCACTTCCAGTTATGGTAGGAAAGCTCTTGGAATGATCTTTCCAACGCCATTAAGTTTGTGCGATTCCGAGTTCATATGCGTAAGATATTCCCTTTGGAAGTTGGGCTGTTGAAATAAGGAAAGTTCAATCCGGATTTTTAAAGGGTAGTTTGGTCTTTTCCTTGCCCAATTATTTTATTTCGTTTTTCGTAATTAAGTTAGGTTATAAAAAAATTATATCAGTTTACGCTTTTACCAAAATACGCTAGGGATTGGACAAGAGGAGAAAGGAGAAGAGAAGCAAGATTCGTCAAGATCGTCGAGTTTAGCTTGTGGATTTCGTCGGGGGTGATCCCTACAAGGTATGTAAGATCATATAGAATTAGGTTAGTTCACCCACGCGCCAATCATGATTTAATTCAGCGAAATATGTTTGATTTGAAAGTGAATCCTTTGAGTTCTTGATGATATTCAGTTGAATTCTTGTGGGTTGTTTTGTTGAAGTTTCTTGGGGTTTCATTCATGTTTCCAGGTGTAATTTCGGTTTGAATATATCATATATTGAGGGAATAAATAATACTAAGTATTTGGGAAAAGAACCATCAAAGTTTAGAGGGTTTAGAGTTGAAAAACGAGGAAGAAATTTCGTCGATCGAAATCTCGTAGTGTCTCCGCGTCGCGGACCCACTCCCCAATTTTGGGAAACGTTATTTCACGTAGCGGAGCGGACATGGAGTGTTCTGCCTAAAAAGTTAATTCGCGACCTAAGATTTTAAATCACCTCCGCGTCGTGGAGCAGTTCCCCAGAATCGATTCTTGATCATTTTCTCATGTTTAGTTATCTAAAAGCATTCATAAATATCATGAGATATTTCCTATCAAATATCAAGATCCTTTAATCCATCAATTCAATTCAAGGAAAGTTAAGAGTCAAGTCAAGAGAAGTCAAGAATCAAGTTAAGAGAAGTTCATAAAGTTTTCCAAAAGTCTTTTGCAAAGGTTTTAACTTTGTTTTAAGACTTAAGTTTTGAGTTCAATAAAGAGTAAAGTTGACGTTCATTTCTTCAAAAGTATATGGGGGCTATGGATTCCCAAAGGGTTTAAAATTTTTTCGCATTTAAACAAGAAAGAAAACCTCGATTTCCAAGGAGCCTTCGGGATAGTTTTCAGAAAAGAGTAATCGCTTTCTAAATGAAGCAAGAGAGGAAACATTTATTTCCAAGATAACCTTTGAGCACTAATCTCAAATCACAGAAAGAAGTATGTTTTTAAACATAAGAGCTAATATTATATTTTTGGGAGTAGTATTGAGCACTGATATGGGGGAGAGTTTAGACAACTCACAACCCCCATAAACCATGTAGCCACAATGGGTAGAAAAGGGTCATACTTTTTAGATGATTCCTTTAGTGTTTTTTAGCATAGACTAGTGGATCCACTTAGTGAGTTAGTTTCTATACCTTGGCAAGGTATAGGATGGTCCTTGGCATTGTGAGGTAAAACGTTGTATCATCACTATAACTCTTAAGTGATGGTTGTCGATTAGAAAAACTCCCACAACAGTATTTTGTATTTTTATATACAAACAGAGTTTATATTGTATCTTTGCACACATACAGAGTTATTATTGTATTTCTAAATAAACAGAGTTGACATCATGTTTTAAACAACTTTTCCTTATATTGCACTTGTTTTTAAACTGCTTTATATTGAAATGAGTTCAGTTATGTTGAGTTGAGTTGAACCAGGTAAGTTCTTTAGTTCCTTTCAGATTCTTTTAAAGCTTAAGTTATGTTTAGCAATCCAAATCGCATACTCGTACATTCAATGTACTGATTCCAGTTGTTCTGCATCGTCTTATGATGCAGACGTAGGTAACCAGGATCAGCATCCAGCGCATCTTGATCAAGTTAAGCTTCAGAGTTGTTGGTGAGACTTTTTGCATTTAGAAGGATCCCCCTTATTCATTACTTTTTCATTTTAGTTCATTAGGATGTCGTGGGCTTGTCCTGACATCCATCTCAGTTGATTTAGATGCTTCATAGATAGTCAGTCAGATGTTAGTTCATTCATCATCATTTTGTTATTGGCTTATATTCATATTTGAGTTGCCATTTTGGCTAAGTTAAATGTTTATTTTAAAAACATTATGAGTTCAGTTTGAGATAGTTGAGTTATTTAGCATATGAATCCTTTTCTTAAAGCTTAAAGTCTCCCGCTGAGTAAGTAAGCCAGAACAAGGGTTCGCTTGGGGCCAACAATGATTCTCGAGTGCCGGCCATGTCCAGGGTGTAGGCTCGGGGTGAGACAAACTTGGTATCAGAGCACAGAGTTCAAGAGTCCTAGGGAGTCTATGAAATCGTGTCTGTAGTGTCCTAGTTATCGGTGTGAAGCGCACCACATCTATAATTAGGAGGTTGCAATATTTAGGAATTCCTTCAGTTCTTTCATACTCACTTCGTGCGATAGAGTGTATCTCTATAAAAGTTTCTTTCTAAGTTGTGCTTACGTGTAATCAATTGGTAGTTGGACTATATAAAGAGTGCTTTCGTGGGGCGTTTCTTTTCTCGTGAGGTAAGAGAAGTAAAATGATGGTTGTCGACATGAAGAGCAGGATGAGTTTATTCGTTGTTGGGTTGCCTCGTCTGTCAAATAAGGAAAGTAAGGCAGCCATGCTAATAGGTGACATGGGTATAGCAAGGCTGATGATCCATGTGCAACAAGTTGAGAAGGACCAGCTGAAGGAAAGAGAAGAGTTTGAGAATAAGAGGGCTAAGACATCACGGAATGAATCCGGGCAACAAAAGAGTAGTGCGAACGAGTCTTCCTTCCAACAGAAACGGAAGGGACCTGCCCCATCATCTGCTGGTGCACCTGCACCTAAGAACAATTCTGAGTACAATAGTCAAAATTCCTTGAGTTTCAGAGCTAAATCTACCTATTCTCAAGGCATTATGGCAGAAAGGGGTAGTAAGCCTCCTGCTTGTGCTAAGTGTGGCAGAAACCACTCAGGTATTTGTTGTGAGGGTTCTACTGGTTGTTTCAAGTGTGGTCAGAATGGTCATTTTATGACGGAATGTCGTGAGAACATGCAAGGTAATGGTAATAGGGGCAATAGAGCCCAATCTTCATCAGTTGCTCCACCAGACAGGACAACACCTAGAGGAGCTTCTTCCGATACTGGCGGAGGAGAAAATTGCCTTTATGCGATCACTAATCACCAAAAGCAAGAGAACTCTCCAAATGTTGTCACCGGTATGATCCAAGTCTTTGACTTTACTATTTATGACTTGCTAGACCGAGAGGCAAGTTTCTTTTGTAACTCCTTATGTTGTTATGAATTTGATGTTATTCCTGATCAACTTAGTGAACCATTCAGTATTTCTACACCTGTTGGTGATTCGATTCTAGCAGAAATAGTCTATCATGATTGTCCCAGTTCCGCCAATCACAAGAGTACCATGACTGACTTAATTGAGTTAGACATAGTAGAGTTTGATGTCATTCTAGGTATGTACTAGCTTCATGCCTGTTATGCATCAATAGATGAACTCGAGTAGTCAAGTTCCAGTTTCTAGTGAACCAGTTATAGAGTTGAAGAGCAGTTCAGCAGTGCCTAAGGGTCATTTTATTTCGTACCTTAAGGCGAGAGAGTTAGTTTCCAAGGGGTGAGTCTATCACTTAGTCCGAGTTAATGACTCTAGTGTTGAGATACCTCTTATTCAGTAATTTGCAGTAGTAAAAGAGTTTCCAAAAGTCTTTCCTAATGATTTTCCCGGAGTCCCCCTGAGAGAGAAATAGACTTCGGTATAGATATTCTTCCAAATACTCGTCCTATCTCTATTCCTACATATAGCATGGCACCAACAAAGTTGAAAGAGTTAAAAAAGTAGTTGAAAGATCTTTTAGAGAAAGGTTTCATTCGACCAAGTATCTCACATTGGGGCACTCTAATCCCATTTGTGAGGAAGAAAGATGGTTCCCTTAGGATGTGTATAGATTACTATCAGTTGAACAAGGCTAGCATCAAGAATAGTATCCTCTTCCGAGAATTGATGATCTTTTCGATCAGCTTCAGGGTGCTTCGTGTTTCTCGAAGATAGACCTCAGAGCAGGCTATCATCAGTTGAGGGTAAGGGAATATGATATTCCAAAGACAACGTTCAGGACACCTTATGGTCATTATGAGTTTCTGGTCATGTCGTTCGACTTAACCAATGCACCTGCAACGTTCATGGACCTTATGAATAGAGTATTCAAGCCTTATTTAGATATGTTTTTTATCGTTTTCATTGATGACATAGTAATCTATTTGAGGAATGAGGAAGATCATGCTAGTCATCTCAGAATAGTTCTCTAAACTCTACATGATAAGGAGTTATATGCCAAGTTCTCTAAGTGTGAGTTTTGGCTTGAGTATGTTCCCTTGTTAGGCCATATTGTGTCGGGAGAAGGAATTAAAGTTGATACTCAGAAGATTGGGCATTGCAGAATTGGTCTAAACCCACCTCTCCAACTGATATTAGGATTTTCTTCGGTTTGGCTGACTATTATAGAAGGTTTGTAGAGGGGTTCTCTCCCATTTGGTCCGCTTTGACCTAATTGACTCAGAAGACAGTGAAGTTTCAATGGTCTGAAGCTTGTGAGAAAAGCTTTCAAGAAATGAAAAAGATGTTGACTACTGCCCCAGTGTTAACTTTACCAGAGGGTACTCAAGGTTTTGTGGTGTATTGTGATGCATCTACAGTTTTCTTGGGTTGTGTGTTAATGCAGAATGGCAAGGTTATAACTTATGTCTCCAAACAGTTGAAAGTTCATGAGAAGAATTACTCAACCCATGACTTAGAGTTCGCTGCTGTAGTATTTTCCTTGAAAATATGGCATCATTAGCTTTATGGTGTTCATGTGGATGTGTTAACCGATCACAAGAGTCTTCAGTTCATGTTTAGTCAGAAAGAGCTTAATCTCAGACAAAGGATGTGGTTAGAGTTACTCAAAGATTATGACATGAGTATTCTTTATCACCCAGGTAAGTCTAGTGTTGTTGCTGATGCCTTGAGTAGATTGTCTATGGGTAGTACCGCCCATTTTGAGGGAAATAAGAAATAGTGACCAAAAGAGGTGCATAGACTTGCATGTCTAGGAGTTCGACTAATGGATTCCACAGAAGGATGAGTGGTGGTGATTGTAACATCCGGTAAGTTGAAATAACTATGAAGAGGCTTAAAAATCGGAAATAGTAATTTTTGGAAGGAATTCAAAAAAATGAAAAATCTGGAAAATTGGTGAAGTGTGGAAATCAGTGAGCTTTTGGTCAACTTTGAGCAGTCATAACTCCTAGCTCAGGATGAGTTAGGAGTAGTTCCAGTTATGATTTCGAAGCTTGTGGAATGATCTTTCCAACTCCACCGAGTTTTCTTGATTCCGAGTTCGTATGAACGAGTTATGCCCTTTGAAAGTTGGGCAGTTGGAAGGGAATCCGTCCGGAAATTTTAATGGCATTTTGGTCTTTTCCCTAACTATTTCTTTTGGGGTTATATTTTGGTGTTAGGCTGATTTTTGGATCATTTTGGTCCCATTTTAAAGAGTGAGAGCTAGGGCTTGAGAGTGAAGAGGAGAAGAAGAGGAGAAGAAGAGAAGAAAGAGGAGATCAAACAAGTTCCGTCAAAGATCGTCGTGGATATCGTCGGGGGTGATCCCTACTAGGTATGTGAGTTCTTAGTGTTGGGTTGATCCTTTCCCCCACACATCAAACTCATTTTTATTATTGAGAAAAGATTGGATATGTTGTTGAAGTTGTTTGGTTGTGTTGTTGATGTTGTGATTGTGTTGTTGAAGTCCCTTGTTGATTTGGGCATGTTTCCGGTTGTGTTTTGGGTTGAAATCTATGGTATGTTGAGGGATTTATGATTCTAAATGTTTGGGGTTGGAAACCTTGGAGTTTAGAAGGTTTAGAGTTGGAGAAAAGAAGGAGAAAAGTCGAAGTTGTTGGGGAAAAGGGGTAGCGCGTCGCGCCTTGCAGAGTGCCCCAAAAAGTGTTCTGAACTTCACCCCTTGGGGCGCCGCGCCCTACAGAGCACCTCAGCCGGCCTTCTGAGCTTCAAGGGTTGGCGCTCCGCGCCTTGCAGAGCGCGAAGGACGCCAAGTCCCCCCATTCTTTTCACACTTTCTCATGCATGTTCTTTGGTATTGTACCTATGTTTCCTAGTTGTTTCCAACACTCCAAAGTACTTCTAAACGTCAAGGAGTCATCCATAAACGTGTGATCATATACCTTGAATCCAAATTCCAATTCAAGGAGAGTTAGTTTCCAAGTCAAGTGAAATTAGGAGTTAAGTCTGAAGTTAAAGAAGTGAGTCAAAACATGTCTTTAAAGTTGTTCAAGAGTCTTTATTGAGTGTTTTAACTTCATTCCAAGGCTCAAGTTGCAAGTCAAGCAAAGAGTATAGAGTTTCAATTTAAGTCAAGAACATAAAGTTGAGTTCATTTCTCAAAGTTATTAGGGAACTATGTATTCCCAAAGAAGTTTTAAAGAAATATTTTTACATTTAAATAAGGTTGGAAACTGAGATTTCCAAAGAGCCTTCGAGCTAGTTTTTGAGTAATTATCTCAAATCAGTAGGAACACATATGTTTTAAAAACATAAGAGTCAGTACATTTTTGGGAGTAGTATCGAGCACCGAATTAGGGGAGCGTTCAAAGAACCCATAGAACCATGTTAGCTACCATGGGTAGAAAATGATCATACTTTTTAGATGAATCCTTTTCCAGATAGACTAGTGGATCCATTAGGCAATTCAGCTCTTAGACCTTTGGCTGGGTATAGGATGCTCTGGCAGCGCGAGGTCGATCGATGTATCATCACTATAGCTCTTATGTGATGGTTATCGGTTAGACAAACTCCCACAACAGTTATTGTATTTTCATACACAGAAAGTATTATATTTTTATATACATCAGTTCATTTGTATTTCTATATACATCTCAGGCTTATTGTATCTTTGTATACACACAGAGTTTATAGCATGTTTTAAGTAGTCTTTCTTTATATCACACTTGTTTTAAAATTCCCTTATATTGAAAGAAGTCAGTCAGGTTGAGTTGAGTTGAGCCCGGTAAGCTATTCAGTTTCTTCCAGAATTCCTTCTAGCCTATGTTGCTTAGTTTTCCAGCTCGTATACTCGAACATTCAATGTACTGATGCCAGTTGGCCTGCATCTTATGACGATACAGATACAGGTACCCCGTATCAGCATCCTGCACGTCGTTGATCCAGCTGATCACTTCAGAGTCAGTGGTGAGCCTCCTTGCTTTTCGGAGGACTCGGTTGTTTTGCGTTCTTAAGTTTTGTTTTATTAGGATGTTGTGGGGTCTATCCCAACATCCATCTCAGTACTTTAGAGGCTTCATAGACAGTTAGTCAATTAGTTTTGAGTCTCTCATCTATGTATATATGTAAATATTCTATTTTGAGATTCGAGTTGCCTTTGTGGCCAGCTTATATAAGTTAAGTTATTTTGTAACCTTATATTTGCATTGAGCTATTCTGTTGAGTTAGGTTTCCGCTGAGTTAAGACAGCCAGGACAAGGGTTCGCTTGAGGCCAGAAATGGTCTTCGAGTGCCGGTCCCGCCCAGGGTGTAGGCTCGGGATGTGACAGTGATTAATGGGGCTGAATCATCATTAGTGTCAGAAATAAAAGAGAAGCAAGACCAAGATCCTTTGTTGATTGAGTTAAAGGCAAATGTTCATAATAAAAAGTATTGGCTTTTGGAACAAGGGGGAGATAGTGTTTGAGGTATCAAAGTAGATTGTGTGACTGATTTCAAGGGTAATTGGGATGATCACCTATCTCTCATTTATTTTGCTTACAACAATAGTTACCACTCTAGTATCCAAATGGCTCCTTCTAAGCTCCTTATGGGGGAGGATGCAGATCTCCTATTGGATGGTTTGAAGTTGGTGAAGCTGGGTTAATAAAATCGGACTTAGTTCGTCAAGCTATGGAGAAAGTGGAAGTTATTCAAGAGATATTGAAAACAGCCCAGAGTCGTTAGAAATCCTATAGTTATGGTAGAAGGAGAGAGTTAGAGTTTGAAGTAGAAGATTGAGGTTACTTGAAAGTTTCACCCATGAAGGGTGTTATGAGGTTTGGTAAGAAGGGGAAGCTTAGTCCCCGTTATATTGGCCCTTACAGAATAACGAAAAGGGTAGGTAATGTAGCTTATGAGTTGGAGCTACCACAAGAGTTAGCCGCGGTTCATCCAGTATTGAAGAAGTGCATGGGCAATCCTTCATTGATAATACCAACTGAAGATATTGGGATCAAATATAGTTTATCTTAAGAAGAGATTCCAGTTCAAATTCTAGATCGCCAAGTTCGCAAATTGAGAACAAAAGAGGTAGCATCAGTTAAAGTCCTTTGGAGGAACCAATTTGTTGAAGAAACTACTTGGGAAGCTGAGGAGGATATGAAGAAGAGATATCCACATCTCCTCGAATCCGGAGAAGTTCCGAATTAAGGTACTAATCATTTCTTAGTATTTATTTATAAGTTGGCATGTTGTTTCACATTTGCTTGTGGGTGTTTGAGCTGAATGTTGCATATTACACCAGTAGCCTAGAAAGAGTAATCTCATTCGAGGACAAATCTTCCCAAGGGGGAGATATTGTAACATCTCGAAATTTGAAATAACTAGGAAGAAGCTAAGAATTTGAAATAGTCATTTTTGGGAAGAATGAAAATCTGGAAATTTTGTTTAGGAAAAAAGTGAGTTTTTGGTCAAATTCAAACGGCAATAACTTATAGCTCAGGATGAGTTAGGAGCACTTTCAGTTATGGTAGGAAATATCTTGGAATGATCTTTCCAACGCCACAGAGTTTCTGCGATTCCGAGTTCATATGAGTAAGATATCCCCTTTAGAAGTTGGGCTGTTGGAATAAGGAAAGTTCAATCCGGATTTTTAAAAGGTAGTTTGGTCTTTTCCTTGCCCAATTATTTTATTTCAATTTTGGTAATTAAGTTAGGGTCTAAAAAGAATTAGATCAGTTTACGCTTTTACCAAAATATGCTAGGGCTTGGAGAAGAAAGAAAAGAAGAGGAGAAAGGAGAAGAGAAGAAAAATTCATCAAGATCGTCGAGTTTAGCTTGTGGATTTCATCGGGGCTGATCCCTACAAGGTATGTGAGATCACATAGCGTTGGTTTAGTTCAACCACGCACCAATCATGATTCAATTCAGCGAAACATGTTTGATTTGAATGTAAATCTTTTGAGTTCTTCATGAAATTCGGTTGAATTCTTGTGGGTTGTTTTGTTGAAATTTCTTGGGGTTTGATTCATGTTTCCGGGTGTAATTTTGGTTTGAATCTATCATATATTGAGGGTATAAGTGATCCTAAGTATTTGGGAAAAGATCCATCGAAGTTTAGAGGGTTTAGAGTTGAAAAGCGAGGAAAATATTTTGTCGGTCTAAATCTGGTAGTGTCTCTGCGTCGCGGACCCACTCCCCAATTTTGGGAAAATTTATTTTGCGTTGCGGAGTGGACACGGAGCGTTCTGCCTAGAAATTTAATTCACGACCTAAGATTTTTAATCACCTCCGCGTCGCGAAGCAGTTCCCCAGAATCGATTATTGATCATTTTCTCATGTTTAGTTATCTAAAATCATTCCTAAACGTCATGAGATCTTTCCTTACACAAATCAAGATCCTTGAATCAATAAATTCAATTCAAGGAAAGTTAAGAGTCAATTTAAGAGAAGTTCATAAAGTTTTCCAAAAGTCTTTAGCAAACGTTTTAACTATGTTTTAAGACTTAAGTTTTGAGTTCAGTAAAGAGTAAAGTTGAAGTTCATTTCTTCAAAAGTATATGGGGGCTATGTATTTCTAAAGGGTTTAAAATGTTTTCGCATTTAAACAAGAAAGGAAGCCTCGATTTCCAAGGAGCCTTCGGGATAGTTTTCAGAAATGAGTAATCGTTTTCTAAATGAAGCAAGAGAGGAAACTTTGATTTCCAAGATAGCCTTTGAGCTAACTTTTTGAGCACTAATCTCAAATCACAGAAAGAAGTATTGTTTTAAACATAAGAGCTAATATTATTTTTTTGCGAGTAGTATTGAGCACCGATATGGGAGAGAGTTTAGACAACTCACATCCCCCATAAACCATGTAGCCACCATGGGTAGAAAAGGGTCATACTTTTTAGATGATTCCTTTAGTGCTTTTTAGCATAGACTAGTGGATCCACTTAGTGAGTTAGGTTCTATACCCCCGGCAAAGTATAGGAAGGTCCTTGGCAGCATGAGGTAAAACGTTGTATCATCACTATAACTTTTAAGTGATGGTTGTCGGTTAGAGAAACTCCCACAACAGTATTTTGTATTTTTATATACAAACAGAGTTCATATCGCATATTTGCATACATACAGAGTTATTATTGTATTTCTAAATACACAGAGTTGACATCATATTTTAAACAACTTTTTCTTATATTGCACTTGTTTTTGAACTGCTTTATATTGAAATGAGTTCAGTTATGTTGAGTTGAGTTGAACCAGGTAAGTTCTTCAGTTCCTTTCAGATTCTTTTCAAGCTTAAGTTGTGTTTAGGATTTCAAATCGCATACTCGTACATTCAATGTACTGATGCCAGTTGGCCTGCATCATCCTATGATGCAGACGCAGGTAACCAAGATCAGCATCTAGCGCATCGTTGATATATATGTTGAGTATCATAATTCTTTCTTTTTCCTTCCATTGTACTTCCTATGTCCAACAATAATTTCCCACTATTGACATGTCACACACTTTAAGAAACAATAAATAATAGAGGTAATATTGCTATATTACTATTTAAATATACTTATTAATGATTTGGAAAATGTTTTAGATATTGAATGGTATCTATTATCAAGGATAAAGTAGATACAAAAGTATAAATTATCTGTTGATTTCTGAAACTGAGCAAAAATTATTGAACAACTATTTTTAACATAGTGGATATAAACCTTGCCTCGAAAATGGTTATGGACAGTCCCATTGACTCCAAAAGGTACAAATCTAAAACACTGAGAAATAATATTTTTTTATTATTTACTCCTCCGTCCAATAATAATTGTCCACTATATTAAAAAAAGTTGTCCAACAATACTTGTCCAATTTAGAAAATAAAGAGATAATTTATCTTTTGTGTCTATTTTATCCTTGCTATTAAATATTATTTATCATCTAACACATTTATCAAAACATTAAATTTAATAAAGTCAAAGAATAATATAATAATATTACTGATATTATTTATTGTTTTCTTAAGGGGTCTGTCAAGTCAATAGTGAACAACTATTGTTGGACAGAGGGAATAGTAATTTTTTTATTTCAACTTTTTTGATATGTTTAACCATTTAAGACTATAAAATTGATATATTTTTCATATCTTAAAATTAAGATTATAATATTTAAAAGTCTTACGAAGAAAGTAAATGAAATCTAAATACTGATTGAAGGTGCAGGTCAAATTGAAATATAGGTATCCACTCACAAATATTCAAGTTTCATGTAGTTTGTTTTCTAGTAATGTTCATATCCAAGTAGGGATAAGGAACAAGTACCCCTAGACTATGACCGAAATTCTAAAGATACATCTGAACTTATTTTCTTTTCGTATTTTTATGCATCTGACATGACACCTTCAACCACCTAAGTTGGTTGTGTTTGTACACACTCGTCTGCCATGTGTGTAAATGTTATTTTTTATCTTATTTTATTTTATTTATAAGAAATTCATTTTTTAACATTTTGTTTGTTTAAAAAAATAAAAATTAAAAATTATTCTTATTTTCTTTATCTTGTAGCTAAATTAAGCTAATGCACTTTTTTTTTTTACCTTCATTCATAGATTTTTCTCTTTTATTTTTTTATTGATTTTATTTACTTTGTCTTTCGTTTTGATTTGATTTCAAATTTAACCTTGTATTTAAAATAAGTTCATTTTGAATGGATATCAAAATAAGTGAAGAAAATCAATGAAAACATAAAAGAATTTAAAAGTTAAAATTAAAGGACAGTTCTAAATTATTATTAAAAAAATACACATAATTTTTCAAAAAATATTTGAAAGTGAAAAGATAATAAATTAATTTTTAAAAAAGATTAATGTTAAAAGAAATTAAAATAAATATTTTAAAAATAAATAAATAAAAATAATTAAATATATATAAGTTTTAATATCAATAAATATGTGTACTAACTAATTATAAAATTACCAATTAAAAAATGACATGTGTCAAATTTGTTGACTCATCACTTGCCTTCAAGAGTGTGTGCACACTTTCTATGCCATGTCATCATTTTTGGTGTATTTATTCCATTTTAAATTAGTTTAGGAGGTAATAGGACTCCAGTTAAGTTTATGTATGTCTCTAGGATTTCGATCATAGTCTACGGGATATTTGTGTCTTATCCCTATCCAAGTACAACTTCAACTTTCACGTTATGTTTCTTTCAATTCAATAATTAACTTCAAATACTTTTTCTGTCAATTTCAACTCAGATATTGTGAGATATCGAGTACTTTTCTTAAAAAATAAAAATAAAAATAATAATAATAATAATAATAAAATTATATATATATATATATATATATATATATATCTAGATTTCAACAGCTTATTATTACTTTCGGTCTTCAGTTGAGAAAATGAAATTTATATAAGAAAAATAGCTAAAATGACGCTTATATTATAATCGAATTTGAAGTAACACACTCTTACTTTTCGTGAATTGTATGACCTTAGACAAAACAAAAGCACTAGTATCTAATACCAGAAGATGTAAGATCAGTAAATACTCATAAATGAAATGAACACAAATTAGATGGATGAGAATTGAGAACCTTTTCATTGCCAGAAAACTATAAGTTTGTTTAACACAAAACTGTTGCTATATTTTGCACTCTGCCCTATATTTACAAATGCTTCTGTCATCTGCTCAACTTCAAGCTAAAGTAAAAGATCATTGGGAAGTTTTGGCATGTTTCACTGCGAGGATAACAGATGAATCATATGGGGTATTGGTTAGTATCTCTTCTACATATGCGTCAGGACAAATATCAATTGCAGTTGAGAGTAAACTCTTACTAGACTAATCAGACTTAGTATACTCGAGCAACATGTGCGGAGACCTGTATATGTTCACTACCGTCCAGTATAGGACTTCCTCCACCACGAGCTCACCCTCTTCTCTAGCAGCATATATATCCTCACATATGGCAATAAATCTGCGTGGAACTGAAATCAGACATTTTTGCTTTAAGTAGAAGTGTACGATTTTAATTACAGTGCTATTAATAATCAGACCATGACTTAGTATTACCTGTCACATGAAGGAAGATTTTCATATGGGATTCTCATTCTTAGGTCGGAGCACTGTAGTCTGATGAAGCGACAAAATGCTAAAACAAATGTGATGTAGAGACTCCATATACTGAATTTGCTGAGAGTACCTAGCAAGCCCTCTAGAACGCATAAAAATTGTTATTGATCAACATAATACACTTAATTTCTCATTTTATGTAAAAAATGATCCATTACTTATGCGGTGTTTCCTCTGATACAATTATGGCCATAGGCCCTCTCAACCCTCCGAAGCCTTTTACATCCAGTGAGTCGATATCATGGAAGGACCACCACTCGGAGACTCCCAGATTTAAAATGATATCCGCGCTAACACCATTTGCCTATAAAAATCAGTTATTGGGACAAATATCTTTAGCTGCATACAACCAAGAATATGAAATGCAAAAATTAACATGTTAAAAAAATTGTTAAGATTTATCTACCTTCTGGTGACATGAAAATACAAATAACATATAAATATTCAGTTTAGTAAGACCATCTTACCTCCTCTTCAGTAGTCCTAACTTCCCTAGAACTAGTCACACGAATATATATAGGAAATTATATTATATGCACGGAAGCTATTGGTGGAACCATTCAAAACATACTTAACTTCCCATGGCTTTGGACAATCCACAGGATCAAGTGTTCTTTCGTATTTCACAACCTCCTTGTCCTTAGGCCTGTCCCTTTTAAGAACCCAATAAAATTTGACTTTCATATCTTTCAGACACAGAATGAATCTTCTCTGAACCACATCCGGAACCAGCCACAGAGTATTTGCATCAGTTTGACAGCAGATAAGTTGGATATCATTTATATTGTATGCATGAAGATAGCCGTTGGGGTCAAGATTCAAATCATCATGGAGCTGATTAAATGGAATCATTTCACAAAGAGTAGTCTGATAGAGGGTTAACCTTCCTCCACTTTTTCTCTTTAATATCAAGCTGAACCCTCACATCATTTACAGGATTTGCAATCTTAGTTGGATTACGGCTGCTGCACATCTGCACCGAAGAACATCTTCAATATTCTCAATTTATAAGATCACAACATAGAAAGGAAAATTTGAATAAGCTGGGATGCCTGACCCCAAAAGTAACAACAAAATCTAACATATCAAGCTCTACAAGGTCAACATGAGTGACTCTATGAGAAACATAAATAGGACAATTTCTATAAACTTTTTTAGCAGTAACACAATAACCAACGAGAGTAGGGATATGAGAGGGATTAGAAAGGATTTCTAGATCAACATCAAATCGCATGGACACAAAAGGAGTAACAAATGACAATGTAGCACCCTGATCAAGATAATCATACACATCAAAATGAAAGACTTTCAACATACCGGTCACAACATCTGGAGAATCCTCATGCAACTATCGAGACTGAAAAGCATAGAATCTATTCTGATGAGGATCACCTGATCCAAAACTACCAGCCAAACTTGCCTACCATCCTTACCCTTGTTTGCTTGCAACGGACAATTCTTCACTTTGTGACCACTCTTTCCAAACCAAAGCAACCATCCATACCGGCTACAAATTTGTCATCATGCTTCTTGACATACCTCATGCAAGTTGATATAGAAGATCCACCACTATTTACACATTAAGGCTTAGGGTTAGACACCCTATATTTGTTGAACTTAGAGGATGGAGCATTGGAAGAACCTTGACCGGAAAACTTTTCCAGAATTGAGGACATCCATGTCCACTGGACCTAGAATGAGAAAAGACACCATCACTAGTCCTTGCCCTTGTCTTGAGTTTTACCTCTTCAATTTGTTGGGAATGTATCATTAACCGGGAGATATCCATCTCCTTAATAAACATGGCGGTACGACATTATTTAAACACCCGACAGAAACATACTCATCCTTGATCTAAAGTCGACAACCATATTTGTAGCATACTTAGACAATTGAGTAAACTTCAAAGCATACTCCTTCACACTCATATTTCCTTGCTCATTTGACGAGGAAAGAAATGATCAAGAAAAGCTCCTTAGAATTTCTCCCAATCAAGTTGACCCGCATCAATCGTTCTCTCTTCCTTCCATTGACTGAACAAAACTTGAGCAACACCCTTGAGTTGATAAGAGGCTAATTCCGCCTTCTCCACCGTAGATAATCCCATAATTCCCACTATCTTATATTTCTCATCAATGAACTCTTGAGGATCCTAATCAACCTTGGAACCATGGATCTTCGATGGATTCATCCTAGTGAAGTCCCTTATCCTTTCCACCGTCATACCCACATATGGGTTCAAGATATCAATGGCCTATCTATTAGCTTGGGTTGTCATAGCTTGATCCAACATTTCGAAAATGGCTCAGAATTTGAAATGAGTCACTTGCTCGTCCAAAGGATCAACATGAATTTGAGGAACCTCGGGCTCTACATTTTAACCCGCATTTCTTCTAACATGAGCTCTTCGAGGGGCCATATCCCAAAAAAGCACCTGACAAGATTTAGGAGAAGGATCTTTATAGAGATAAACTTTATGGAACGACTTTCGAGTAATGAAAGAACTGAAGTTTCATAATTTTTTTGTTGCCTCCTATTCATAAATGTGGTGTTCTTCACACTCATGAAAAATACTCTACTCAATGCGGCTTGTCAGACATCTTAGGACCTTTTCTAAAATCTTGTGCTTAGAATATCATGTTCTCACGACCCAAAGTACACCTTAGACGTGATATGACATATAAGACCCTAAGAGGAGCTATACAAGCCCCTAGACATACATATACACAAAATAATAGAAAAAAGTAGAGAATTTGATATAACGAAAGATTTTGACATAATAGCGCAAGTTTACTCATAGTCTTGACAAGCCGATCTAATACATCAAAAGGAGTGGTCAAGACGTAACCCGTACACCATGTAAAACATCAAAAACCTAAAAAATAAGAAAACAAAGTAAAGGTGACATTGTCCTCAAAATATGAAGACTCATCAAGCCGTCAACGATCAAGCACTTGATCACTAGCCATGAGCGGGAGGGGGAGAAGCGTCAGACCCTACATTTGGAGACAACTTAGGCACAAGTATGCATTAGTACATGGAATGTGCTAAATATGAGAGTTCTGCATAAGAACGTAAAACATGATCATAAAGGAACATAAAGGAAAACATGATATGCATGACAAAGCTAAAACATAGTAAAAACCTTTAAAGAAGAATCATAAATAATGAACATCGTCAATGCATCTTAAAATCATAACGAAACCTTTATAAAATCTTTGAAGTAATTTTAGCTCATATGATGGGATATTAGTTGTAACAAAAAATAGACCATGTGAGCTATAACATGGAATACGATGTAACTCCCATATGGAGAAGGGAGATTGTACTTGAAAAGGCAGAACTTCGTATCATGATTCATAAGTTATTTGTTGATCCACTAGCTAGGTTATTTAAGAAAATCTTACAGGGGCATGTTGTTTGGAACTATAGAATGCTACTAGAGACAACCCTATTTGAGCCCCACTTCAAATTTCTCTCGGTGCTAAGTTAAATCCCAATGAATAGTAATTGTCATAAATATAACATAATACATGGAAAATGTAACACCTCATAGTGTAGTAGGTCAACTAGAGCTTGACGTGAGGGTTAGAGTCGTCGATTTAACTTCCCATACTTAGAATGAAGGATTTCGGGTTAGAACGTCAAGGTACGAATCCCCAAGGACCAACCAAGGACCCTAGCAAACCACCCGAGGGGACCCATGCCCTGTAAGGGGGTCTACGCCTCGTGGGTCAGGACCCAAAAAGTAGAGTTGCAGACCATCACCCTGTCACGACCCGAGAGCACCCCCAAGTCGTAACATGCGTATTCGACCTCTCGGAGGTCTCATACAAGCCCTTAGCATTCATCGCATTAGATATGTAAAATAGTGCGGAATTAAAAACTCTTTAAATAAAATCCCATAAGACTCAAAGGTCACTTTTAAAAACATCATTCAAAAGTACACAAGCGGAATACTAAGTCTCTTAGCCATCTTAGACATAAATGTGAAAGCATACTAGGGACACGGCCCTTTACAATCAAAAGAAGTCTATTAAATCTATTACAAGAATCTTATCATAAAACTAGAACAGAAAAGTCTTGCCCTCGACATATGAGGACATACCACAAAATCTAGGAAGAACTTCAAATCCCAAGTTTACTACAAAACCCGCTCACTTGCCGGAACCTACACTTGTAGAAAATAGAGAAATATGGAATTAGCACAATTAAGTACTAAGTATGATGACCATGCAAAAACATGCCAAAACGGACATTTACAAGGAATAAATACTTTCATATTATTTTGATAAAACCTTCACTTCACAAGTATAAGAGACATAATACAAGTCAATGTTCACATATAAAACCATAGCCAACCATATACATACTCAACATATATTCATATACAACCCATGCTTTACTTTAAAAGAACACACGCCATTTCATTACCGTAGGACCTCTACCTAATATAACCTTAAGACACACTTGAGTGAGACAAGAAGTGACCGCCCATACAACCTCTTCAAACACACTTAAGTGTTCCTCAAGATTACCTTAGATAAGGACATTTCCTTTATAACATAACATCAATAGACCAACATTCTTTAAGAAACCATTTAGGAGACATTCAAGCACGTAAGGGGACTTTCACATAATAGTCGTTAGACTTAAGGAACTCACTTTAGTATTTTCAAAGCCTACTCGTGCCATGTGTAGATAACATCCCATACTACTACCTACACGTTGTAGAACCTATCCAATAACTAGAGTGCACATCCCACATGATGGGAATAGATATAACCGACATAGACCATACTAGCTAGGCATGGAATCCGGAGTCTACCCTACTCCGTAGAGGTTGTTCTACTTGCCAAAGGTAGAACTAGTAAGCAACCCATGTAGGCACATGGTTTAGGGGATGTCCAAGGAAGTTCATTGTGCCTAATCTCATACTCAACTAGGCCACCTTCCTAACCACATCCACTCGGTGCTAGCCTTGTTTCCCATAGAGTATTCAATCACATATGTACTTAGAGAGGGTTCCTTTTCTAGTTCAACCAACTCATAGTACCTCTTCCCAAGAAAGGCCCCATCTCTAAGTCATGGCCAATCAAGGTTCATAAGGATAGCTCATTTGACTTTCTTAGATAAGGATTTTCATGCCGTTCCGGCTCCATCCATCTCTAAGTCTATCATCTCACTCAAGAAGGGAACTTCGCCCTAAGGCCCATCCTTCAAGGTTATACATTTACTTAGGAAAGCTAGACTTATGAAAAGGCACCATTTCTTAGTTCTGCCGATTCAAGTCTTGGCCTAGAATTCCTCTTTTAGCATTTATAGAAAGGGCACCATTTCTTAGTTCTAGCCCACTTCACACATTCATGCATTCAAGACTTTAAGTAACAAGGAGGGACACTTTAGTCTACCAACCAAGTCACAACATTTTCATTTAAGAATACTTCATAATCCAACATCTTTTCATATATACATCATGAGAAAAAAAATCATACTTTAAATCACAATGCTATCCACTTTACATAGGATCATCACAAGATCACATAAACTCATTCACATCATAACTTCACACATATAGCTTCACATAAACTTTACATATAGCTTCATATAGGACTTTACATATAGCCTCATTCATATATAATAATATAACAATACAATAACACTCATGTAATGCCCTTCATGGCCTCAATTCACAATAATACCACACAAGAACAAGATATGACACTTCCACCAAAGGTGGATTCAACCTACCAACAACAATCGTCACATATGGACATTTAAAGAAAACATACTTTCAATTACACTACAATAACACTTTGTACAAGATCACCTTATAACCATAAGAATACCTTCACATATTTACCTTCACATAGTACAATAACACTTCATAACTTGATAACACTTTAATTCAATAGATAA
The DNA here is from genome assembly GCF_900185275.1 of Solanum verrucosum. Taxonomy (NCBI): domain Eukaryota; kingdom Viridiplantae; phylum Streptophyta; class Magnoliopsida; order Solanales; family Solanaceae; genus Solanum; species Solanum verrucosum. Next base: position 46,820 of record NW_026020279.1, read on the forward strand.
TGCCTTCAAGGCCATATTCATAATACAATCCATAATTAAACACCTCCACCATAAGTGGATCAAACCAAGCAAGAACAATTATGTCAATAATATGAGATTAAGCCAACTTACCATCCTCCAAAGCCATCCTCAACATTAATCAATAGATATAGAAAATCATAAACATCAACAATACAATCTATTCTAAGCATAAATTCATCAATACCCAATCATTATCAACAAACCCATTTCGTAAGTCAAATATAGAAATTTGTGAAATCAAGGGTTCATGAGATTTTTCACTTGAAAACATCAATTTAATATCAACAATATCACAATCCATCATTTAAAACCATTTAATGCAAGAACCCTTGAGTAGAGTAAGAAATAGAAGTTTTTCATAACTTTTGAGAATTTGAAAACCCTTTGAAATTGGTTCTAAAGAGAAAACTAGCTTTAGATAAAGAGCCACCATACCTTAGTATGGAGAAAACCCACGAAAATTTAATGCAAGAAACTTTCAATTCGAAACCCTAGTTGCCCACATCTTCTTCTTCCTTGAGCTTGAGAGGACTTTTAGAGAAAAGAACTTTTAGGGGGGGGGGGTTAATTTGAAGAATGAATTCAAAAATACCTTTTAAAAGTTTTAATACCATATATAGTTATTAGAAATAAAATAAAATATACCCACTTCTTAATTTAACTAAAATTAATATTTACGAAAACGCCCCTTGCCTACATAGACCTACCAAATAAAACTAAGGCAAAGTCCAATTTTTTTATTTTGGAAAATTTCATAACTCCAATTTATGCTTAAACTTTAAAAATTCATACGTTAGGCTCTAGTTTCACCTATCAATTTTTAGGGTCGTTACACACCCACGAAAGAGCAGCACGCCCCATGGGTCCACCCATGGCCCGTTGGCGTGGTCTCGTGGGTGAGACAGTGGGCATGTTTAAGTCGGTTAAGTGTTGGCTTATGGAACTTTTCAGAATGAATTAGTTATTAAGTGATGTCGTTTTACCCTAGTTTAGACCAACTATATAAAAACTTTAGACCCTTAATTAAGTCATCCAAATCATTATTTCTAAATCCCCAAAAGAAACCCAATTCCCTCCAAGAAATTCTCTCTCTAGAAGAAGAAGAAGAAGAAGAAGAAGAAGAAGAAGAAGGGTCAAGCTAGGTCAAATTCCTCCAATCTTCCAAGCTTTGTGAGAGGTTTTTATCCAAGGTATGTTAGCTTATCCATCCATGGATACTTCCATCTATGGAGTCCCCTAGAATTCCCCCAATTGTGAAGATGAAATCCCCAATTCAAGTTAGGGTTCCTTCCAATATTATGGGTTAAGTTGAGTATGAATCCAATTGAGTGGATATTGATTGTTTATGATTGAATGTAATTAATCATGATATTATGATGATATTACATGTTTTCTATGGTTAACCCTAGTCTAATTGATGAAATTGAAGTAATGTGTGTTTGTGCCTTGTGAAGGGAAATTGAGGATTCATAGGTGATCTTCTAGAATTGATGATATGTATAGTAATTTTTCAAGAATAGAAATATGTAAAAATGAATTGAATTAGATTAAAGTATATATGATGGATCATGACTAGTAATGATTGAGATTTAGCCTTTATGGTGAATTGTGACTAGAATTGCTTAACAATGAAGCTTGTGACTAGAATGTCTTGTGATCTAGATATGTATGATGATTGTAAGAAGTAAAATCATTGAGATTAGGGCTTGTAGTCATGAATGTTGACTTCTAGGGTTTTGAAGGTAAAACTAATAAGATGAATTATGTATGTTAAGGCTTTGAGAGTAAAGTCTATATGAGAATAGAAGATTAATGGTTAGAATTATGGTGGAAGGCCTTTACCGACCTAATCTACCCTATGTATGATAGATTGTATGAAGTGATAGAATCACTTGACTTATGATAGTATCTATGTCTGATGTAGTAATTCTAGACGTGTTGATTGATATGATCCTTGACCCTTGAAAGGGCAAGATATGATATTATGCATGTTTTATGAAAGCTATGTACATGCCTTATGAACACTTTGAGAGTGAAGTGTCTATGATTATGATATGTTGTTGAAAGGATATTATCATATACACACTTATGCATGGATATGATATGATATGAAAGGGTCTCTCACATAGAATGATTCTTGGTTGAAAGGTTTGCTCACCTAAAATGAATCTAAGTCCAAGGACTATGAAATGTGATGAGGTTGTGGTGATTCCCCCAAAGACGTTTATATGAGAGGAATGCGAGGTGAATTCCCTTATTCCTAATTAGATAAACATGAGGTGATTACCCATGTCATGATATGAGAAGTGTGTGGTGACTACCCTTAATAAATAACTTCTATAGTAAGGCAAGAGGTGAATACCCATTACCCTTTAAAGTGATATGGAGGTGAATACCTATAGCATATTAAAATGAACATGGAGGTGAATACCTATATCATATTATGATGGACATGGAGGCGATTACATATGATCCTTATTAAGTGATGTGGAGGTGAATACCTACACTACACCCTAAAATGTATATGGAGGCAAATACCTATATCTTATTAAAATGAACATGGAGGCGAATACCTATGATTACTTAAAATGAACATAGAGGCGAATACCTATGGTTCCTTAATATGTATTAGGTCATGAACAATGAATTGTATGGATTGTAGCTTGACAGGCCTTCCATGATATGTATGACTTTAGGTGATTCCCCTTGTCCTTTATGATGAGCTAATTATGAGATCAAAGAGATGATCAATTTGCATGATGACTTAAAGTGATACTTAGTATGGGTGAGATTATGTGGTCTTATCCATGCATTGCACAAGTATGACTTGAGGTTACCTAGAAAGTGTTTCTCTTATATGATGTATGCTTAGTTTGGATTGTTGATATAGTTGCCATCCTTGATATGTGGACTAAAGGTGAAGATTCCCTTGTCTATGAGAATTAAGATAAGGATGAGACCATAAGATGGTAAGTATGATTATGATGGACAAAGGGGATACTTAGGATGGTTAGGATTATAGGGTCTTATCCATGCATTGCACAAGTATACTTGGAGGTTACTTATGAAGTGGTTCTCTTATGATATGAAGGTTTAAGTATTGACTATATATATGGATTATGCTTTATGATAACTAATGCTTATATTATGTCTATGTTGGAGATTATGCTTATGACTTTGTTGCTATCTCTGATGCTTATGGCTTATGTCTTATGTTGGCTAACGCTTATGTTATGCTCTTACGATGTTATACTAGATAGCATATTTAGTACATTATTGTACTAACGCATACTCTTGCCTACATTCTTATCAAATGTAGGGTCCGACGATATTGAGTTTGAATCTCGTGGCTAGGTTTCTAGTAGAGCAAGGAGTTGAAGACTTGGTGAGTCCTCATAGCATCGAGGATGTGATCACCTTTCCTTTATGTCTTTTCTTTTATGTTTGAGACTATTGTATGGGCTGCATCCCAAAGTTTTATTCAAGTGGTTTTAGATGGTTTGAGACAAAGTATTATAGACTTCCGCTTTCTTTTATAAAGACTTTGATTGTATGGAAAAAGTTTTAAAATTTCCGCATCATATCTATTTACTTTATGTTATGATATGCTAAGTGGTTTGTGTTAGGCCTTCGGGGTCTAGTACACCATGTTACATCTAGGGTGTACCCCTGGGTCGTGACACAAAAACACAATTAAATTACTAATCCATGCTTAAATCATTATAGAGTAGCTCCTTATATCATGAATCATACAACTATGAGAAAACCTTTCACCAACCATGATTCCTTAATATGTGAGAACACCTTTCACAATTTCATTGATATTTATCTTAAAGCAACTTTTTGATCATAGAACATATTCATAAGTTCATAGCTTTCTTCATAAACTCATGTTGTCACAAATTCATAGTCAAAATCATCAATAATACATGGGCCCATATGATATCAATTGGACAACATGTAATTGAGTCAAATAATTCAAAATAAGACTAGAATAAAAAAATTGAAGCATGTCAATGAATACCCACGGAGAATTGGATGAAACCCTAATCAATTTTGATGAAATTGAATTTGGAGATTTGAGGTCTTTTGGGACCCAATGGGTGAATAGAACCCATTGATGAAATTCACATACGTTGATCATCAAAGTCCAAAAGTACTAAAGGAAAAAGGAGATTAGAACCTTGATCCCTAGATTTCTCCCTTGAAGCTTAAGATGATTTGGAGGGGGATAACTTGGATGGGATTTTGGATGTTGAAAGAATGAGATGGTTAGACTAGATTTAGGAATATAAGGTTATTTATATGAATTACAATTAGGGTCAAAATGACATAGTATAGGCATTAAATACATTAGAAATGATGAAAATACTCTTAAGAATAACTACCGGATGGCTTCTACAGTTTGGACCTATGGTTTGTAGAAATTTCTAAGGTCCGTACTGGTCAACTGTAGAACCAACTTTAGAGACAAAATTCATTCAACTTCCCACAAGACCTTTCTACATTCTGTCCTTCCTTCTACGGTCCATAGACCTCTTTTGAAAACCCAAGTTTAAGTCCAAAATTTCACTAAATCAAAGATTAGTTCTACGAGACAACACTACGAGCCAAAAGACCTACTACGACCCATGAAACACTTTTCTAGACCTGAGGTTCAAAATCAAATCTCTAAATCCTTTCTACGAAGGCCATCTACGGTTCTTCTTAATTCCTATGGCTCATCCTGTCAAGTCATAGGTCACACATCAGAAACATGAAAGTCTAAAAATTTAACTCAACTACTACGATTGCCTTCTAACGGCCCGTAGGACTTCCTACGGTCCATAAATCGGACACGTACTTCACTACCTCAGTGCCAAAAATCTAGACTTCTCCTTTCAACTTGACGTTCCAATTTTTGAGGTGTTACAAAAGGGCTATGCAAACTTCAAATCAGTGATCAACTGAGTTGTTTCGATGAGCTAAGACAAGCCCACCAAAGATGATAGTGCAAAACGGTTCAAGGTCAGGTCTAAAAGGTAATTGGGACTTACTCGGTGATTCAACTAATCACCTTGGTGAGCTAAGACAAGCTTGCCGAACAGGTAATTTAAGCCCAATGCAATTTTTTCAAAATTAAACATCAAAATGCAACATTACCCAACACCCAAGCAATTAAACAAGTTACCCACATGTCTCATTACCCCTGAGTACTCAAATTTCCCCCAAATTATAACAAAGTACTGTCAGATTGATGATTTGTCCTTAAAAAGAATGTCACCCTATCTATCGTTGGGAAAATACAAGACAAATGGACAAAAATATGCTACTCATACTTCACCCAATCAATATTCAAATAAAACCCACTCAATTTAACAATAAAATTTCAACTTTTAACCTTCACAATCAATACAAGCAATTATAGGCACAAAATTAACTATTTTAGTTCATGGGCAATCTTCAATCGACTACATTTAAGCAACCCACGTGATTCACATAGCACATTATCAAAATCAATAGCTAACCCAATCAATATGCATCAACAGTAAGCAAAAATAACAAAAGTTGAACGCGAAAACAAATCTCAAATGAGTAAAGATCAGTGACCAAAAAGGAAGGAAGGGTTTGGGTCGAGAATCATGAGTAATAACACACTCCACTCAAGTAAATCAAAGAAAATAAAAGCACAAACTAGTATTTAGGATATGAGTCTAGAGTTTAGGAAGTAAAAAGTTTCAAAAAGATCAAAGGATACCTTTTAAAAAGTGAAAAGACCCTTGGCCTTTTTCTGTCAGGCGCGTTCGACGGTTTGCAACTAACATTGTCAAATGTGTTCGGCGAATTGTCGAAGGAGAATAAGCTCGTCGATGATGTCACTCCCTGAAGCTACCCAAAGACGTGGACACGGGACCTAGGATCATGAGTGACCCTAAGCTAACCCTGAGTTGGCATATCATAAGCAAACTGAATATTCTATAACAATTAAGACTGATGCGGAAGCTAGATCATGATAAACCTTAATAGTGGAGAATACCCAAACTGATCTGAATATATATGAACAATGAGTTTAATAACAACTAAATGATCAAACTCAAAGACTAAAGTTAAATCTAACTATGTCAGAAAATAGCCTCTAACTGACTAGAAGTGTTGGGACATGCCCCAACTAAATCTAGCAAAACCTGAAACTAAAACTAAAAGCAAAGGAAGATAATCATGTCAATCGTCCTCAGAGAATTAGGACTCACCACTAATGCTGCTGAATTGAAGATCGGGAGCCGATCTATGCTTGATCTAGAAGCTGAGAGCCTGAACCTGCATCACGAGAAGATGTAGTGCAGAGTATGCATCAGTATTTGAAAGGTACTGAGCATGCACTATAGAGTAAAGCTGAACAATAAAAATAACTGAACTAAAACATATATCTGAGCAATGCTAAGATAAGCATGATACTTTTAAGAATCAGTTAAGGGAAAAAATTCAGACGAAAGGTATAAGATTAGCAAGTAAATTCTTTTGTCGTTTGTAGCATGATAAATAAAGTATTGATCGCCTCTTCATCAAGAGTGAGGTTTCTATGGGGGTTTGGAACCATTTTGATCACCTTTTCAATATAAGATCCTTCCAAACGGATTCCATTCAGTCCCGATGGTTTAACAGAACATGAACTAACTGAATGCAATGACCAAGTTTATAACATGCTGAAATTGAAATCTGACTGTAACTGATAACATGGTCAATGCAACAGAATCTAACTGAAAGGGAGCTACTAATAACCAACCTAAAACCACATGAGCTAAATGTGGAGTCCGATGTATATGCCCCATCGAGAGGAACCAATATAACCTGCCAAAGGTATAGAGGCATGACTAGCGTGATCACTAAAATGATTCCCACAGAAGGGACTTACAACCTGAAAACCCAATCATCAACTTGGAACTCTAGTTCCCTTTTCCTTACATTTGCATAAGACTCCTGGCAACTCTGGGCTGTCTTAAGTCTATCTCTAATGAGTTGCACTTTCTCCATAGCATAATGGACTGAATATGGCCCTATCAAGGCTGCTTGACCTACTTCAAACCAGCCCAGAGGAGATCTACATCTACGCCCATACAATGCCTCATAAGGGGCCATCTGAATGTTGGAATGGTAACTATTGTTGTAGGCAAACTCAATAAGAGGAAGGTGATCATCCCAACTACCCTTGAAGTCGATCACATAAGCTCTCAACATTTCCTCTAAGGTATGAATGGTACACTCTGCCTGACCATCCGTCTGTGGATGAAATGTTGTGCTAAGGTTAACCTGAGTACCAAAACCCTTCTAAAATGACTTCCAGAAATGAGAGGTAAACTGAGGGCCTCTATCTGAGATGATAGACAAAGGAACCCCATACAACCTCACAATTTCATTAATGTAAAGCTTGGCGTAATCCTCCGCCGAATCTGTAGTCTTGACAGCCAAAAAAATGAGAAGACTTAGTAACTCTATCAATAATCACCCTAATGGAGTCATGATGTCTGTGAATACGAGGTAAACCTATGATGAAGTCCATGTTGATCACTCACTTCCAAGTAAAAATGTCAATCTCTTGAGTCATACCTCCTAGTTTCTGATGTTCAAGCTTAACTTGCTAGCAATTGGGGCACTTAGCCACAAAGTCTGCTATATCTCTTTTCATACCATTCCACCAATAGACTTCCCGCAGATTGCGGTACATCTTTGTGGCACCTGGATGAATAGAATATCTAGATTTATGGGCCTCTGCAAGAATATGTTGTCTAAACTCGCCCACATTAGGAACACATAATCGACCCTGGTAGTGAAACACACAATCTTTCCCTTAGGAGAAAACCTCAACTCTCTGTTGGTGGACTTCACCCTTGAGATCAAGTAATATCGGATCGCTGTCTTGCTTTTCCTTAAATCCCACTACCAAAGAAGATTTTGCCCCATTTTGAACCGTTACACCACCATCTGATATACTCATAAGAGGAACTCCTAGGTGAGCAAGTCTGTGAACATCCTTTGCTAGTTCTCTTTTTTCTTCCTCAACATGTGATACACTACCCATGGATAATCTGCTAAGAGCATTTGCTACTACATTCGCCTTACCCGGATGGTAATGCACGCTCATATCATAATCTTTGAGGAACCCAAGCCACTTTCTCTAGCGAAGATTCAACTCTTTCTGGTGAATACATACTGGAGGCTCTTATAGTCTGTGAACACATCTACATGAACACCATGCAAGAACTGTCTCCAAATCTTGAGTGCAAACACCATTGTTGCAAGCTCGAGGTCATGAGTCAGATAATTTTTCTCATGTACCTTAATTTGTCTAGAAGCATAAGCTACAACCTTACCTCGCTGAATCAACACACAACCTAGGTCAACCCTAGATGCATCACAATAGATTACATAACCATCTAAACCCTCTGGTAGAGTCAAGACATGAGCTGTAGTCAACCTAAATTTCAATTCTGCGAAGCTTTTCTCACAATCATCTGACCATCGAAACTTGACCATCTTCTTAGTCAACCTAGTCACTGGTGAGACTATGGATGAAAATCCTTCCACGAACCGTCTGCAATAGCCCGCTAGACCCAAGAAACTCCTAATATCTATAGCAGAGGTAGGTCAGGGCCATTGTTTCACTGCTTCTATCTTCTGGGATTCTAATCGAATTCCTTTACTAGACACAATATGCTCAAGGAAGGCAACTGATTGTAACCAAAACTCGCACTAGTTAAATTTTGCAAATAACTGACAATCTTTGAGAGTTTGCAGAACAAGTCTCAAATGACTCGCATGTCCTTCCTCATTCCTAGAGTAAATGACGATATTGTCAATAAAGACGATAACGAACAAGTCTAAGTACTGCTTGAACACTCTGTTCATCAAATCCATGAAAGCTGCAGGAGCATTGGTTAGTCCAAATGACATGACTACAAATTCATAATGACCATACCGAGTTCTGAAGGTTGTCTTCGGAATGTCACTATCTCTGACTTTAAGTTGAAAATCACCCGATTTGAGGTCTATCTTTGATAAATAACTAGCACCCTGAAGTTGGTCAAACAAGTCATCAATCTTGGGGATGGGATACTTACTCTTGATTGTGAACTTGTTCAACTGCCTATAGTCAATGAACATTCTGAGAGAACCATCCCACTTCTTTACGAACAACACTAGTGCACCACATGGTGAAATACTAGGTCTGATGAAGCCCTTATCTAGAAGGTCTTTCAACTCCTCTTTAAATTCCTTAAGCTCAACTGGATTCATTCTGTAAGGAGGAATAGAGATAGGGTGGGTATCTAGAAGGAGATCAATTCCAAAGTTGATTTCTCTATCGGGAGGAACTTCAGGAAGATTTTCTGGAAACTTATTAACCATAGAAACTGACTCAAGAGTTGGGGTTTCAGAGATTGAATCCTTAACCCGAACTAGATGATAGAGATAACCCTTAAAAATCATCTTTCTGGTCTTACGATAAGAAATGAATCGACCCATAGGCGCTAAGCTACTACTCTTCCATTCTAAGATTGGTTCATTTGGAAACTGAAAAAGAACAACCCTAGTTCTACAATTGACTGAGGCATAACAGGAATGTAACCAATCCATGCCTAGAATTATATCGAAGTCTACCATTTCTAACTCTACAAGATCTGCTTAGGTGACTTTCTGGAAGATTGTGACAGGGATATTTCTGTATACCCGTCTAGCTATAATTGGGTCACCGATTGGAGTAGAGACTGAGAAAGGTTCTAGGAGAGTTTCTAGACTAACACTAAATTTGACCGCTGTAAAAGGAGTTACAAATGACAAAGTAGCTCCTAGATCTAACAATGCATAAACATCAAGATCAAAGACTCGTAACGTACCAGTGACTACATCAGGAGAATCTTCCTGGTCCTGGGGAGCCTGAAGAGCATACAACATATTCTGGCATTGTCCACCACCTATACCAAATAAGTTACCCTGCTGAGTCGGGTGACTTGCTGGTGTTGCTGAAGTTGTAGACTGAGCTCTACCATAATTACCTTCTTGACCCTATTTAGAAGAAGGAAAATCTCTCAACCAGTGACCAGACTGACCATACCCAAAGGATCCTTCCTTTCCTGCAAGACACTCGCCCGGATTGTTCTTACCACACTTTGGAAAAGTTGGGTAGGTTTTGGTACCCTAAACACTCCCTTGAGACTTAGAGCATGATGCCCTACCTTTCTGATCCTGTTAAAACTTGGAGGATGGAGAACTAGCTGATGAAGGTGCTGGGGCTGAAGACCTTTGCTGAACCTGCGAGCGATTTCCACCATGCGATTTCTGTTGAGAATACTCATAGTTGCATGTCCTAGCCTTTTTGTTCTCCTTAGGTTGTTCTCTAAGATTATCTCATTCAATCTGCTGAGCATGAGTCATGAGCCTAGACATGTTCATATTTTCTAGCAACATAGCATTTATGCACTCTGTTTTCACTAAGCCTAACACTCCATACAGAAACTTGTTCATTTGTGCCCTGGAATCGGCAACCATGTGAGGAGCATACCTGGAGAGTTAGGTGAACTTTTGTCCATACTCTTGGACTGACATGCTACCTTCCCTCAAATTCATGAACTCTTTAGGTTTTGCTTCCCTCAACTCTCTGGGAAAGCACTTGTCCAGAAAAGTCTCACTAACGCATTCCCAAGTGATAGGAGCTTCATTTGTACCCCTGTTCTCTTTCCATTGAGTATACTAGATGTGAGCTACATCCTTAAGCTGGTAGGACGCCAACTCAACCCTATCATTACCAGTCACTTGCATCACTCCAAAAATCTTCTTGATCTCATCTATGAAGTTTTGGGGATCTTTACCAATTTGCGATCCTAAGAACTCAGGAAGATTCATCCTAACAAAATCATGAACTCTACCTGCAGCTGACCCAACATTAGCATTTGCAAGAGCTGGAACCTGCTGATTGTTTTGGTTAGTCACACTCTGAGCCAAAAGTTGAATGGCGTTCCGAAACTCTACATTCAAAACTTCCTGATATGGGATTAGAGGAGCTGCATTTGCATTCTTGGCATTCACATTCTTTGCGTAAGCTCTACGAGGAGGGATTATCTGAAACGCATAACGATGAGTTAGAAACGAGAAGTTGGATCATACCTCACGCACGATAAGAGTAGCAAGAAAGTGAAGTTTTCCTAAACCACTTTGTATCCTCCCTCTTATTAGAAGTGGTGCACTTCACACCTATGAAAGGGACTCTACTTAGTGCAGCTTTTCAGACATCCTAGGACTCTTAAACATAATGCTCTAAGACCAAGTTTATCACTCCCCGGAGCTACCCCTAGGACGCGGACACGGGACCTAAGATCACGAGTGACCCTAAGCTAACCCTGAGTTGGCATATCATAAGCAAACTGAATATTCTATCACAATTAAGACTGGTGTGGAAGCTAGATCATGAAAAAACTTAATAGTAGGGAATATTCAAACAAATCAGAATATATATGAATTATGAGTTTAATAACAACTAAATTATCAAACTCAAAGACTAAAGTTGAATCTAATTATGACTGAAAAGAGCCCCTAATTGACTAGGAGTGTTGGGACATGCCCTAACTAAATCTAGCAAAAACTAAAACTAAAACTAAAAGCAAAGGAAGATAATCATGTCAATCGTCCTCGGAGAATGAGGACTCACCACTGATGTGAGTGATCTGGAAGGTGAGAACCTGAACCTACATCACGAGAAGATAAAGCACAGAGTATGTTTCAGTACTTCAAAGGTACTCAGCATGCAGGATAAAGTAAAATTGAACAATAAACATAACTAAACCAAAGCATATATCTAAGAAATGATAAGATAAATATGATACTGTACTGGAAATACTGAACATGAACTAACTGAATGCAATGACCAAGTTTATAACATGTTTAAACTAAAATCTGACTATAACTGATAACATGGTCAATGCAATAGAATCTAACTGAAAGGTAGCTACTAATAATTGACATAATACCACATGAGCTGAATGTGGAGTCCGATGTATACGCCCTATCGAGAGGACCCAATATACCTTGCCAGAGGTATAGAGGCATGACTGGCGTGATCACTAAATTGATGCCTACAGAGGGGACTTACAACCTACGGGGCACGTAGTTCTGGGACTTGAGGGTGACTGACCCTAGTGCACTCGGTAATAAGCTAACTCCCAATTGATTATGTAATTAACTAATTATGATTGAGTTTCGGTAATACTGGATAGCTCAAAATACTGACATGTTAACTGAAAATACAACATTAATGTACTGGTAATGAAACATTCAAATCTGAGGCATGTATATCTGAAATATTTGATCTAACATGTGTAATTCATGAACTAAAAGAACTACATGGCTAGGATTCTGAGTTTATGAAAGAATCTATGTAAGACAACACTAAAATGATGATAATCTGATTAGGAACATTAAGGTAACTAATTCATAATGATCTGCTAAAATTCTAGAAACCCTAGGTCTAGATAATATTAAGGGAATCAAGAATCTGACTGAATTCTAGGGACCTAATGGGTGAAAGGAATGCACTACTGAAATACCACATACCTGGTGAATAATTCCATGGAGAAATGTTTCGATTTTGGGGTGGAATGGATGAAACTTCGCTGTGTTCTTGGAGAGGCATTTGGTCGACTCTTTCTCCTTATGCGTTCTAAGTTTTCTAAATTTTTGATGAACTATTTGCTTAGGGTAGATTCTAATTGAGTTACTAGGCTAAAAATGACCAAAAGTACATAGTTTAGGGGTAAAACGATGTAGTTTAGGGGTCCAAGGCATAGGGAAAAGATGAAACTACCCGTTACTTAACTGCTGTCGGAACCACCGATGGAACTGACAGACAGTCCGTGGACTGACCCACGGTCTGTGCTGGTCAACTGTCAACGGGGGACTGGACTTGGAAAAATGGGGATCTGACCTACGACTATGGACGATAGACTGTGGTCTGAGCTATGGTCTGTAGGTCCTGGCGTAGGTCCAGACTTAGCCGGATTTTCTGGGGTTCTATTGAGGGAGTAGCAGGTTGCCATCCACAGACCCCACCTATGGTCCGTAGGTGGCACCTACAACTTCTAAGATTCTATATTTTTTGGTCTGTCTAGGATACGAGGTGTTACAAATGACACCTATGTGAATACCAAATTTGAAGTTCAATTCGGTAGACCTGATGAAGTTCACCCAATGTCATTTGGTGGATCGCTGTATAGGTCCTTGTATGCCAAAGTTGACCGTACCATTTTTCAAAATTTATGGCTAAGAAGGCAAACATGATGATGTCTGCCAAATAACTTTGGGAAATCGCTCAATGGGTTATTTATATCGCACATTGTGTCCTTTTCAATTTTTGAATTCATTACTCACAACACATGTTATTTAAAGCAATAAAATAAACTTGAGTTGCCTCCCAAGAAGTGCCTATTTTAACTTCATGGCGCGACATAGTTCGCACTCATCAAACATCATTCTTGGGATTGGGTAATGTTTCATTTTTCCTTGGATTGATAGTAGTGGAGATTTGAGACATTTGAGTTTCCAGCTGCTTAATTGACACGGAGTAGGAAGTAACCATTTGAGTCAAAGTGGAGAAACCATATTTCAAATCTTTCAACACTTTGTCGGACTCTTCAACCTTGTGATCCTAGTTAACATCCAACCTTTGTTCTCACCTAGTCTAGGATAGTTCGGATGAGAACCCCCCATTTGATTCCCTATGTATTGTACTTATTGATTGTATAATGCCTCAAATTTGGCATCATTCGGGAACTTCCCACTGGTTGTACCAACTGCATTCACTGTTTTGAATACACCCCGATGACATGTTTGGATAAAAAGTCAAGTTGAGTCATCGTCTTTTCCATGTTCTCATTACTCTTATGGTTCTTCTACATTTGCTCCTTGCTTATACCTACCTATAGAGAAGATACTTGATCCTTCCTAGTATGTCATGCTTGGTTTATCTTGGTCATATCATAAAGCAACATTGTTGCCACATCAAATGGTTGCCGCATCATCCCTCCTTGAATAAGTTGGTCAGCCAACCCTTTGTTGACCATGTAAAGGCTACGATAAAACTATGGAAGCAACAAATTGTTTGGGATACCATGTGTTGGGCATTGTTGCACTAAGTTTTGAAACTGCAACCAAGTCTCATGGAGAGAGGTTCACCTTACACTCTTTTGATATTCTGGATGCTATCTTTAAGTTTTACCATTTTGGAGGGAGGGAAAATTCTCTCAAGGAACACTTCTGTCAGTTCCTCCCATGAAGCTATAGAATTATTTGGTAGTTCAGCCAGCCACCTAGTTGCTTCTCCCGATAAGAAAATATGAAACAACCTCAAATATCTGGACTCTTGTGAGATGTTCTTATAGATCAAAGGGCCACAAATGTCCACAAAATTATGGAGATGTTAATTGTGTCTTCATGCGCAAGACCTCCAAACATTCCTCTCATCTTGAGCAATTGCAACATAGTTCCAGTTACATGAAACATAGCTCTCCCAGTAGTAGGAGGTAACTGGATTGGTCCTGTACTTTTGACAACATTAACATGCATGTCATTTATATCTCCCATGTTATCATTTTTCCCATAGTTACTAGTATCATCACTTACATTTTCTCTCATGTTTTCAATTACAAATGGGGAACAACAACATGACCAAACAACAATATATTCTACTACAAACAAACAAGTTCACAAATTAACTTCACAAACCTAATTCTTAGATACCACTCCCCGACAACGGCACCATTTTTGATAATGCTCAAATTACTCACTAAAACTTTAAATGATTAAAAAACGTTAGCAATATATATACCCAACAAAAGAGTCGGGGTCGAATCCCGGGGTGAGCTAAAGGAAAGATTCAATAAGGAAATTGAAAATACAAATCGATTCATTGTATTAATTAGGACAATCGGGTAGACGATTCCACCGAATTTAAGATAGGGGTTTAGGAATCAACTATCGCAATTTAACTAAAAATAAAGATTTAAACAATTAAGAGACAATCTAAGGGTGTAGGAGTTGGTATCAACATCAAACATGAGTATAAGTGTTTTCTCAAGAATGTTAAACACACATGGATAGGTTGGGTAATCGTCAGTGACACAAATCTTCTTTCGATCTCAAAACATCATATCATAGAATCTCCTTTTGGTCTTATCTATGTAAAATGCAATTAAACCCAATATCTTACTAAAATATCTCTTTCAAGCGGATTTGGCAATAAGAATTGAATAACAATTTCTCTTTCGAGTAAACTACTACAATCAAACCCAATTTTCTAGTATTAAACTATTTACCCGCTTCAATTAATCTCTTTCAAGCATCAATCAAAGATCTAAGATATGATTAAATTTTCTACTCATGCTAAATATCTCAAATCCATGTATGAACAATTGAAAATAGAACAAGACACTAGATCCACTTAATTATTTCAACACCCAACTCCATAATCACACCCCTAGAATTGGGATTTAGCCAAACATCATAAAAGGACAAAAAATTATACCAATTATGTTTTCAACCATTAAGGAGTTGAGAATCATCAATAATCTTCAACACCCACTTTGAATTGAACCCTCAAATGTTACAAGATTGTTCAAAACCCCAAAAACTAAGAGAAAAGCTAAAGAGTCTATTTCTCCATATAAAAAAGTTTAAACCTTTTAAAACTAAATTCAATATTCCATGATACATTTTCTCTCTACTTTGGTCTATTTATAATTTCCCCAAATTAGTCTGAAATTCCATGTGTGACATGATCAGCAACGTTAGTCAGGCTCGCCTAGCACGATTGGTGGATCAATGTTTTTTCTTTAGCTCACCATTCCTTCGCTTCATTCTTCAATTATTTGAACCTCAGTTGGGAAAATTAATCGAGTCAGCCTTTCACATTCATGGAATCACCGAGTATGACCTTGTTCGCTCGTTTATCCTTCATTTTAATTTAGAATTTTATCACTTTCAGCGATGGAACCCTTAGCTCGCACACCTACTTTGGTGAATTACCATTTCATCTTTGCTTCACCAACATGTCTTGAATATTTTCAAATGTAAACACTATCACTTTAGGCCTGGTATGACCTATTGGGAGATTCACCCTTTTGGTTAGGCGATCCTCAGTTGATAGTTTACACTCTTTTAATTGTTTTGAACTTTTTTTCATAGATTTATAATTTTCTTATCATTTAGCCTTCATAGGTGAAAAATAACAAGATATCATTAGATAAGGACATAAATAGACATTGAGGACATAATTTTTTGAACTAAAAAGGCCTCAAATGAGTCAAAATCTCATAATCATGAGTAGTCAACAAGGTCTGGAGTTTCAAAAAACTCTCTTAACACTCATCCGACCATACAAATGGAACATTCTTCTTGGTTAAATTGGTCAGTTGGGAAGCAATGGAAGAAAATCCCTTGACGAATCAACGGTAGTTACTAGTTAACCCAATAAAACTCCTTATCTCTAAAACATTAGTGAGCCTTGACCAATATTTCACTGCTTCAATCTTTTAGGATCCACCATCACTCCATCGTTAGAAACCACATGCCCTAAGAAGGACACTGAATCGAGCCAGAACTCACACTTGGAGAATTTTTTTTATAGAGCCTTTTCTCCTTTAACAATCCCAATATAATTCTTAGATGCTCTTCATGTTCTTTCCTTCTCTTTGAGTAGATTAGAATATCATCAACAAATACAATAATAAAGAGATTCAGATATGGCTTAAAAATTCTGTTCATCAGGCTTATGAAAGTAGTAGGGGCATTTTTAAGACCTAAAGACATTACTAAGAACTCATAATGCCCATACCTTATTCGAAAAATAGTCTTTGGCATATACACTACCCCTATTTTTCAGTTGATAATAACCTAACCTCAAATCAGCTTTAGAGAAGACAGAAGCACTCTATAACTAATCAAAAAAGTCATCAATGCGAGGAATAAGGTATTCATTCTTAATAGTAACCCTGTTTAGTTGCTAATGGTCTATGCACATAAAAAAACTACCATCCGTCTTCTTCACAAATAAAACTGGAGCACCCCAAGAAGAGGCACTTGATCAAATAAAACTTTTACTTAAAAACTCTTGAAGTTGGTCCGTTAACTCCCCAACTCAATCGGGGGTATTCTATAAGGTGGAATGGAAATGGGTGAGTCCCTAGCTCCAGGTCAATACGAAAATCAATATCAATATCAAGTGTCATAACAGGTAGGTCTCAATGGCAAACATCCATAAACTGTAACGTCTCAAGGTACACCCTAGATGTGACATGGGGAATAAAATCTCAAGAGACCCAAAGTTAGCCATTTGACATGAGCAATGACGTAAGATAAATACATACAATATGAAATCAATCATAAAACTAAAGAAGTCTAAATCATAATATCTCATCATTAGAGATTTTAATAAATAACTTGAAATTTGGAAGCTATACTAAGTCTGACATAAGCCTTTACTATATAGATATGGTTAGGACAAACCCCTAAACTAGAAGCCTCAAAACATAAATGACATAACGCAATAAGCTGATAAAAGGTGTTCCAACCCTCGAACCATGAGGACTCACCACTAGCAAGCACCATTGATACATAAAATCTAGCCACGACTACATGGAGAAACGTCAAACCCTATAATATGAAATAATATATGCACAATATACATCAGTACTTTGAATGTATTGAATATGAGATACATAAATAAAATGTGAGCAAAAATCATGATAAGATTGAAAACATAACGATGCATGAGCAAGTAAACAATATCAAATCTTGATAAGCTAGTTTCATAAATCATGAGGAAGAGGTCAATGCAAAGCTTGGAAAAATCAAATCAAAATCTTAAACCACTTAATTTCAATGTGTGGGACCGACCATTAACCGACATATAACCATGAGAGACAATCACAAAGTTAAATGTATTACCCCATCGAAGAGGGACCTAATCATCTTGTCAGGACATTAAGGATCATTACTTTGAGACATGGGTACTCGCCACTACTCTTTAAAACATGGGTACGCGCCACTAGTCCCTCTTAAGACCAAAAGTATTTGATGACTTGGTTACTCATCTCTATTCTCATATTTCATGAATTCTCGGCCTATCCTATGGTGACATGTAATTTATGGGGGTATGGGTAATCACTGCTAGTCCACTCGATGCTTAGTCAACTCCCCCACAGAATTAATGCATCATTATTTTAAGAGTATCTCCTTAAATTATCATGACTTCATAACTTA
Source organism: Solanum verrucosum (assembly GCF_900185275.1). Lineage (NCBI taxonomy): Eukaryota > Viridiplantae > Streptophyta > Magnoliopsida > Solanales > Solanaceae > Solanum > Solanum verrucosum. Next base: position 65,120 of record NW_026020279.1, read on the forward strand.
ATTAAAAGAGACACTAATCAAAGCATGTCAATCATGATCATCATTCATATTAGAATACTTCAATCGCAAGCAACCTAGTTTATCAAACATGTTGACACTTTATTCGAAAGCATCCCTTAAGTATTAATCTTTTCAATTCACAAATCATTCATGCCATCCATGCTTGATTTTATAATCAATTATTCATACAAACATGGCTTCATGAAGAACATCCTTGAAAGCATACTATATTCTCAAATTCCTCAATTAAATGTTTAATGCATAATTCGAAAGCATAATTCATGATAACAATATAATCACATAATATGGGTTCACATAAATTTCATAAAAAATGACCAATATCACTCAATCCATGCATAATAAGATCAATTATATTGAATTTAGTCATAAACAATTGAACTCATTCATAAACATGTAAAACCAGGTTTAGATTGAATTCATAAAGGAGCTTTTGAGAAATATTTGAGACTCAATTGATGAAATAGATCCATTGATGACTTCCCATGTACCTTGATAACAAAGCCCTAGAAATTAAAGGAAGAAGACCTTGAATACTTGAAATAACCCTAGGAATCCTTTGGGAGCCTTGGGGAGAACTTTTGAGAGAAACCCTTGACAGGATTGTGAGAGATATTAGGGATTGAAAGGGAACGGGTAATTTTCTAGGAGTAAAATAAGTAATAGGGTTTATTTATAGGGAAAAAGGGAGTAGTTTAGGAGTTAAAAGGGTAGGAAAAGACCTAAATTCCCCTAAACCTAGGGTCCACATAAATTTCTACAGATCGCATTGCTCATCCATAGAACTAGATATTCGAGACCCAATTTCTGAATAGTTTCCACAGGAACTCCTATGGTCTGTCTAAGATTTTCGGTCCTTAGACTCAATCGTAGATGCAAAATTCAATCAAATCTTTAAATAAGTGTGGAATCCCTTATACGACCACATTCTATGAGTCGTTCGACGTTCTATAGACTGTACTGTTGGTCCGTAGGAAATGTTCAGAGACCTAAAACCATGAAATCCTCAAAACCATCTCTACGACTGCCTTCTACAGACTGTAGAACCTTATATTGACTGTAGAACCTTCTACGATCCATAGACAAGACATGAAGACATGGACAAGTAGTCAACAATGGAACTTTCCTTTTTTCGAGGTGTTATAATATATCCACCTTGGAAACATTCGTCCTTTAATGGGGTTCAAGTTGGCATAAAAAGGGTAGAGAAAGCAATCTAACAACCCAACAAAAATGTGAACCATAGAAAAGTGCACATAAATAAGGATAAATCAATCAAGCTAAATCATATTTCAAAAATCAAATTTTCATGAACATGCATGCATCAGGAAACATGTGAATGACTTAAAGGCATAAATCCAAAAGAGTGAATATGAGGGACTAATACCTCAAGCTAAAACTTAAAGGAAAGGAAATAGATAAGGGTACTAAGTTATAACACTCAAATTAATCTTCAAAATTAATCAAAAGAGTAACCGTTCGTCATCAATAAAAATACCCAACAAAGATTTAGGGTTGAATCCCACAAGGAGTGGTGTGAGGTTAAGAATACAATTATTGAATTAAGATGCAACTAATTTAAATGTCGCAAATGAGAAAAATGGGTGGATGATTCCACCAAATTTAATTTCAAGTTCACAAACTACAACCAATCTTTAAGAAAACGAAAATTAACTAATTGAGTTTACTCTAGGGGTGTGGTAATTGAACATTGATGTCACTAGGGGCAAAATTGCATTGCTCAATAAGGCTAATGAATCATGGATAGGTTGGGTTATCCTCGATAAGTTTAATCTTCTTTTGATCTCAAAACACTAGTTCGTGAAATGTCCTTTCGGTCCTATTCATGTGAATTTTAGTTCAACCCACTACATTGATTTCACAATTAGATATAACGAAATTGCAAACCTTAAACTAGTTACCCACTCATATTGGTCTCGTTCGAGCACCAATTTGAGATCTAAACTAAGATCAAGTTGGCCACCTTAAACCTTAAATTAAGCACATGGTAACATTTCAAATGTATGATTAAAAGCTATAAAACAGAGCAAATTCAATACACCCACTAAGTTAAATCAACACCCAACCCCACAATCACACTGTTAGAGATTGGGGTTTTAGCCACCCAACACAAAGTGTAAAGAAATTATACCTTGCATGAAAGTAACCATGGGTATCATAAAATGAAGAAATTACAAGACAACCCACTTTGAATTCAACTTCAATTTATTAAATTCAAGAGCAAGTTTAAAAACACCAAAGACTAAAAGTGTTCTTCACAAAGTAGAAAGTGTTTCAGATGTCTCTCATAATTTTTCAAACCCCCTCTTTTCTCTCTCCTTTGGGATTTTTGTAGTTTCCAAAAATTTGGCCAAAACTCATTGCGTGAACTATTTGGTGACATTAGTCAGGATCTCCGAGTTCATCCTGAGAATTGCCAATAGCACTTCAACTCTCCTTTCTCTTGCTTTAGGCTTCAGTTGTTTGAACCTCCATCGGTGATCTCATTTGATTCTACCTTTCTCATTGGGTGAGTCACATCTCACCACATTTTTTCGTTGTTTAAGCCTACAATTTTTGACCAAGTACTGTCAACTTTGGCAATTGGTAACACTCAAAACACTCATTAAAACTAATCAAAAGTGTGAGAAATCGTAGTCAGTAAAAAACCTAACAAAGAGTCGGGGTAAAATCCGACAGAGAATGGTATATCATGGAGAATTCCTATCAAGAGATTTGGACTTTAAATTCTCTCATTTACACTAGTAAGAATAATTGGATGTATGATCCCACCTATTTAATATAATGTTTTGGTCATCAATTATCATAATCAAACTAAATGTCAAAGAAATCAGGAGTTCACAAGAAATCTAGGGATGTAGGGATTGGAAATCGATATCGCATATGGGTAATTGTGTTACTCTATAGTGATGAACATTCATGAATAGGCTAAGTCATCTTCATTAACGCTAATCATCTTTCGATCTCAAAGCTTTTATGCATAGAAGAGTGAGCAGGCGTAGTCAATTTAAAAACCCAACGAAGAGTTGAGTCGACTCCCATAGGGAATGTTATATCGTGGAGAATTCCTTATTAAGAAATTTGGACTTTAAATTAGCTCATTTGTAATAATAAGAACAATTGGGTTCATGATACCACCAACTAGTATCAGACTAATTACCAACTCCAATTAATCTCTTTCGAGCATCAACCAAAGATCAGAAGTAGGAATTAAGTTTATAATCTTTACCTATAAATTAACCCCATGCTAATTAGACCAAATTCAAGTATTAACAATAAAAAAAATAGAGCATAGCACAACATCCACTATATTAAATCAACACCCAACCCATATTTTCACTCCTATAACTTGGGGTTTTAGTCACCCAATGACAAAAATTAAGAGGTTCTACCTTCCATAAAAGCAATCATGGGTAACATGAAATTAAGGAATTACAAGTAAAACCACTTTGGATTCAACTTCAATTTGTCAATTTCAATCACAAAGTCGTAAAGTCCCAAAAGCTAGAGAAGTGTTTTTCAAAAGTAAAGTGTTCTAAAACTCTCTCAAAAACTGTATCTCTGACTATCTCTCAAAATAGTATCGTAAATTGTATATTATTTCTCTCTCCTTTGGATTATTTATACTTTCCCAAAATATTTCCCAAAAATCCACTATGCGACTTACTCGGTGACATTAGTTGGGCTCGCTGAACTTACTTGGCCAAACACCTTTCATTCCTCAGCTCATCTTATGATGATCTAGGCTTCAGGTGTTTGAACCTCAGTTGGCGAACTCGATTGAGTCACTCTTTCATGCTCAACAAATTACATAATACCACATTGGTTCGCCTTTCAAGCATTCAATCTTTTCTTTTCACACTATCGCTTTGGGCGATGTGGATCAGGACCATCATTCTCATTATGTGCATCGCCGTCTCTACTGGAGTCCACTAATCTACTTTGGTAGACACAAGTTCTATGCACTGTCACTTAGGGCATGGTTGTGGTCACTTGTCTATCCGCCCTTCTTGTTAGGCAATCAACAATGTATAATTTGCACTTCTTTTTTGCATGTTTGGTCATTATTTCAAATATCAATCCTTGCCTTGTCCAATTTCCTTTGTAGCCGCAAATCATAAACATTTAATCAGAATAGGACAATATTAGGCATTGAGGACACTAATTATTGAACTAACTGCACCTTAAATGAGTGCAAATCTACCACTCATCAATACCCCTAACTTAAATTTTTGTTTGTCCTTAAGTAAATCAAGAACACATTAAGCTCAATTAGGGTGTCTACAACAAAACTCAATGAGAGATAACATGCAAGTGCCATAACAAAAATACTCTCAATAACATGTTACCCTCAATCATGATCAAAAAGCTTCAAATGATGACTAGCCGGTCTCAACAAAAGCTCAAGCTCACTTTATCTTCTTGTCTAATGCAAGAACATGTTTCAAAAAATGTATTCAAGTGCCCTCACATCAACAAAGATTTCATGCTCTCACAAAGCAATTTCAACAAAGGTGTAAGGAATCAATGCAACTCTCACTCTCTCAAAAGAGAAACATATGCAAGTTTTGTCCCATAGGTTTGCCCATATTTTCCAATCATCACATAACCTAGTTCATGCAAGATCTCACGGGTCTTTTAGGCTTGTAATGGGGCTGAGGGTTAAGGTATGGTCAATTTGGATTGGGGACTTTGCCTTTGCAAATCATTGTTGCAAACTTCGTCACCTCTTCTCAAGTGCTTTTCCTGCTTTTTTCATTTGAGAACTCAAACTTTGACTTGTCACTCACTTATTTGGAATCCTCTTTTATTTCATTCACTTATCTTTTTCATTTTCATTTTTCAAAATCATCTTCATCATAATGGCTTTTTATTTAAGGAGGGGTTCCTTCTTTTTGTAAGATTCAGAGTTGAGTCTCATTTCATCTTTGTTTTCCCTTCACTTGGCTTTCATTCTTCCTTCCTTTCCACACCCCCAACTTCGGCTTTTGTATTATGTTGGCTATTCAAACATCACAATGCTTCAAAAAGATTTTTTTGTGAGAAGGTAAGGACAATTTGGTTCAAGAGACTTTCTTTTGGTTGCCAACAAATAGGATAGGCTCAAATGGTTAAAAGTTGATCAACACCCTCCCAAGGTAGTCACAAAGGATTATGGACAATTTGGTTCCCTCTTTAAATTGTTCCCCAAGCTCATGCCTAGCATTCATAAAGATTAAAATAGTTGGAATAACAAGGCAAAGTATAGGACTTTACATGCATGATTTCAAGTAAGACCTCACCACACATGGAACTTTGAAATACACTCATTTAGCTCATTCTGAAATGATCAAAAGCGTACATACAAAGTACATTGGATGGCTCAAATCAAAACGCAGTTAATCAACAAAAGAATCAAAGAGAACGCTAAAAAAAACAACCAAATTAATATCATTCTGGCAACACTAACACTCTACGCAATGTTCATCATGAGTACTATTCTAGACATCGATATTGGATAAATTCAATCCTCAATTTTTTATCAGTGAAAACTTCAAGCATTTCACGATTTTAAAATCATGGGGGGTTGCAACATCAAGAGAGAATGAAACTGTCATGACCCAGGGGTAACCCCTTGATGTAACATGGCGTACAAGACCCTGAGAGACCTCATACAAGCCACGTAACTTTCATAACATAAAAAATAGAAATGATGTGGAAATTTAAAACATTTTTAACACAATCAAAGTCTTTATAAAACGAAGCGAAAGTCTAATACACTTTGTCTCAAACCATCTAAAACATGAGTATCTTTGGGACACAACCCATACAATAGTTCAAAAAATAAAACGAAAGACATAAGGAAATGGTGGTGAAATCCACAAATGCTCTGAGGACTCACCAATCTTCAAATCTTGCTCTACTATAATCCTAGCCAAGGGGATGGGAGTCAATATCGTCGTACTGTACATTTGGATAAGAAATGTAGGCAAGAGTATGTGTTAGTACAAATATGTACTAAATATGATAACTTGCATAAATATCATAAACATAAGCATTAGACAACATAAGTCATAAGCATAATCAATGCACATAATAAATCACCATAATAAGGAGGAAAACTTCCTCAAGTAACCTCAACTTATCCTTAGTCAAAACTTGGGTCATCCGCCTCTAGTCATACTTACATCATGGAAGGCAACTCAAGCAACAATCCAAGCTATTCATTCTTAATAACATAATTCATACTTATTCATGCTTACTATTAAAAACATGTGGATTCGCCATCTTGCCTCCTATAAAGGATAATGGGTATCCATCTCTTGCCTTACATACTTTAGGATGATGGGCATTCTCCTCTATGTCCAACATCATAAGACACAGGTATTCGCCTCCACATCTTTCTATAAGGGTCATGGGTATTCGCCTTCATGGCCAATCATCATTATGGGAACAAGGATAGTCTTCTCTAGTTCAATCATACATAGTAGGAACGTGGGGAGTCACATCTTGTTCAACAACATAGAGTAAGGGTATTCGCCTCACAGTCATCATCACATGACACGGGAAGTCACCTCATGTTTTCTAACCTAGGAATATGGGTAGCCGCCTCATATCCTTCTCATATGTAGGTCATGGGAAATCACCTCAATCCTCATCAATTTCATAGTCTTTTAACTTAGATTCATTTTAGGTGAGCAATTCTTTCAACCTAGAATCAATCAATGTGAGCAAGCCTTTCATATTCATACATACATAGGTAATCATGTGGGTAAAGTACTTCCACAACAATCCGATCTATAATCAACAATTCATGCTTAAGCTTTACTCTCAAAACAATCGATATCATAATTAGTCCTCGAATGACATTCTAGACACCTTTTAATGGAAATGACTCAAAACTAGCAGCCTATCATGCATGCAACTCATGTAAAGGCACACAACCAAGGAGGAAACATAACCTCTAAGCTAAACATACTCAATTCATCATATGGAAGGTAGGAACTACATCTAGCAACCCAATAAACTCTCTCTAGAATTTCAAGGAAGAAGAAGGTGAAGTCTAGGGTTGAAGGAGCAGACTTTTCTACTCAATTTCGTGGAGATTCTTCATCTAGGTATGGAAGCTTTTCATCTATGGGTAGATTTCACCCATAGAGTCCCTTCAAAAATCAATTTCACAACTTGGATTTCCCCCAAAAGCTAGGGTTTCACTCAAGTCATGGATTCCATTTTCAAAAATGATTTCAATGATTTTGTTGCTTTATATTATGATCAAATTGATGAATTACTACTATTTTTATTATGAATCATCCAAGAATCCATGAATTCCACTATTCTAGTTAGGGCTCCTTCCTACATTGTGAGTATTGTTGTATGTTGATCCAATTGAGTGGATAGTGGTTGATTATGATGAAATTGCATGATTTTATTATGAGTATAAATGTATTCTTTATTAACCTAAGATTCTAGGGTGAAAGTGATATGGTCAAGTGTTATGCCATGAAAGAGGCAAATTGAGGGTTTAAATGTGACCTTCTAGGATTGATGAAATTCTTTACGAATTGCCTTAGATTAGAGCACTTAGATATGAATTCCTTAAAAGTAAAACTTGTAGACATGAATTGATTAGATTAGGGCTTATATGATGGATCATGGTTGAGTAGTATTGAGATTGAGTTTACATGATACTATATGGTTAAAATTGGTTAAGAATGAAGTATGTGGTTAGATTACCTTGAGAACTAGGTATACATAATGACCATGTGAGGTATTGCTTGAGAGTAAGGCCTGTAGTATGAAAATTATTCCTAGGGCTTTAAAGGTAAACGCTAATAGGAATGAGCTATGAATGTTGAGGCTTTAAGAGTGAAGCTATTATGTATGTTGAATTGTATATGGCATTATTGTGGAAGGCCTTTACCCACATGACTTATAATATGAGTACATGATATTGTGCATGTAGTGATTGAACTACTTGAATTTTGATTATATCCATGTCTAATATATTTAATGCTAGATGTGTTTATTTGATGTGATTTATGATCCTTGAATGCAATATATGTGAATTATGCATGATTGTGATATTATTATGAATATGCTTTATGAACGCTTTGAGAGTGAAGTTTCTATGATGATAATGTTGTTGTTGTGTCATCGAAAGAACAATCACACACACTCCATCCATGAACATGACTATGATGTAACTAAGGTGTTGTTGAAAATCTATCATATGCACCCTTACACATGACTATGAATGAAATGTCCATGACCATGATAATCTTGTTGTGATGATTGAAAGGCTATTCCTCATGAACACACTATGAATATGATGTGAAAGGTTTACTCACATAATAACGATTCTAAGGGTGAAAGGCTATTCTCACCTCTTGAATCAATAAGCTATACCATGATATTGTATTGGATTGAGTGTTAAGACATTCTTCCATAAACATGAACTTAAGTCAAGACTTAACATGAACTTAATGGGAATTATGCCTAGCACCGAGTGGATATGAATATGAGATGGAAGCTTTTACACCAGCAGTCCAACTTCCCAATGGGTTTCTTTTACGCCAAAATTTTGGGTTCCCAAAATAGTTATCTCATGAGATGGAAACCTTATACCTCAGAATCCTGGGTTTCTAGTAACAATCTCCATATCCCGTAACTATGTTCCCATATAGGTCTTTAGCTAGTTGATCCACCTAAGATAACAAACTCTAGTTCTACCTTAGGCAAGTAGGACAACTCTTTTCGATGTGGGGGCATGACATCGGATTCCATGTAGCTCACATGGTCTATGACGGTTAAGGCTTTTTCCCTCCATGAAGAAGATTATGAACTATGAACATGAACATGATTTATGTACTATGGTTTCTCAAGAGTTTCTACTTGGTGTGAGTGGGGGTATGGGACTTCATTCATACATTGCACAAGTAGGCTTTGAGAGTTGCCATGGTGTGTTTCTCTTACTTATAAAGGTATATGAATTGATGCATGCTTTATGTGGATTGTTGCTATGAGTGGCTTTCCTTGATATGAGTCATTGAACATATGAATGTTTTCTTGTCTATGAGTATTAACTATGGATGACATCAAATTATGACAAGCATGAGCATGGTGGCCTAAAAGTGGTACTTAGTGTAGATAGGATTATGGGATATTATCTATGCATTGCACAAGTATAACTTAGGGTTACTTATGTGATGGCTCTATTATGATGAGATGATCTTGGTATTTAACTGTGTGTGTGAACTATATCTTATGTTGATTGATGGTTGCATTATGTCTATGATTGGAGACTATGCTTATGATTATGTAGTTACCCTTTATGCTATGATGAACTATATATGAGTTATCTTATGAGTTACTTTCTCCAACTATTTCAAAGAAGATGTTCAAAATTGGCATATAGCATGGTTTCAACTAAAATATCCCTTTTAGCATGCTTTCAAGGATTTTATGCATGACTATCATACTTGGTGCATTTTTGTACTAACCCATATTTTCTACATTTTTCTATAAGTGTAGGACCCGATTGTTGAGGTGTGCTTCCTTCTTGATCAAATCTTGGATCGATATTCTCCATGCTTTTGGTGAGTCCTCATGGTTCGAGGACGGAAGTTGTTCATTTCTAGTTTCTTTTTACATTCCTTTTTTGAGACTATGTTGTGAAGGGATGTGACCCTATTTGACACTCGATTGTATTAGATGGCTTATTGAGATAATGTCTAGATTTCCATTTGCTTTTATGAAAGACTTCGATTATAAAGAAAAGTTTTAAATTCTGCATCATTTATATTTATCTTATGTCATGATATGATAAGGGATTGTATGAAACCCATTTGGGGTTGAGTACGCCATGTTACATCTAGGGGGTACCCTTGGGTCATGACACTTAACACATCCTCTAAATTTTGGATAGTATGCTCCGCTTGCCCATCGGTTTGTGGATGAAAAGACGTGCTAAGCTTAACTTTAGTGCTAAGACCCTTTTGGAAAGACTTCCTAAACTGAGAAGTAAACTGAGTAACTCTATCAGAGATAATGGACAAGGGCACTCCATGAAACCTTACCATCTCCCTCATATACAACTTAGCATAATCTTCCACCAAATAATAAATCTTGACGGGAATGAAATTAGCCAATTTTGCCATTTGGTCTACTATTACCCAAATTGAATCATGTTGTCGCTGAGTACGTGGCAACCCACCTATGAAGTCCATATTCAAGTCTTCCCACTTCCAAGTAGGAATGCTAATATCCTAGGATAAACCTCCCTGTTTCTGGTGCTCAACCTTCAATTGTTGGCAATTTGGACATTTAGCCACAAATCCCGTAATATCCTTCTTCATCCTATTCCACCAATAGATCTCCTGCAAATCATGGTACATCTTGGTGACTCCCGGGTGAATGGAATACTAAGAACTATGGGCTTCTGGAAAGATATGTTTCCTTAAGTCATCATCATTCGGAACACACAAACGACCTTGATATCTAAAAACGCTATCTCCCCCTTGGGAGAAAGCCTCTACAGACCTTTTAAGCATTACTTCTTTCAATTCTACTAAAGTAGGATCAAGACATTCCTTAGCTTTCACATTCGTCTTAAAAGACGATTTTGACCTATTATGAACCATAATACCACCTTTGTGGAATCAACTAGTTGAACACCTAATCGGGCCAATCTATGTACATCTTGTACCAATTCTTTCTTATCATCATCAATATGAGCAACACTACCCATAGATAACCTACTAAGAGTATTCTCTACTACATTCACCTTACCGGGGTGATAGAGAACACTCATATCATAATCTTTCAATAATCCAAGTCACCTTCTTTTGCGAAGGTTGATGAGTCCATGATTTTGACTCATTTAGGGTTATGTTTTGATGAAATTAGTGCCTCAAATGCATCTTTTACCTCGATATATAATAAAAACCATTAAGTTTCAGGTATTTGAAATTTGAGGGAAAGCATGAACATTGTCGAGCAAAAAAAAGACCAAAAGAAGCTAAAAGAAAGAAGAAATGAAGATCTGCGAATCGATGATCCGAGTCTACTACAGGAACTGATGATCATATACAGACTGCTACACTAGCCACCGTGACCCCGACATAGAGAGACACTACATAGACATGACCTTTCTTTACCTCCCTCTCTGTCTTATTATATTTTTACTTTTGGATACTTTTAGTTGCATTTGAGGTCAAATACTTTTTAATTGAGGTGGGGTGAGGCCCACACCTTTTGTGTTGATAGTTGTGTTCTGTGTATATATTTGGGTTGTTCTATTTAAAATTGTGTTTTATCTGTTTCTGTGGATGATTGAGCTTATGGCTCCTTTTATTTTATATTGCAAACTAATTTTAACCCGTCCGAAAATTTTTGCAACCTCTTGTGTGATGAATGTGGCTGTTCTTTTGCAAAATTTAAGTCTCGGTTCCAATCAATACTGATGACTTGAATAGTGCTCTCAATAGAACGAACATGAATGCGCGGCTACGATGAGGACAAATGAAGTTGCATAGACAATATGTGAACTCTTTGCATCTCGTTTTGACTAGCTTAGTATTGAATCGAGTCTCTTGTAATAACCGTTGCACACTAGCTATAGTGTGAAGTCTTGTTTGACTATAGTGTTGATGCCTAGTGTGATGAGCTTACTTTGAAACATGCATGATAAATCCTAGAATTAGCCATATTGGTCCGATCCCTACCTTGTGAGTATGTGTGAACCTCTGTTGAGCATCCCTTGAGCCTGACCTTTCATTGGAAGAAAGTTGATGAACACTAAACTTTTCTTTATCCACTACCTATAATCCTCTTGAGTTGTGGTTAATTGAATAGACAACTTAGGCCAAAAGCCTAAGTTGGGGGTGTGGTGAAAAGAAAAAGGAAAGTCAAGAAGTGCAAGAAAAGTCTCCCTTAATCTGTGATGTTGAGAAAAAGGGAACCCCTCCATAAAGAATTTAAAAAAAATGAAAAAGAAAATTGTGGAATAAAGTACCAAAGAAATGGGGATTCCAAACAATCCATGGGAAGTGAATAATGGGATGAGTTAAGAGCACTGGTAAAAATGATGAAAGAAAAGGAAGGGGAGTGTTGTGAATGCCACATCTCATGAGGATGAAAGCCACTAAGCCTAAATGACCATATCTTTGCACTCAGCCCCATAACAAGCCTTAAAAAGACCATTTTGATCTTGAGTAAGCTGAAACAAATGTTGATTGGAAAATACGGGCGACTCTATGGGTGAAAGAATGCATTGTTTTCGTCTTTGTGAGAGTGAGAGTTCAAGTTGATTCTGAAACTTTAAATGAGTAAACCATTATGTGCGAATATGGAATCATTCTTTCTGTGAGGGCAGTTGAACAATTTAGTTGAGCTTGAACTTGCATTTCAGGCAAGTATTGTGAGCATGAGATTCTTTGATATTGTTGAGTCACTACTTGAATCTTTGAGTGCACACTTGATCTTTGCATAAGCAAATTGAGTCTTGTTGTGTGCATTAACGGTTGAGTATTGTGTAGCACTGTTCAAGACACCCTCTTTTGAACGACTGAACTTGAGTTTGCTTGGGGACAAGCAAAAGTTTAAGTTGGGGGTGTTGATGAGTCCACAATTTGAAGAAATTAGTGTCCTCAAATGCATGTTTTACCTCGATATCTGATAAAAACCTTTAAGTTTTAGGTATTTGAAGTTTAAGGGAAAGCATGGACACTATCGAGTAAAAAAAGGAGCAAAAGAAGCTAAAAGAACGAAGAAATGAAGATTTGCGAATCGCCGAACCCATTTGGCGAATCGCCTATTCGCCTTTTGTTGTAGTGTGTCAATCCCTGTAGAAATAGAGCAAATTGGCCGTGAAAATGAGCAGTCGGCGTATCACCAAGCGTCTTCGCAAAGCAGTCTACATCGCCTAATTATCCAGGACACAAATATGTTGTAGGCAACTGATGAAGGGCACAAGAGTAGGCCAAAGGGCGGATCGCCGAATGCATCGGCGATTCCCACTAACGTCGCTGAAAGATTAATTGGAGCACATTTTTTGAAAACTATAAATACTAGTTCAGTTTTTATTCTTAGTAACAAATTTTACCTTATTTTATCTAGATTCTTTAGATTATTAAGTTTGAGAAAGAGTTTTGGAGATATTCTCTCTGTGCTTTGGAGAGGGTTTTGAAGAACTTGGAGCTTTCAAGGGTTTCATCTTCAAGAAATTGGACTTGGGTCTCTTGGATTCTTCACTTTTGGCTTGTTTTAAGACTTAATGTTGCATACCCATTGATGGAAACTGATATTGGTATACATCTTTATCTCTTTTACATGCGTAGCTAAAACCCCAATTCTTGGTGTGTGATTTTGTCAATATGGGTTAGATTAGTTTTTGGGTCTTTCTTGCTGATAGTCTATTTGTAGTTTAAAGGTGATTTCATTTAGTGGTTGTGGATGAATTTAATGAGTTGTAGTTGAAAATACAGGTTTATTTATGTGTTTTCGGCTTGCTCGAGAGAGGTCGTAAAACTTAGACCACTAGATTGATGGCCAATGTGAGTGGGTCGACATGTGGTTCAGCTCGTGAGAGTGAACCCTAGTCTCATGTCCACACACTTAGCTCGAGAGAATGAGTGGGTTAAGACAAACGTTGTTCTTCATGCGGCAAGTGGGTCTCCGAGAGGAACGCATTTGAAACGGGGTAAGTTGCTCGAGAGAGAGCTTTTCCCCCTTAAAGTCTAGCCTAGTCACAAATACTCAATGAATTTACTATCAAAAATATGTACCCATTGATTTAGTCTATCCCGTATTCCTATCACATCCCAAGAATCCCTTCTCCATACCTGTATTTTTCTTTATTTTCACTGTTTTAGTTGTTTCTTGCTTACAAACCCCCATTTGATACTTGACACTTGCGTCACCCTTTTTAATTTGTTATGTTTTCATTCGCCAAAGTCTTTAGCTACGATTAGCCTTAGCAATTTTCGCACTTAACCACTAATTCACATGCCCATTTCCTTAGGACTCGACCCCAACCCTTGATTGGGTTATTAAACTATTGTACGATCGTAGACACTTGCATCATATGTTGTATCTTGATTATGGAAACATCAAAGGTTCAATTCCTTTTGATTGAACACATATTGCAAACTCTTATGGCCGGTGAAAACATCAACATGAACTCCATACAAATAATGCCTCCAAATCTATAAGGCAAATGCAACAGCCACTAATTCAAGGTCACGGGTAGGATAATTCTTCTCATGGATCTTTAGTTTCCTTGAAACATAGGCAATAGTTTTACCATTTTGCATAAGCACACATCCCAACCCAATTCTAGAGGCATCACAATAAACAACAAAGCCATATGTACCATCCTGTAAAGTCAACACCGTAGTGGAAGTAAGCATATCTTTCAACTCTTGGAAACTCTTTTCACAAGCTTCTGACCATATGAACTTGGCTTTATTTTGAGTCAAAGCCATCAATGGAGAGACAATTGTAGAAAAACCCTCAACAAACCTTCTATAATAACCAGCCAAACCCAAGAAACTCCTAATGTCTGCTAGTGATAAAGGTCTAGGCCAACTCTTGACCAAATCCGTCTTAATGGGATCTACCTCAATACCCTTACTATAAATAATGTGACCTTTAAAAGCCACATACCTTAGCCAAAACTCACATTTGTTGAACTCTGCAAAGAGTTGTTGTTCCTTAAGGATTTGCAACACCACCTCAAATGATTGATGTGATTATCCTCACTTCTTGAATAGATTAAAATATCTTCAATGAACACAATTACGAACTTATCAAGGTATTATTTAAAGACCATATTCATCAAATCCATAAATGTCGTCAGGGCATTAGTCAAACCAAAGGACATAACCAAAAACTCTTAGTGACCATATTGGGTTCTAAAAGTTGTTTACGGAATATCATCATTCTTTACCCTCAATTGGTGATAACCCGATCTATGGTCGATCTTAGAGAAGTAACTTGAACCTTATAGTTGGTAAAATAAATCATCTGTCCTTGGAAGAGGATATTTATTCTTAATGGTCACCTAGTTCAATTGCTGATAATCGATAAACATACAGACTGAACCATCTTTATTCTTAACAAATAGAACTGGAGCACTCCATGGAGAGATAATCGGTCAGATGAAACCCTTATCCAACAAATCTTTGAATTGTTCTTTCAACTCCTTAAGTTCTGCTGGAGTCATTCTATAAGGAGGAATAGAGGTTGCATATCTGGGAAAAGGTCAATTATTAAGTCTATTTCCCTTTTAGGAGGAATACCGGGTAGATCATCTAGGAATACTTCCGCAAACTCATTCACAACGGGGACTGACTCAAAAGTAGGGGTTTCAAAATCAATATCCCTCACCCTATATAGATAGTAAATACAACCCTTAGAAATCATCTTTCTAGGTTTCATATAAGAAACAAACTGACCTCTAGGCATAGAATTTCCTTATTTCCATTTCAGGACAGGCTCATTTGGGAACTGAAACTTGACTACACGGATTTTACAGTCAATAAAAGCATAACAAGAGTGCAGCCAACCCATACCAAGGATAACATCAAAGCCTAACATATCAAGCTCTACCAAATCAGCAAGAGTAACTCTATGGGATAAGGAAACAGGACATCTTCTATAGACCTTCTTAGCCACCATAGAATCACCAATAGGAGTAGAGACATAAAAAGGTTCTAACAACACAAACGAAAGAAAATCAAACCTCATAGCCACATATGGCATCACAAAAGACAAGGTAGCATCGGGATCAAGTAATGCATAAACATCAAGTAGAAAAACTTTCAACCTACCGGTAACCACATTGGGAGAACCCTCTTGTTCACCTCAAGTATCAAGTGCATAGAATCATTTCTGCTTAGGAGTATTCACATCCAAACCACTTGGACCAGATGAAGGATAGGGTTGAGCCCTATGCCAACTATCTCCTTCATTTCTTGGAACCGAAGGACAATGTCTTATCTTGTGATCCATCTTACCACAACCAAAGCAAGCATTGGAACCCGCTAGACACTTGCCCTCGTGCTTTCTTCCACACTTAGCATAATCCGGAAATGACGACCCAATACCACCTCCTTGAGGCTTAGGGTTAGACACCCTTTCATTGTTGAACCTTGGGGGAGCCTTAGAAAAACCTTTCCTGGAAAACCTTTGTTGAAACCTTGAACGACCACGTCCACCGAACTTAGGGTGGGAAGAGTTACCATCATGCATTCTTAACCTCTTAAGCCTTTCTATACCTCTCTTTAAGTTTCTCCTCTTCAATTTGTTGGGCATAAACCATAAGACAAGAAATGTCCATGTCATGGACTAGCATAGTTGTATGACATTCTTTCACAACCAAGTCGGACACATCTGAAACGAACTTGCTCATTTTTGCCCTAGAGTCAGCCACTATATAAGAAGCATACTTCGACAATTGAGTGAACCTCAAAGAATAATCCTTAACACTTATATTACCTTGCCGGAGATTAATAAACTAAAGCATCTTAGCCTCTCTCATCTCAAGAGGGAAGAGCCTATCAAGAAAAGCATATTTAAACCTTTCCCATTCTATGGGACCCACTTCTACCAGTCTTGCTTCTTTCCATTGGTTGAACTAAATTTGACCAAACCCCTTAAGTTGATAAGCGACCGATTCCGCCTTTTCCACTGGAGTCAATCCCATGATGGCTAACTCCTTGTATACCTCATCAATAAACTTTTGAGGATCTTCTTCAATCTTTGAACCATAAAATTCTGGAGGATTCATCCTTGTGAAGTCCCTTACTCTAGAAGTCGTCGTACCCACATTTGAGTTCACGGGGACTATAACCTCTCTATTGGCTTGGGCCATCACGGCTTGAGCCAACAATTGAAAAACTGACCTAAACTACGCATTTGTGACATTCTCCAATAAAAGGTCGATCAGAGCTTGAGGATCTTGAGGAGGAGCTCCTTGGTCCACATTATCTTCCTCATTCCTTGTAGCTTGAGCCCTTCTACTAGTCATATTCTGCAGACCATCGGGTAAGGATTAAGGGAAAGACCTTATAGAGTTAAACTCTATCGTACGACTTAGAGTGAAGAAAGAAGTGAAGTTTCCTAAGCATCTAGTAGCCTCTCATTAATAAATGTGGTGCGCTTCACACTTATGAAAAAAACTCTACTTCGTGTGGTTTTGAGACATACTAGAACCATTCTAAACCTTATGCTCTGATACCAAGTTTGTCACGACCAAGGGGTACCTCCAATATGTAACATGGCGTATAAGACCCCAAGAGGCCTCATACAAGCCACTTAGCTTTCATAACATAAGAAAATAGAAATGAGGCAAAAATTTAAAACATTTTCAACACAATCAAAGTTTTTATAAAACGAAGCGGAAGTCTAATACACTTTGTCTAAAACGATCTAAAACATGAGTATCTTTGGGACACAGCCCATACAATAGTTCAAAATATAAAATAAAAGACATAAGGAAATGGTGGTCAAATCCTTGAATGCTATGAGGACTCACCAATCTTCAAATCTTACTCTACTATGATTTTAGCCACGGGGATGGTAGTTGATATCGTCGTACTCTACATTTGGATAAGAAATGTAGGCAAAAGTATGCATTGGTACAAACATGTACTAAATATGATACCTAGCATAAATATCATAAACATAAGCATTAGACAACATAAATCATAAGCATAATCAATGCATATAATAAATCATCATAACAAGGAGGAATACTTCCTCATGTAACCTCAGCTTATCCTTAGTTAATACTTGGGTCATCCGCCTCTAGTCATACTTACATCATGGAAGGCAACTCAAGAAACAATCCAAGCTATTCATTCGTCATAAACTAATTCATACTTATTCATTCTTACTATTAAAGGCATGGGGATTCTCCTCTTTGCCTCTTATAAAGGCTAGTGGGTATTCAACTCTTGCCTTACAAACTTTAGGATCATGGGTATTCCCCTCTATGTCCAACATCATAAGAAACGGGTATTCACCTCCACATATATCTATAAGGGTCATGGGCATTCCCCTACATTCCTAATCATCATTATGGGAACGAGGATAGTCTCCTTTAGTTCAATCATCCATAATAGGAATGTGGGGAGTTGCCTCTTGTTCAACATCATAGAGTAAGGCTAGTCGCCTCACACTTATCATCACATGACACAGGAAGTCACCTCATGTTTTCTAACCTAGGAATATGGGTAACCGTCTCATATCCTTCTCATATAGAGGTCATGGGAAATCATGTCAAGCCTCATCAATTTCATAGTCTTTTAACTTAGATTCATTTTAAGTGAGAAATCCTTTCAACCTAGAATCAATCAATGTGAGCAAGATTTTCACATTCATACATACATAAGGAATCATGTGGGTAAATTCCTTCCACAACAATCCTATCTAAAGTCATCAATTCATGCTTAAGCTTTACGCTCAAAGCAATCGATATCATAATCATATCATATGCTTTTATCTCAAAGCATTGTTAATGTATCTCATCAATCCTATAATAAAACATATAATCCCACAAATTCTCCTTTCATGGAATAAAACTCATTTACATCAATTTCATCTTTCTAGACATGGGTTTGGCATGGGTATATGTAAATTCATCCTCAAAACATATAATCCTATTGATTCATACATACACAATCATAACCTAATAAATTTGATCAACATTCATCAATACCCACAACATTAGAAGAAAACCCTAAATCAAACTGAGGAATTTCATCTTTTGAATTAGGGAATCCTAGGGACTCCATGGATGAAAGCCATCATACCTTAATCACAAAGCCCACAAATTCTTAAGGAATGGAGACTTGACCTTGATCCTAGCTCCAAATCTTTATTCTTCTTCAAGTTCAAGAGAGAGAAATATTTGAGAGAAGAACTTTGGGATTTTTTTAGGGTTTTGGAAATAATGACTTGAATTGGTGAGTTTTGGGGTAAAATCACTTATATAGGGGTCCTAGGCTTGGGTAAAACGACTTGGGTTTGATCTAATTAAAACCAAAAAAGACCCTTAAGCCCCAAACTTATAGGGGATTGCCCCATATTCACGTAAGGCTCCACGAGCCATGGTACCCACCACGAGCCGTGGTGCCTTCCGTGGTCAAGAACAGTGGCTTGGCAAGCACCCCCCATAACCCCTTAAAACTAAGTCTTCACCATGACCCGTTAAGTCCTTCACGAGTCGTGTAGTGGCTCGTGGGGAGGGTCCTATTTTTGGGTAGACTTGGAGGTTTACTGCCTCACCTCCACAAGTGCCACAACGATCTGTGGTGGCCACTACGATCCGTCTTGGCTCTCGTTAGAGGTGATCTTCCTTTGGTAACTCGCTACCTAGGTCCATGGGCACCTCCATAAACTGTGGTGCACTTCACAATCCGTGTGGACCTTCGTAGAGGTTGCCAAGGTGAATTTCTCAAGCCCTTGACTTGGTACTTAACCCCTAGCTTTGCCTACTAGATTCGGAGGTGTTACAGAAATAGAAATAAAGAGATATAGTTTAACCCAAAAGAGCACTCTAATATAAGCAAAAGTAATACTACAAATATTCAAAACTTAAAATAACAAAATACCATCAAAAAGGGAATATTGTCAAGAAGGCCCTTACCCCAACAAAAATATAATGTAGTGTCCTCAATGCAATATAAGCAATAGTTCCAGGAGGCTAAGAAAAAGTGTCCCCTTGACAAGCTATGCCTATGGAGCACTCTCATCAGGAGTTTCAGGTGGGGAAGCCTTAAGAAGGGAATAAATGACTCGCAAAAGGATCAGTGGAGGCGGCAAGGAAAGCTCAACTAGGGCATCAATGCCCGTCTCAGCAGTAGGAGGTACGGTGGGGTCTGGAGTGACTCCACTAGAACTAACATATGAAGTCTCTCGAAGAGATCTCTCTAGGGTTGCCTGAAGAATAACCTCCTCAGTCTCATGTAGCTCAGTCAACATCTCTAAAATCCCATGCTCCTCATCATAACTCTTCCCCATCAGTCTCCTCGACCAACTCCTCCTCATCCCTCTCACTCTCATCCTCAACAACATCAAAATTAGCATCATATTCTTGTTGCACAGTAGGTGTAGGAACATTACTCAGCATCTTAGGCGTCGACATTAGTGCATCTAGTAGGGGCACCTCATCCCAAAGCATCGATATATCCATCGACTAAAACTACACCACCTCCGCACTCAAAGTAGCAAGCTCATCCTTCATGGTATCTAGTGCACCAGATCTACCCTCGATCTTTTTTTGGGCCTCTAATATCGTTGTGAGATCATCCAACCTCACACCGTGACTCTCAAAAACTCCCTCGCACTTGACCACCTCCCTAGCAATGACGCTAAGGCTTTCTTAATGGCTTGGTCAATGTGCTTAGGAATGTCCATCTCAACCCGGGTGACTATCATAGTCTGGGTCAAGGGAGGAGGCCTCACAGCAGCAGCAACACATATAGAAATAGAGGCAGTAGGGTCTGAAGTATATGAAGATGTAGAAATACCTGCCTACTCCACAAGAAGAGTAGATTTTCTAGCCTCAGCTGCTAGGGTAGTGACATCAACCACGAGCATCGATTCTAGTGGTGGTGGCTTCCCTCGATCCACATCATCCCACAAGTACTCAATTATAATTCTTCGATCATCACTGGATGAGGCTGGTGTGATCCTCACATCTATCATCCCCTGAAAGGGAACTCCCGCTCTCTCACATAACTACGTAATTAGCACTAGGAAGAGGAGAGAGGTTTGCTCCTACCTGGCCTATAGTAGTATATCCTCCACAGTAATGGAACCTACATTGGTTTTTTCCTTCTCAATGATAGAGACCACTAGCATTGCCTTTGGATGCAGGAGTATTTATTATTTTTGGAATGACATTATGTTGTTGCTAACAAACTTGAACCAATATCGAGCCACGATGTTCAGATCCTTCTTGTCTATCTTTACCCCATCAGCCATCCAATAAGAAGAAGACTCATAAGATATCACAGGGGCAAACCACCCCTTTAATGCATCTGGATTCCTGGTCATCCGGGTGTTGTACTCATCAACATGATTATCTGGGGTGCACAATACTATGTTAATCTCATTTACATGGCACATAACCATCTTGCCCCTCATTTCCACTTCATCTACAGTCTTCTAATCAATGCCCATTCTCTTCTTTGGAAACTCCTTAACATAGGTGTCATAGAACTCTCCCACCCACTTTGGCACATAAGGTTGTCTGGCTTTACTGAACTACTCTAACTTGTGAAATTTCATCATATGCCAAATGTCCTGGTAGTCACTCATGACTCCATCAGTTGAGAGTCGACGCTTCTCCAAAATAGTCCCTTCTCTTTCTTTCTTGAGCTTATTTAAATATCTTAGAGTTATTTAACGAACGGCAGGCTATGGATATTGTGGGGGCGATGCCAACTTAGAGCGCACATTCAATTGCTTTGTGTCAATATGTTTCCTCACTTTTTTACCCCCGCTTGTAGGGATTTTATGGTTGGTCTTTTGGGAACAAGAGGCCTTTGAAGGATAATTTATAGAGATGCCCTTTTGTTTCTTTCGAGGAGGAGGAGACTCTCTATCAATCTCAATATCAGACGAAACTACATGTTTTCCCTTTTTTGTGCCATTTTCGGAAAAGCACACATTCAAACATAGAATATGTGAAGGTTAGTTGAAATGAAACACACATTGAATTACATTTCGAAAATATTCGTGAGGCTCACCTAACGAGAAGGTGGATCACCAAACAGGATCAGTTAGCTCCAGTGAGCTCGCCAAAATGGACAATAACAATTTTCTCAGGGTTTAGGCATAGAAAGTGAAGTCAATGCCAACTCGGTGATTCGCCAAGTTAGTTTCGGTGGACTTAGACAAATACGCCAAAAATTAAAGTGCAAAAAGGAAAGACAAAGGCATCAAGGGTGATATCCACTCCCACTCAGTGATTCACCTAATGAGTTCGGCAGACTAAGGCAACCCCACCAAATGGGATAGTATCCAGGGTCATATATATACGCTAAAGAAGGCAAACTGGGGCTTACTCAATGATTCGCCTAACCTCCTTGGAGAGCTAAGAGAAGCCTGCAAAAGGAAGTGTTTAGTCTAGTGCCTAATTTTCACATGTAATTTAACATACACAATGAATACAAGTTCCCACCCCACCCCCCCAATCATTAAAATACACCTATATTCTTATCACCTATGAGTGCCCAAATTTCCCCATATATTGCTAAGAATTGCACTAAGTGACGATATTCCCTTAAGAAAGTAATCACCATGTCTATCATTTGGCGAAACCATGGAATTGGGTCAACACTGGGCCAATCATACTTCACCCACATCAAATAGGATCAGACCTAACATATTTATGAGTATAATTTCATATTTCAACCAACATGGACAAGATTCCCAATTTGGAAGGAATATGCGTTATTACAACTCACAGGCACAGTTCAAATCACCAACAATAATGTTACCGATCGAAATCAAGCACACAATACCAGTTAAAGGGCTCAAGCCCACACCCCACATGCAATTTAAAGTCTAAAATCTTAACAAAGAATCAAAAACCAACCTTAATAGTAGCAAGAGTTGTTAAAGACGAGGGATTGGGGATGGAATGACAAGAAATCCAAGAAAAAGCTCTACTCAAACTTTGAAAACACTCAACAACAACTCATAATCACTCAAAGTAGTCAAAATAAGAGAAATGATTCGAAAAGGCTTTAAAATATTAAAGGTTTTGATTTTTGAATTTGAGAAGACCCTTGGTCTTTCTATGATAGGCCCATTCGGCGATCTTGACTAACGTCGTCAAATGTGTTCGGTAAATCACTATTTGGAGCTTAAGCTCAGCAAATATGCCTGATTAAACACCGAACCTGCAGGCTGATTTGGCGGACCCTATGGAGTCTATGTAGTATACTTCGGTGGATCACCTTTTGGAGTTCTGATCACCAATTTTGATAGTACACTTTTCGATCTATTCAAGCTATAATGGAAGACAAGTATGAGTCTGTGCAATGCCTTTGGCGTATGGTATTTTGGGTTTTGACATCACCTATACTTCCATTTTAAATCTTTCGACCTATTTTCAACCTGGACTCAAAATGCATCGAAAGCAATAAAAATAACGGTAAAGACATAGGTTTCCTCCCAAGAAGTGTGTTATTTAATGCCATGGCACGACATTATTCTCAAACTCAACAATCATTCTTGGGGTTTGGGATAGTGTCACTAGGAAATGTTCTATTTCTCCTTGCATTCAGATAAGTGGAAATTTGGGCCAAATGGGACCCCAATCGCTTAATAGAAACCGAGTGAGAAGTCATCGTCTGGGATAAAGTGGAGAAGTCATTTTTCAATTATTTCAACACTTTATCAGACCCTTCAACCTTGTTGTAGATCCTTGCAAGCATGTCTCCAATTCGGCTTCCTTCAGTCCCAACTGGTTCTTTTATGAGTGGATGATCATGGGGAGGCACATACAATCTTTGTCCATCTCCCTATCTCTCCAATTTCCACCCTTCCAATCTTTCCAATTACTTGCTCTATCATTGTTCCTTCCTTGGTTCCCACTTTGTCATTGATAATTAGTGGGAGAACCCCACACTTGATTTCCCATGTATTGAACTTTCTCAATGTATAATGCCTCAAATTTGGCATCATCATGGCACTGACCACTATTGGTTCCAACCGCATTTACTGAATTTGTTTCACCTCCCATGACATGTCTAGATAACAAATCGAGTTAGGTCATCATTTTGGCCATGTTTACATCTCTTTCATGATCCTTCTCGACTTATTCTTTGGTTAAACTCAATTGTACAGTAGGAACTTGGTCCTCTCTAGTGTGTCGTGCTCGATTAACCTTAGTCATATCATCAACCAACAAGGCAGCCACATCAAATAGTTGTCTCATTAATCCACCTCAGACTAATTGATCAACCACACCTTTATTGACTAAATCAAAGCTGCAATTGAAGTATTGCAGTAGCAAATTGTCCGGAACTTCATGCGTTGGAGATTGGAAAAGTAACTTCTTGAACCTCAGTCATGTATCATGTGGAGGATCACCTCCAACACACTTGAAATTTCAGATCTGGATTTGAAGTTTAACCATTTTTTGAGGGTGGATAAAATCTCTCAAATAAATCATCATTTAGCTCTTCCCACGAAGTGTGATTAAATCATTTGACAAATCTGCCAACCATTTTGTAGCCTTTCCCGTAAAAGAAAATGGGAACAACCTCAACCTTATAGACTCTTGAGAGATACTCTTGAACACGAAGGGTCCACGTACCTCCATGAAATTCCTAAGGTATTCACAGGGATCCTCATGAGCTAGACCCCCAATAACTCCTTTCATCTGGAGCAATTGTATCATAGCTTCGGTGATGTGAAACATAGTCCTCCCGGTTGTGAAAGGCATCCAGATTTTTCTCATGGTTTGAATGACACTAATGTGCATGTCATTCAAATCACCCATGTTGTCTTTTTGACCATAGTGACTATTGTTGTCACTTAAATGGTCACTCCTTTTACCAACCTGCAAATTAGCTAAAAACAACACCAAATAATAAATCTACTACAAATAAACAAAATTAAAATTAGATTTCTCAATTTTAAATTCTTAACTAACATTCTGTGACAGCGACACCATTTTTGATAACGCTCAAATCACTCATCAAAATTAATCAAAAGAGTGGCTACCTTAGTCAGTCAAAACCCAGCGAAGAGTCGCGATCGAATCCCACGAAGAATGGTATATAATGGAGAATTCCTATCAAGAGATTTAGACTTTAAATTCACTCATTTGCACTAGTAAGAACAATCGGGTGGATGATTCAACCAATTTAATATAATGTTTTGGTTATCAATTACCGCAATCAAACTAAGTGTCGACGAAATCAATAGTTAACAAGCAATCTAGGGGTATGTGGAATAGAAATTAATATCACATAGGGGTAATTGTGTAGTTCTATAGTGAAGAACATTCATGAATAGGCTAATTCATCTTCATTAACACTAATCATCTTTCGATCTTAAAGCATTTATGCATAGAATCTCCTTTGGGTCTCATCTAAAGGGAACTATAAACAACCCAATGCCCTACTCTATTCCCTCTTTCAAGAACATGACAAATAGATCCGACCTATAACCTCTATTTTCAAGCAAGTTAGAGGCATCAAACCTAAATTTCTAGTATCGAAATAATTACCCGCTCCAATCAATCTCTCTCGAGCATCAACTGGAGATCGAAAGTAGGAATTAAGTTTCCAACACCCAACCCCATAGTTGCACTACTAGATCTTGGCGTTTTAGCCACCCATAACAAAAAATAAGGAGATTATACCTTCCATGAAAGAAGTCATTGGTAACATGAAATTAAGCAATTATGAGTAAACCCACTTTGGATTCAACATCAATTTGACAATTTCAAGCACAAAATTGTAAAACCCCAAAAGCTAGAAAAGTGTTCTTCAAAGGTAAAGTGTTCTAAAAATCTCAAAACTCTCTTAAAAATTGTATCTCTGATTGTCTCTCAAAATTTTATCATAAATTTTATATGTTTTCTCTTTCCTTTGAGCTATTTTTACTTTCCCAAAATCCACTACAGGACTAGCTCAGCAAAATTAGTCTGGCTCACCGAATTCTCTTGGGAAATAACCTATCTTTCCTCAGCTCACCATATGATTCTCTAGGCTTTAAGTGTTTCAATATCAGTTGGCAAACTAGATTGAGTTAGCCTTTCATGTTCGATGAATCAGTGAATACCACCTCGGTTCGCCATCAAGCATTCATTCTTTGATTTTCACTCTATCTCATTGGGTGATAAAATTCAGGGCTTCCATTCTCATTCGACATATCCCCATATATATTGAGTCCCCCGACCTGATTTGATAGATACAAGTGTTATGCACCATCACTTTGGGTGAACTCATGCTGATAGTCTCATCTGGTTGAAGATTTCTTAGGAGATGGGGGGTTTGATTTCTTTTATTGAGGCTTGCTCTTCCTTTGTTGATAAGATTCATGAATGACAGTTTGATGACGACAAGTTATGTCTCATTCGAGACAAGGTGATGAGAGGGGAATCCAATGAGGTTGTCCTAGATTTCTGGTGGTGTCTTGAAGATGGGGGAATGATTTTGTATGCCCAAGGTGGGTGAGTTGATTAGACTGATTCTTGAGAAGGCCTATTGTTCTCGATAATCCATCCATCTGGGTGCGACAAAGATGCATCATGAACTGGTCCAACACTATTGGTGGTGTGGGAAGAAGAAAGATATTGCACATTTTGTTTCAAGGTGTTTGACTTGTCAACGGGTTAAGTGTGAGCACCAACGGCCTGGAGGTATATCTCAGAGGATGCATATTCCTACTTGGAAGTGGGAACGGATCACTCTGGACTTTGTCGTGGTACTATCTACCATCATGAGTCATTATGACTCTATTTGGGTGGTTGTTGATAGCTTGACCAAATCTAGCCATTTCATCCTAGTTCGAGTGATGTATACCACGGAGAAGTTAGTTGAGGTTTATATCAATTAAATTGTTCGATTACATGGAACCACAATTTCTATTGTCTTTATTCGAGATTCTTTTGTCACTTCCCATTTCTGGATGACTTTGCAGCATGGTTTGGGTACTTGGTTAGACATTAGTACATCCTTCAATGCTCAAATAGATGGTCATTCCGAGCGGATGATTCATGCGTTAGAGGACATTCTACAAGCCTATGTGATTGATTTTGGTACTAGATGGGATCAATATTTTCCCTTAGAAGTGTTTTCCTACAACAACAATTATCATTCTAGTATTCAGATGGGCCCTTTTGAGGCATTGCATGGTAGATGATATAGATCTCCGATCGGATGGTTTGATTCGACAGAGATTTATTCATTAGATACAAACATGCTTAGAGATACTATGGAGCAAGTTCATATGATCCAGATTAGACTGTTGACAACCCACAATTGGCAGAAGAGTTATGCGGATCACAAAATTTGAGCCCTAGTGTTCATGGAGGGTGCATATGTTTGTGTCACGACCCAGGGGTACACCCTAAATGTAACATGGCGTACTTGACCCCAAAGGGGTCTCATACAAGGCCTTAGCATATCACAACATAAGATAATAGGAAACTGTAGAAATTTTAAAACTTTTTCCATGCAATCGAAATTTTTATAAAACTCAAGCGGAAGCCTTAATATACTTTGTCTCAAACCACCTAAACTTGAGTTGAATAAAACTTTGGGACGCAGCTCATACAAAAGTCTAAAACAAAAAGAAAATTACATAAAGGGAAAGGTGATCAATCCTTGATGCTATGAGGACTCACCAAGACTTCTACTCATTTGCTTCTTAGAAACCTAGCCTCCAAAATGGAACACAATATTGCCAAACCCTACATTTGATAAGAATGTAGGAAGGAGTATGCTTTAGTAATGTACTAAATATGTTAGAGCATAACGCAAGGGTTAGCCAGCATAAAACATAAGTCGTAATCATAAGAGACAATAACATAATCATAATCATAACCTTCAACATAGGCATAATATGAGCATAAGTCAACATAAGGCATATATCTGGTGCATAGGAGATACCTCATGTTCATGGCATAGTATATACTTTAGAACTTTATATCATAAGAGTACTATACACCTAAGTAACCTCAAAACACACTTGTGCAATGCATGAATAATATCCCATAATTCGATTCACACTAAGAATAACCTTGAAGTCACCCTATTCATACTTACCATTCATTTGGTCTCATTCTTAGCTTACTTCATATAGACAATGGAATCTCTCACCTTTAGTCAATCATAACATGGAAGGCAACTATAGCAACAATCCATCAAAACATGCATCTTATAAGAGAACACTTCTTAGGTAACCATAAGTTATACCTGTGCAATGCATGGATAAAACCCCATAATCCTACCCGCACTAAGTACTCCTTTAGGTCATCATACTCATACTTTTTGGTTGGAGACTAGTCCCCCTCTTTAAGCCTTAGAACACTATGAGACACTCCTTGAGCATACTCTTAGTTCCCTATTAACTTGAACACTACGAGATGTTTCTCAAGCATATCTAATTTCACTATTAAGATGGACCCTATGAGATACTTCCTTAAGCATGTCTAAGTCCATTAATGCTTATGAACACTAGGAGGTACTTCTTTAAGCAAGTCTTAGTTCATTGGATAAGGAGATTTCAATCCTAACTCCACTACGTGAAGGCTTCCATCTCATGAGATCTAACTTTGGGAAAACTCGGACTCTACTATGTGAGAGTTCCCTCCTTTAACTTGGATAGTCCTCACATCAACTAGGTGTGGTTCTCCATTCAACTTGGAGCCCGGACCCTACCTTGTGTAACACTCCATCTCATTGTCAATATCCATATGGGGCCAAGCATACACCCCTAGATTTACTATTAAGCCTTGCTTAATATTCAAATCTCATGGAATAATGTCCTTGACAATCAATCCATGCTCAAGTGATTCTATCACTTCATGCACTCAATCACTCATAAGGTAGATTAGGTGAGTATAGGCCTTTCACCACAATTCTACCTATTAGATTTTTGTTCTCATATAGACTTTACTCTCAAAGCCTTAGCATACATAACTCATCACATTGGCTTTACTATCAAAACACAAGTGATCAACATTCATGACTACAAGCCTTACTTTCAAAGCTTTACTTCTTACAATCATCATGCATATCTAGATTTCAAGGCATTCTAGTCATAAGCTTCATCTTTAAGCAATTCTAGTCATAATTCATCATATAGGTTCAATCTAAAGCTTTACTAGTCATAATCCATCATGTATACTTTATTATAATTCAATTCATGTTTACATACTTCTATTCTTGAACAATTACTGTACACATCATCAATTCTAGAAGATCACCTATGAATCATCAATTTCCCTTCACAAGGTATACACCCACATTCTTCATTTTTATCAATTATACTAGGGTTAACCATGGAAAACATATAATATCATAAATATATCATGATTCAATGCTAAATCAATCATAAACAAGTACTATCCACTCAATTGGAATCATACCCAACACTACCCACAACATAGGAAGAAACACTAGCTTAGGTTGGGGTTTATCTTCACAATTTGGGGGAAATCTAGGGGGCCTCCATGGATGGAAGAATCCATGGATGAATAAGCTAACATATCTTGATTTAAAGCCCTCAAAAAATCTTGCAACAATGGAGTCTTGTTCTTGACTTAAGCTTCAAGCTCTATCTTCTTCTTCAAGTCTTAGGGAGAGAAATATTTGAGAGGAGAGTATTCTGGGAATTTGATTTAGGTATTGTGAAATAATGACTTTATTGGGTGGTTAAAGGGTTTAAATAGCTTATATATATGTATAGAGTCAATACAAAACTACCCCCACTTAAAACTAACTAAAAAGGAATTTATTAAAAGACCCCTCACTAGGCCACCATTATGCCAGATACCACGATAGGACTCACGAGTCGTGGTCAAGACCACGATCTGTGGTCCTTCGCGTGGTCCTTGGGTAGTGGCTAAGGCTTGAGGTCTTTAGCCTCCACAAACTAAGGCTTCTTCACGATTCTTCCCAGGAGCCGTGGTCCTCACCACTGGCCGTGAAGTGGATCATGAAGATGAACCATTTTTGGGCAGCCTTGGATGGTACACTGCCTCACCACCACAAGTGGCCCCATGATCCATGAAGGCTCTCATGGTCCAAGGCAGTGCCATGGCAAGCTTGGGGTAGCCTTGGCTTTTGCCTTGGCTCTTTCCCCTTTACCTTGGCTCATGCCATCTTGGCCTTAACTCTAGCCCTCAATTTAACCCTAGATGGTCTAGTAAACTAAGGGGTGCAACATGTACCTTTACGTTTAACCTCTAAACCCCTCATTCTAAGCATGGAAAGTCTTATCTACGACTCTAATCCTCATATCAAACTCTAGAACCCCAACTTAAGGCTCTAGTTTAGTCTAATAGTTTCCGGGGTGTTACAGTTTGGATTTGATTGTCACCCATGAAAGTGTTATAAGGTTAAGAAGGAAGGGCAAACTGAGCTCTAGATTCAATGATAATTTTGAGATTTTGAGTTGTGTGGCAGAGGTTGCCTATAATTTAGCCTTGCCACTAAGCTTGTCAGTTGTTCATCTCGTGTTTCATGTCTCCATGCTTCGGAAGTACGTGTCGGATGAGTCCCATGTACTTTCTCCTGATTCAGTGGAGTTGGGTCTAGACTTATCTTTTGAGGAGGATCATATACCCATGTTGGATGGGCATGTCTGAAAGCTTAGGACCAAAGAGATTGCTTTAGTGAAGGTGCAGAGGAAGCATCGTTCAGTTAGTGAGGCGACTTAAGAGATGTAGTTAGATATATGTGTCAGATATCCTCAGCTTTTCAAAGCTTCAGGTACATTTTTTTATTTATATTTGAGAAC
The DNA here is from genome assembly GCF_900185275.1 of Solanum verrucosum. Classification (NCBI taxonomy): domain Eukaryota; kingdom Viridiplantae; phylum Streptophyta; class Magnoliopsida; order Solanales; family Solanaceae; genus Solanum; species Solanum verrucosum. The sequence continues at coordinate 95,639 of NW_026020279.1, forward strand.
GAACATGATTTTTAGTGGTTAATAAAGTAATAACGCAGTCAATCATTTTTAAAAATTTCATGAATTTACCATTTTACCCCTCCTGATATCAACCCCGAGTCTTTTATGATTGAGTTGAAAATTTGGTTTTTTGACTTTTAGTTAAAAGTTGAGAATTTGGTAAGTTTGTGATCTTGGAAGGCTAAGTTGCTTAAAAGAAATTTTTGGAGTCTTTTGGAGTTTCAAGTGTCGGAATGGAATTTCGTCAATTCCATCCGTCTTCAAATGTGTATTATGAACTGGGAGAGTCGTCATTTTTAGATTTAGAGTCTTTTTGAGGTCCTAAGTTGTGAAACTGTGGAAATTTAGCCTTCAGGTTGATTTTTGTCAACATTTTGTCTTCGGATGCTCGGATCAGAATTCTGAGAGTTCCCTTAGATTTGGGGGATGATTTTAGGTCTAAGTGCGGTCTTGGTTGATTTTTGTGAGACCCCGAGCTTGTTTTAGCCTTTTTAGGCGTTGAGTTAGTTTCCTCTTATTTTCACGAATGTCGGGTCAAATATATATCAAATTCATATTTTGACGATTTTATTGAATCTGAAACGTCGAGTATAACTAAGTTTCATATATGGTTTGTGTGAATAGGGTTTCAAATCTCGAGGGTCCTTTCAATATTTTTTGTATTGACTGATGTTTCTAGTGCTACAATCTTCTCTTAAGAGGAACCTGGTTCGCTTTAGCGATGGTCGCTTAAGCGTAACCTGGTTTGCAAAAGGAAAGCTGGCCTTTTAGGCAGGGTTCACTTAAGAAAATTATGGTTCGCTTTAGCGTTAGTCTCTTGAGTGGAACCTGGTTCGCAAAAGCGAGAACCCCAACTTTTGTGGGGTTCGCTTAAGCAGAACCTGTTTCACAAAAAGCCACTTTGGATTCAACTTGAAAGAGGCCACCTGGTTTGCAAAATCCACCTGGTTTGCAAAAACGATAACAAAAAGTAAAGAGATTATACCTTCCATGAAAGAAGCATGGGTAACATGAAATTAAGAAATTACAAGTAAACCCACGTTGGATTCAACATCAATTTGACAATTTCAAGAACAAAGTTGTAAAACCCCAAAAGCTAGAAAAGTTTTCTTCAAAGGTAAAATGTTCTAAAACTCTCAAAACTCTCTTAAAAATTGTATCTCTGATTGTCTCTCAAAATTGTATCCTAAATTGTATATGTTTTTTCTCTCCTTTAGTCTATTTTTACTTTCCCAAAATTTGGCCAAAAAATACCCTACGCGACTAACTCGACGACATTAGTCGGGCACACCGAACTCTCTTGGCAAATCTCCTATCTTTCCTCGGCTCACCTTATGATGCTCTAGGCTTCAGCTATTTGAAGTTTAGTTGGCGAACTCGATTGAGTCAGCCTTTCATGTTTAGCGAATCAGGGAATACCACCTTGGTCCACCTTCCGAGCATTCAATATTTTCTTTTCACACTATCCCTTTGGACGATGAACATCAGGACTGGCATTCTCATTAGGCACATCACCATCTTTACTGAGTCCCCCGACCTTTCTTTGAGAGACACAAGTTCTATGCACTATCACTTTGGGTGATGTCGTGTTGACTTAGTGATCCACGCTTCTTGTTGGGCGATCAATGATGTATAGTTTGGACTTATTTTTTGCATTTTTGGCCATTCTTTCTAAGTTCAATCCTTGCCTTGTCCAATTTCCTTCTTAGCTGCAAATCATCAACATTTAATCAGAATAGGAAAATATTAAGCATTGAGGACACTAATTATTAGGTTAAATAGACCTTAAATGAGTGTAAATCTACCACTCATCAGCGATGGTCACCTTGTTCACCTTATTCATCTTATTCATTTGGCATGTCGCCATTCCTCTTTGAGATCTCCAACCTGCCTTAATTAATTCAATCATTTCAATATCAACTTGGGCAAGGTCTTACTCATTTGTTGATTTGTCCTTCCTTTTAATTGATCATCAATGTGCAATTTACACTTTTTTTTCATGTTTTTGGCCGTTCTTTCACACATTAATCCTTGCCTTTACCCGTTAACTTCCAAAGCTTCAAATCATCAACATGCCAGTAAATAAGACATAATTAGGAATTAAGAACACAAATAGTTGAACTAAATAGGCCTCAAATGTGTGTAAATCTACCACTCATCAATACTCCCAACTTAAATGTTTGGTTGTCCTCAAGTAAATCAAGAACATAACTAGTTCAACTAGCGTGTCCACAACAGTTCTCAGTGAGAGCTAACATGCAAGTGTCATTACAATACTATTCTCAAAAACATGCTACACTCAGTCATGATAAAAAAGCTTCAAATGATGAGTAGTTGTTATCCATCCAAGCTCAAGCTCACTATAGCTTCTTTTCTAATGCAAGACCATGTTTCAACAAATGAATTCAAGTGCCCTAACATCAATAACGATTACATTCTCTCACAAATAAAATCATATAAAGAAGTAAGGAATCAATACAACTCTCACTCTCCTAGAAGAGAGAAACATGCAAGCTTGATCCCATATGTTTGGTCATATTTTCCAATCTTCAGAGACCCTAGTTTATACAGGATCTCAAGGGTCTTATAGGCTTGTAGTGGGGCTGGGGATTAAGGTATGGTCAATTTGGCTTAGTGACTTCACATGTTCAAAGTATTGTTACAATCATATTCACTTCTTCTTCTTTCCATTCTTTTTCATTTGAGAACTCAAACTTCGACTTGTCAATCACTCTATTGGGAACTACTTTTTATTTAAACAAATTTTTATTCAATTTTTCAAATGTTATTCATCACAATATTTCTATTTATATTTTCTATGAGGAGGGGTTCTTCCTTTTTGTGACATAATTCAAAGTTAAGTCTCATTTCAGCTTTCTTTGCCAATCACTTAGTTTTTATTCTTCCTTCATTTCACACCCCAACTTAGGCTTTTGGCCTATGTGGACTATTCTAATAAGCCAACACTTCAAAAAGGATTATAGGTGAGAAGTTAGGGACAATTTGGCCCAACAGGTTTCAATATGGTTGTCAACAAATGTCTTAGACTCAAATTGTGGCAAAATAGATGCACACCCTTACAAGGTATTCACACAAGGATATGGAAATTGGGGTTCAATCTCAAAATTTCTACCCAAGATCATTCCTTACACTCACTAAGGTCAGAAAATTAGACTATCAAGGCAAATTCTAGGATTCTACAAGCATGCTTTCAAGTAAGACCTCAACACACATGGCACTTCAAATACAATAATTTATCACAACCCAAAAAGATCAAAAGCTTATGTGTGATGTTCATTGCAAAGCTCACATCAAAATGCAGCTAGTCAACACAAGATTTTATAAGATCTCTCAAAAGTACAACCACATCGATTTCTTTCTTGCAACATATATTATACACCATGCTCATCACGAGTATTATCAAGACATCGATATTGAACACAATCGATCCTCAAATTATTAACAATGACCACTCAAGAATTTACGGTTTCAAAAACTTATCATGGGGTAATTGTAAATTTGAGAGAAAGAGACCAACATGAGTTACACCAAACAAACCACTACAATCATCCAACAAAATGGGAATATTTGCACAGATGCCCTCAGCCCACCAAAGTAAAAGTGTAGTGTCCTCAATGCAAAGAGATATAATTGAGTTTTAGAGTGAGAGATTCCTTGACCCATGAAGAGTATTTTGAGATAGCTGGGTAGGTCAGCAGAACATCAAAATAGTACGAGTTGCCTACAATGCCTGTAATGCAGGCGAGATTATTTTCTCTCTACGAATTGACGTCTGATCGCCCAAAGAAATTAGGCAAATGGCCAATCTTTTCTAAACCTCGCCAAAGTTTACAGTACACCCCTTAAATTATGTAGTCATTAGGCAAACTGTGTTAGGTTCGCCTAATGCAATCGGTGGGTCACCAATTGAGGGTTGCACCTTACCAAATCTAACAGTACATCTGCAAAGTTGAGCTTTCCAATGGGTGAGATCGGTGGAGCGTCACCTAGTAGCTTCGGTAGATTGGTGACTTGAGATCTACATTCTCATCTTATTCCGTTCATCCTACACAAGCGACAAACACATTATTGAAAACCACTAAAACTTGGGTTGCCTCCTAAGAGGCACTTGATTTAACATCGCAGCGCAACGTAGATATTCTCTCAAGAATTATCCAAGAAAACCACTTCAATGACTCGCACATCATGACTCTCTCCAGAGTATACTTTCAACCTTTGGTCGCTAACTTTGAATGTGACCCCTTTTTCATCTCTAATTTTACTTTCCCCATTACTATACACTTTAGTTATTGTGTACGGATAAGTTCACTTTGACTTTAGTTTCTATGGAAAGTGTTTCAATCGAGAGTTGAAAAGAAGAACTAGCTCACCCACTCTAAACTCCAGATGTATGATTTTGGCATTATGCGAATGTTTGACTTTCTCTTTGTAGAGTACAGAGATTGGATATGCTTGTAATCAAAATTCATCCAACTTAAGTAGTTGGTCAACCCATTTTTTAGCTACCACTTCCCAATTAAATTTCATCATCGTCAATTCCCGTAAGGTTTTGTGCTTTAACTCTACCCGAAGATGAAAGGAATTTCCAAATATTATTTTGTATGGAGACATGCCAATAGGAGATTCAAATGTTGTGGGATACACCCAAATTGCATCATCAAGCTTTGTAGACCAATCGGTTAGGTGGACGTTTACTGTTTTGGTGAGGATGCTCTTTATCTCTTGATTAGACACCTCAACTTGTCCAGTAGATTGTGGATGGTACAGTGTGGCGACTTTGTGTATAACCTCATACTTGGATAGAAGTGCCTCAAATTGGTAATTGCATAAATTTGAGGTGCCATCACTTATAATGGCCCTTGGGGTTCCAAAAGTTGTGAAAATCAGTTTCTTTATAAACTTGGTGACTCTTCTCCCTTCATTGGTGGGTAAAGCTATCGCCTCCACCCACTTGGACACATAATCAACTGCCACTAATATGTACTTATTCCTAAAAGAGCTAGAGAAAGGACCCATGGAATCAATTCCCCAAACATCAAATAACTTAATTTCAAGAATTTGTGACAGTGGCAATTAATGTCTCCTAGAGATACTCCCTTGCATTAGACATAGAACACAACCTTTTTTAAAGTCATGAGCATATGTAAACATTGGGGACCAAAAGTAGCCATATTGTAACACTTTGGAGGTTGTACGGATACCCCCATGATGTCCACCCACAGTTGAAGGATGACAGGCTTCGAGTATTTCTTGGACCTTTACTTTGGTCACACAACGCCGGATAATATTATCAGCAAACTCCTTAAAGAGGAAAGGTTCATCCCATATATAATTCTTCACATAAAATAAGAACTTCCACTTCAGATGGCTACTCAACTCATATGGCAACAGTGCATATACAATGAAGTTTGCATAGTCAACATACAAAGGGACAAAGGTTTATGAAATCAACATTACCAATTCATCACGGAAAGCATCATCAATATCTCTTCCTTCATCCCCTTTAGCATCCCCTTCAAGCCTTGATAGGTGGTCATCCACTTCTTTTTCACATCCTTGTGTATCTTTCACTTCCAAATCAAATTCTTATAGAAGGAGCACCCATCGAATCAACCTGGTTTTGCCTATTTCTTTGCCATTAAGTACCATGGAGTAACATGATCTGTATGCACAGTCACATTGGTGCCTAATAAGTAAGATCTAAACTTCTTAAACCCATACACAATAGCCCACAACTTTTGTTCAGTGACGGTATAATATTTTTAAGCATAGTTCAAAGCTTTGCTTGCATAGTAGAGGGAATGAAAGAACTTGTTTTTGCTTTGCCCAAGAATAGCTCCAAGTATAATTTGATAGTGTTGCACATCATTTCGAAAGGAAGATTCCAATCGGGGTGTGATGATGATAGGTTACAAGAAAAATTTCTCTTTCAAAGACTTGAACGCTTCCAAACACACATTAGCAAATTCAAACACTCTTTCCTATTCAAGAAGCTTATACAACGGAATCAACCTTTAAGAAATTTTTAATGAACCACCTATAAAATCTGGCATGACCAATGAAGCTTCTTAATCCTTTCACTGAGATTGGGGAGGTAATTTTTTAATTACTTGGATTTTAGCTTAATCAACTTCAATCCCATCCCTAGAAAGTTTGTGCCCAAGCACAAATCCTTCCTTCACCATGAAGTGACACTTCTCCCAATTAACAACCAAATTTGAATCTACACACCTTTGAAGCACCATCTCTAAGTGCTACAATCACTCTTCAAAAGAGTCTCCGATGGCCGAAAAATTATCCTTGAATACTTACATGGAATCCTCCACCTTATCCTCGAAGATCGATAGCATGCACTATTGAAAAGTAGTTTTGATAACGCTCAACTACACCTTTTATAATTCAAAGTGTAGGCGGTCGCTAATAAGTATGAGCCCTACAATGAGTTGGGGTCAATCTCACAATGAGTAATACGGTAAAGAATTCAAATACAAAGTGTAGAAGTGCTCTAATATCTTGTAGAAGTAAAGGGATATGTGACATAAAATAAATCAACGAGTTTTAATTATAAATTTTAAGAAAGTTTGGTAACCAATTGTTAACATAAACAAGTAGTACAAATTTTGAACAAGTATAAAGAGGGCCTTAGTGTGTGTGAGTAATTGAACACTAATTTCGCTTAATGGGTAATTATCAATTGCTTTAAGTTATGGAATCTTAATGGGTAGGATGGGTTTTGAATATAATAGCTATTTATCAATAAGCTATCATGTTTCGAGTGAGTTCTCTTGAACCTCAACAAGCTTCGCAATACAAAACAACCCAATTCATTAACTTAACCCACTTTTCAAGCTAGGTAGTAAAGACATAAGCCAATACAATTATCAATCATTTATTCTACTCAATGCATCTTTCGTAAGCAAGCATCGCGAGCTAGATTAGAACTAAATTTGCAACTTCAGTTCATAGATTAAAAACATGAATAAACGATTGAACCCATTTCAAAACAACATTAAATATAGAAATCAACAATACCCATAAGCTAATCTATGTATTCAATTACATGATCACACTCCTAAAGAAATGAGGTTTAGCCTAACATAGAAAAAAGAAAAAATTGTTACCAAAATGATGATCTATTAAATTGAAAAAATCTCCAAAACTTAAATGTTGAAAGTAAGGCGTTAACCTCAAATCCTCAATAATATAAGCTCAATAATTCAAAAATAATGTCAAAGTATGTAAAAGTCTCTCCAATACTGTGTTAGATCTACTTTCTCTCTCCAAAAATCAATTTATTCATTTCCAAAAATTTCCCAAAGTTTCAGTACGTGGGCCCACTCGGTGAAGTTAGTCGAGCTCACCAGTGGGATCGTCGATCTGCCGACAAGTTCCTTCCCTCACCCTTTTGGTATGACTTCTTCACCCAACTATTATGTAAGCTTAGACGAGTTGGGTCGAGCTGGCCATTCCATTCGGAGCATCACCGAAGTGCTCTCTCAGTCGCCGAGTTGGCTTCGTTCCTTAGCTAATTCCCTGGATCACTTGGTGAGCCGGGAGCCGAGTCGCTGAGTTGCTTTTGTGAGCTCCAGCTATCCTTCTTTTAAGATTTTCCAACTATTTTTGCAACTTTTTGCATCGTAATATTTTTGCCTTGTTCTTAAACATTCATGTCTACAAATAAGCACATTAACATCAGTTATGGACACAAAACAGTCATTGAGGACACCGATTCATTAAATAACAAGCCCTAAATGAGTCAAAATTCCTGACTTATCCACACCCCCAGCTTGAACGTTTACTTGTCCTCAAGTAAAACACAAGATCGATCAGGCCAACAGGGATGTCTACAAGTAGTGCTCCTTGAGACTCAACATGAATGCACACAAGGTTCAATACACACATGCAATGTTCAGTTGTGCACTGAAAGTTTCAAACTATGACTAGAAATCATCAAATAGAGTTCAAGCTCACAATGCTTACTTTAAATGCAAATTCATCCCCAACAATAGTATTTGAATGCCCTCACATCAAGATTTATTCCATGCTCTCACAAATCCAATTAAGGATTACAATCAAGGAATCAAAATCAACTCTCACACTCCCAATGAGAAAAACATGAATCATTTTACCCATAGGTTTGCCGTATTTTCCAACAAACACATCACTTGGCTCATGCAAGATCAAAAAGGTCTTTCAAGGCTTGTAATAGGGTTGAGGGTAAGGGTATGGTCATTTCAACTTAGTTACTTATACCTTCATGAATCATGGCTCAAATTTCACTTATTTTCCTTTTCTTTCATTCTTTTCATCTTTACAACTCATCTTTTGGCCTATTCATAGAACCCAATTGTTTTGTTATAGCTCATCGAACACACCTTTTATTTCCACAACAATGCACGAATGATACATATTTATCATTTCTTTTCTTTGTTTTTTATATGGAGGGGTTCCATCGTCCATTTTTTTCTTTCACACATGTTCCCAAGGATGAATTTCATGAATTTCTTACTTGGTTTCTTTCATCATTCTTACCACACCCCAACTTAGGCTTTTGGACTAAGTTGTCTATTCAAATGAACCAATGCTTCACGAAGGTTATAGGTGGGAAAGACATGGCAATTTTGTAACACCTCGGAAACTAGTAGGCTAAACTAGAGCCTTATGTTAGGGTTCTAGAGTTTGATATGAGTGTTAGAGTCGTAGATAAGACGTCTCGTGCTTAGAATGAGGAGTTTAGGGGTTAAATGTCAAGGTACGTTTTACACCCCGTAGTTTAGTACCATCAAAGGTTAAATTGAGGGCTATGAGTCAAGACTAGTGGGCATGAGCCAAGGAAAGGGGGAAAGAGCCAAAGCTGCCCCAAGCTTGTCATAGCACTGCCTTGGACCATGAGAGCCTAGACGGCTTGTGGTGAACACCATGGATCGTGGTGCCACCCATGGTGTTGAGGCAGTGTGCCCTTCAATGTTGCCTAAGTTGGCCTCCTCCACACGAGCCAGTTCACGACTCATGAAGGCCTAGATGGATCGTGGGAGTGGCCGTGAAGATGCCTTCAACTTGTGAAGGCTAAGGCACCAAGGACCATAGGAAGGACCACGGCTCATGAGCCCTGTCATGGTGCCTGGGAGTAGGCTGCCTAAGTGAGGGCAAAATCGAAAACTCCATATTTAGTGGTTATTGGGTGGGGTCGTTTTGCCTAGTCTTAAAACACCTATATAAGCTATTTTAATCATTTAACCACCCAATTAAGTCATTAGTTCCCCCAAAACCCAAAACAAATTTCCTAAAAGCTCTCCTCTTAATTATTTCTCTCTCTAAGACTTGAGGAAGAAGATAGAGCTTGAAGCCTAGGTCAAGAACAAGACTCAATTGTTGCAAGTTTTGTAAGGCTTTGTGTCCAAGGTATGTAAGTTTATTCATCTATGGATTCTTCCATCCATGGAGACCCCTGTATTTCCCCCAAATTGTGAAGATAATCCCCAATTCTAGCTAGGGTTTCTTCATATATTATGGGTAGTGTTGAGTATGATTCCAATTGAGTAGATAGTACTTGTTTATGATGATTTAGTATTGAATCATGATATATTGATGATATTATATGTTTTCCATGGCTAACCCTAGTTTAATTGATTAAATTGAAGAATATGGGTCTGTGCCTTGTGAAGTTAAATTGAGGGTTGATAGATGATCTTCTATAATTGATGTTAGGTATAGTAATTGTTCAAGAATAGAAGTATGTAAACATGAATTGAATTATATTAAGGTGCATATGATGAATCATGACTAGTAAAACTTGAGATTGAACCTATATGATGAATTATGATTAGAATTGCTTAAAGATGAAGCTTATGACTACACTTTCTTGAAATCTAGATATGCATGATGATTGTATGAAGTAGAGCTTTGAGAGTAAGGCTTGTAGTCATGAATGTTGATCACTAGGGTTTTGAGAGTAAAGCCAATGTGATGAATTAGGTATGTTAAGGCTTTGAGAGTAAGTTTATATGAGAATAGAAGTCTAATAGGTAGAATTATGGTGAAAGTCCTATACTCACCTAACCTACCTTATGAATGCTTGAGTGTATGAAGTGATAGAATCACATAAACATGGATTGACTGTCAAGGACATTCTTCCATGAGGCATGAATGTTAAGAAAGGCTTAATAGTGAATCTAGGGGTGTATGCTTGTCCCCTAGTGGATATTGACAATGAGATAGAGTGTCACACAAGGTAGGGTCCAGGCTCCAAGTTGAAAGGAGAACCACACCTAGTTGATGTGAGGACTATCCAAGTTAAAGGGGGTACTCTCACATAGTAGAGTCTAGGTTTTCCCAAAGTTAGGTCTCATGAGATGGAAGCCTTCACATAGTGGAGTTACGGTTTCTAGTAGCAACCTTTGTATCCAATGGACTAAGACATACTTGAAGAAGTATCTCCAAGTGTTCAAAAGCATTAATGGACCTAGACATGTTCAAGGAAGTATCTCATAGGGTCCATATTAATAATGAACCTAGACATGCTTAAAGAAGTACCTCATAAGGTTCAACCTAATAATGAATTAAGATGTCTTAAGGGAGTACCTCATAGTATTCTAAGGTTTAAAGAAAGGGACTTGTTTCCAACCAAGAAGTATAAGAATGAGGACCTAAAGTAATACTTAATGTGGATATGATTATGGGGTCTTATTCATACATTGCACAAGTATGACTTATGGTTACCTAAAAAGTGTTTCTCTTATATGATATATGCTTAGATGGATTGTTGCTATAGTTGCCTTCCATGTTATGATTGACTAAGGGTGAGAGATTCCCTTATTTATGAGAAGTAAACTAATGATGAGATTAAAATATGATAAAGAAGTATGATTGCCTAAAAGTGGTACTTAGACTAGGTGGGATTATGGGGTCTCATCTATGCATTGCACAAGTATAACTTAAAGGTTACTTCTGAAGTTTCTCTTATGTTAAGAGGATTTGAGTATGGACTAAGCTTATGAATATGTGGTATTTCCTATGTTAGTGGATTATGCCTTATGATTGACTTATGCTCATATTATGCCTATCTTGGAGATTATGCTTATGATCATGTTATTATCTCTTATGTTTATGACTTATGTTTTATGTTGTCTAATGCTTTGTTATGCTTTTATGATGTCATGCTAGCTAACATATTTAGTGTATTTTGTACTAACGCATACTCTTGCCTACATTCTCATCAAATGTAGGGTCCGGTGACATTTAGTGTTATCTTTGAGGCTAGGTTCATAGAAGGAGCAAGAAGTTGAAGACTTGGTGAGTCCTCATAGCATCGAGGATTGATTACCTTTATCCTTTATGTATTTTCTTTATGTTTAAGACTATTTTATGGGTTGTGTCCCAAGAGTTCACTCAAAGTTGTATTAGATGGTTTGAGACAAGTGTAATAAGACTTCTGCTTTGCTTTTATAAATATTTCGATTGTATGGATAAAGTTTTTTAAAAAAAATTCCGTACTTTTCTATTATCTTATGTTATGATATGTTAAGGGATTGTATGAGACCCCTTCGGGGTCAAGTACACCATGTTACATCTAGGGTGTACCCCTGGGTCGTGACAAATTTCAATAATCGGTTTGAACATTTGTGTTCACGTTTCATCCAAAGAAAGCTTAGGTTCAAATGGTGGCAAGATAGGTTCATATGCTCACACGGTTGTCACACAAAGGTGTAGCAACTAGGTTCACTCTCAAAAATTTATGTCTAAGATCATTTCCTTCATTTACCAATGCTAGTCAATTGGACCAATGGGGAAAGTTCTATGTATCCTTAGGCACGCTTTTCAAGTAAAACTCACCACACATGGCATCAAACACACTTATCCATCACAACACTACAAGTTAAGCTCCCGTGCAACGGTCATCGGAAGACTCACCTCGACAATCCAACTAGTCACAATGAGATGCTAAGAGTTCACACAAGACTTATGCAACTAAAATTGCCTCGTTGAACTTGCACAACATATCGTTCAACAAGAGCATTATTCAATTCATCAGTATTGATCATAATCGACACTCAAATGTACAAGAGAACATTAACAACATTAATAATCAAGCAATCAATAGAATCAATGAATCAAAGCCAACATTCATTCACTACTAAAGGAACATGGAGAAGTTTCTAACAAAAACAACAAACTAACAAAAAATCCCAAAAATGAAATAAAAACAAAATACAACCAAAAGAGCAGGTAGCTAGATACCTTCACCCCACGAAGAAATACTACGCAGTGTCCTCAATGCGAAATAAAACTGAATGTCTCAACATGGAATAAAAATGAGGGAGAGTAAAGATCCCCTTGTCAGGATAAGCCTAAGGTGAGATCTGGGTCTCTAGAATGGCCTCAACTTGGGCATTAGTTCCCCACTATACTCCAACTCTGGACTGTGCATCGACCTCCTCCGTGGGCTGAGACCCACTAGAACCGATCATAGATGTGTCATGTAAGGAATTCTCTGTGACCATCAGAACCATGTCACCCTCCATATCCTCCAAATCCTCATACACTGCCTCCTCAACAGGCTCTAACTCCTCTTCATCCGTCACGGGCATGTCAGATTACCCATCCTCATCAACTGTAGTAGCATCTCTGGTCATAGTAGCCGGAGGGATCTCAAAAGCAACTAGAACTGTAGGCATTTGTGAACTGGGGCCTTGGGGATATATACACTGCCCCACAACATTGATATGTCGATGGATTTAAGCTCATCCACATATAGACTCTATATCAACAACCAAAGAGGTGTCCACCAGTGCTTTCTTCTTCTTCTTAGCCTCATCCTTTAAATACTTGGCCTCGATCTGATGAATGTCACAAGACGAGGAAGGAGTAACCTCGACATTCGTCATTGCCTCAAAAGGCACACCCACTCGGTGATATAACGCACTAATCAAAATCGGATTCGGTAATGAGGTATGATTTTTGTTTGCCCTCATAGACATCTCTTGTTCTATGATATACCCCAAGTTCAGCCTCTCTCGGTCAATGATACACCACAGAAGTGCAGCCTTCGAATGCCGGATAATAGACTCATTTTGTGATGGCATCAACGTGTTTCTAATGAATCCAAACCAGTACCGAGCTGTGATGTTCATATATTTCTTCTCATTCACAACCCCCGACTCTATCCATGGGGGTGTGGTATTACACAACAGTGGGGGCAAGCCACACCTTCAAATCGGCTAGTGTATTGGTTTTGACCTTATCGTACAAAGAATGGATCACACAAACTGGAAATTCAACACATCATTTATGTCTGTCTCACTACATTTCACATGTTTACCCCGAACTTTAACAAAATCAAATGGTGCCATCAACCCAGCTTTTTTTTCCCTTTCGAGATCAATTGTGCATAGCCCTCATAGAATTCTCGTACCCAAGTGGGCACATATGGACCTCGGGGCTATGTAAACTACTAGAATTTGTAAAACCACAGTATCTCCCAAACAACAGGATACATGTCCACCACTCCATCTGTAGACAAGCCCTTCTCCTCATGTATTGTTCGCAAGCCAGTGGCCTTCAATCTATTCATGGACCGAGGGGGATGAACTTGAATCGGGGGCACTTGTGGTGCCTGTGTGGCCTGTGGTGCTAAAGATGCTGGAGGTAATAGAAGTCGTGTCAGTGGATCATGAACTACTCTAGAACGCAGTTCTGAATACCTCCGCTTTAATAACTCTCCATTTGGTGTCGGTGTATAGACTAGGGTCTTGGACCCCTCAACTTCCTCATTCTCAAAATCAGATGAGGTAAGATAGTGGAATCAATGCCCATTCTATCATGAGAACTTGAACTAGCTACCACATGTTTTTGCCCTTGCCCTTACCACTTGCCTAAGGAGTCTTAGGTTGAGTAGTGCAGGGATCACAACCCCTTTGTCCTTTTTTTGGGGTGGTGGACCATTTGCCGAAACCTTAGGTCTGGCCATATCTGTAAAAGCACAAAACCAAGAACAAATGCGGTTGCAAAGAGTTAGTGACATAACATTCTCAAAAGGTGCAGATAAACTCACCAAATGACTTGGCGAATCTCTGAGTTCATTCGGTGAGTATAAAAGGACTGGTTGAATGTTAAAGAAAAACCCAGCAAAAATTCAGTGCAAAAAGGCCAGACTAAAAAGCACTCGGTGAGTCGGCGAGTTCATTCAGCGATGAGAAGACACCTCGCCAAATGTTACAGAATATTAAGCCAATACAAAGGTTAAAAGGGTGATATTAGAGCCACTCGGTAAGTAGAAACGTATGGCCGAAAGTTACAATTAATTTTAGCAAAAACAAAAGTCAAGTAGGCAATAAGGGAGGTCATTAGGTAATTCACCGAGTCACTTTGCGAGCTCAACCTAGCTTTCCAAATGAACGCGTCACACTGATTTCTGATTCGAAACCATCATCTTACGATAAATCAATTCAAGCACAACTCTACACAATTCTAGCCTACCCAAGATGAATATCAAAGTCAGGATACTTTGACTTCTCCCTAATTGATTAAAGTTCAACCAAACAACAACTTTGCCCTCTTATCACCCAGTCCATCATCAGGCAAATTCAAGTCATTTGGTAAAATTTGGGTTACTCAAACTTCAGCCGCACAAGACCCAATATGCAACACCAACAATTTAACTACAAACACGAGAAACTAAAACAAATTTGCCTAAAAGATATAATTAATATACTTGATTTCAAATTAAACAATATACGAAGAAACAAGCATACGATCAAGGCATGCAATTCAAACAAGAACCTCAATTCTTCAAACAATTAAGCGGAGATCGAACAACAATCCTCAGAGTAAACAATCAAAGGGACTAGACAAAAGGGAACGGTAGACAACACTTAAGATGCAATATCACATGAGGAAAAACATGATACTAAATGAAAATAATATATAAAGATTGATGTAAAGAGAATAGGAGTCAAAAAGTTGAAATAAGAGAGAAATTTTGAATTTAAAAACAGCTGGAGGGTACATGAATCTTCCGTTTGCTCTATGCTTGGTGAGCTCACTAATGCTTCCGATCCACTCAGTGATATGCCGAGTGGACTTCAGCTCGACAAATTTGACAGGTAGACAACCCTTTAGTCGAAGATAAAGAGCGAACTTGATTTGGCTCACCAAGCCAACTCAGCGATTGGCCGAGTGAGTCATGAGCTCGCCCAATCTTCCAGAGCCTTCATAATTTTTTATCTCCCCTTTGGTGATGTATTTGGGCGATCATAGTGTCACTTCGGTGACTTGACAATTGGTCCAACCCCTCACCCGTTTTTTTTCTCCAAACTACAAACTCCAACCTACGCATCCAACAAACGTTATTCAAATAACACAAAATAAAACTTGGGTTGCCTCCTAAGAAGCACCTTATTTAATGTAGTGGCACGATGTGGACATGCATTCAATCATCATTCTTCAGGATGGCAAAGGTATCACTAAGAAGACCCCATTTTGATCTTGAATTTAAGTGAGCCGAGATTTGACCCATTTAAGTCTCAAGTTGTTTTATGGAAACCGAGTGTGAGGACACCGTTTGATTTAAAATGAGGCATCATCCTTCATCTCCTTGAGTACCTTATCCATTCCTTCCACCTTGTTTTGGATGCGGGAAGCATATTCTCGGTCCAAAAGCTTTTGGGGTCAGCCTTTGGTTTAATTGGCTTTTGACGTTCATGAGAGGCCACATAACGATCTTTATCACCATCTCTATTTTTCCAATTCGCACACCTATCACACCAATATCTATCTTGATCTCTCCAACCATCATCACAATCTCAGTCCAACCTTGATTCCCGCTCGGCCTTGGATATCTTGGACGAGAACCCCGTGCTTGGTTTGTCAAGAATTGTACCTTTTTATTGTACATGGCTAAAAATTGTGCGTCATTTGAGCTCATACCACTATTAGCACCAACCGCATTCACGACCTTATAACCACCGCTCATGACATGTTTCGTCAGCAAGTCCATTTGGGTCATCATCTTGGCCATATTTTCATCACGCTCTTGGTTCTTTTCCATTTGCTCTTTAGTCAACCAAATATGTAAAGGAGAAACTTGATCTCCCTTGTATGCCATGCCCGATTAATCTTGGTCATCTCATCAAGAAACACCGATGCAACGACAAGTGGTTGTCTCATAATTCCACTGCTAATAAGTTGATCGACAACACCTTTGTTGACAGTGTCGAGACTTTGGTAGAAATATTGCAAGAGCACATTATCTGGCAATCCATGAGTAGGACCTTTTAGAAATAGTTTTTGAAATCTCATCTACGTCTCTTGAATAGGTTTACCATCAATCCTATTGATATTTTTAATATTATCCCTCAACTTAACTATATTCGAGGGAGAAAAGAATCTTTCGTAAACACTTCTCTAAGCTCCTCCCAAGAAGTGATAGAGTCACTTGGAAACTCGACCAACCACTTTGTTGCTTCCCCTACTATAGAGAATGGAAACAAATGGAGCCGAATCGACTCTTGAGAGATATTCTTGAAAGAAAATAGTCCACACACATCCACAAAATTCTGGATGTGATCATGAGGGTCCTCATGAGAAAGTCCCCCACAAAAACCTTTCATTTGAAGTAGCTGAAGCATAGTCTCGGTCACATGGAAAATAGTGTTGCCCAAAGTTGGAAGCAAACGAATAACATCGAAACTTCCCAATTTCTCTGCGTTGACATCATTCAAGTCTACGACATCATCATTGTGTCCAATTTGACTCGCATTGATCCCATTCAAACTCATTTCTTCACCTATTGAGAGCAATCAAGATACAACACTTATTAGAAAATTATACTACAACCAAATTAGTTCACAAAAACACTTCAATAAAAAAATTATAAACACCACTCCCCAACAGAGGCGCCATTTTTGGATAACACTTAACTACACCATTTATAATTGAAAGTGCAGGTGGTCGCTAAAGTAAACCCAACGATGAGTTGGGGTCGATCCCACAAGGAGTGATACAGTAAAGAATTCAAGTACAAAGTGTAGAATTACTCTAATCTCTTGTAGAAGTAAAGGGGTACGCGACATAAAATAAATCAATGAGTTTTAATAATTATAGATATTAAGCGAGTTTGGTAACTAATTGTTAACAGAAACAAGTAAGGCAGAATTTGAACAAGTATAAAGAGGGACTTAGGGTGTGTGAATCATTGACCACTAATTTCGCTTAATGGGTAATTATCAATTGCTTTAAGTTGTTGCATCTCAATGGGTAGGATGGGTTCTGAAAATAATAGCTATCTCTCAATCAACTATCATGTTTTGAGTGAGTTCTCTCGAACCTCAACAAGCTTCGCAATACAAAACAACTCAATTTCTTAACTTAACCCACTTTTTCAAGTTGGGTTGTAAAGACATAAGCCAATACAATTGTTTATCATTTACTCTACTCTATGCATATTTTGCAAGCAAGCATCGAGAGCTAGACTAGAACTAAATTCCCATATTTAGTTCATAGATTAAAAATATAAATAAACTATTGAACCCATTTTAAAACAACATTAAATATAGCAATTAAAAATACCTATAGGCTAATCTATGTATTAAATTACATGATCACACCCAAAAGGAAATGGGGTTTTGCCTAACATAGCAAAAAACAAGAAATCGTTACCAAAATGATGATCCATCAAATTGACAAAATCTCCAAAGCTTAAATGCTAAAAGTAAAATTTGAAACTCAAACCTCAATAATCTAAGCTCGATAATTCAAAATAATGTAAAGTATGTAAAACTCTCTCCAAAACTGTGTTGGATCCATTTTCTCTCTCTCCAAAAATCAATTTATACATTTCCAAAAATTTCCCAAAGTTTCAATACGCGGGCTCACTCGGTGAAGTTTGTCAGGCTCGCCGATGGTTTCGACGATCCACCGACAAGTGACTTCTCTCGCCCATTTGGTATGACTTCTGCACCCAACTATTCTGTAAACTTAGGCAAGGTGGGTCGATCTTGCTGTTCCGTTCAGCGCATCGCCGAACTGCTTATTCAATTGCCAAGTTGGCTTCGTTCCTGAGCTAATTCCCTGGATCATTTGGCGAGCTAGTAGCCCACTCGATGAATCTCCGAGTTACTTTTGCGAGCTCCAACTTTCCTTTTCTTAAGCTTTTTTATCCATCAAAACTTACACTTCAGTTGAGAAGTATAAATGGTCGAAGTCAATTTATAGAACTCAATGTGAGTTAAGGTTGATCCCACAGAGAATTTACTTACATAAATAGTTTCACTATCGCATTTATTCAATGTTCTTATTATTTCCTAAAGAAAATGATTACGTAATGTATAATGGGTTTAGTTTTAAGGTTCAAGTAATCAATATTGTTATAATATCCATATTAACACAAGTAACAGGGTTTTATTCAAAATTGTGATGATAAATGAATGAAACCAGGGTTGTGTTTTCTATGACGTTACATGTAGTGTTGATTCGTGAAGAAGCTTTGGGTGGTTGTTTCTTTGCAAACTATCAGCGAGTTAAATATATCTAACACCTCTCAGTCTTGTTAGATAAATCTCACTCAAATCCTTTCGGTCTTTAAGTGTTATCAGATTTTACCCTCACATATTTTGGTGTCAAAATTCTCTTCTCTCGAACTCGATTTTTCACTCCAAACCAACAAACTAAGTCAACTTTTTCTTAACCACCAATTTTATCTCAAACAATTGATAGATACAAGCAAGTTCTAATTCGTGCACTCATTCGAAAGAATGAATAACAAAAGTACGAATTATAGTTCGCAATTAAGAATCACACTCTACTCGTTTTATGAATCTACCCTTCGATTATTGTCATAGTTCCCACAACCCTAGTTGTAGTGTTTAGCCACTCATGCTTTCAATTAAATATGCAAGACTAAGTATTGAATTCATTAAAAGAGATTACTTACGAAGATTGCAAATACAAAGAAAACTTGATATTCAAAACCAAATCAAACTTCAAGTCTCGATCCAATGTTAATAGATAAAACCAAAAGTATCTAATAATAGGAAAGTAGTCTCTCATTCCAGATATGATGAGATAATTCAAAAATACTACCTAATTAATTCAAATAGTCTGTCTAAAACAAGTCCTACTCTAAGTAGGACTGAATTGTCGGGAACTGTCACGGACAGTAAGACGATCCGTCAAGAGCTTCACGGCCCGTGAGGCCGTCCGTGGTCCTTACTTAGCTATACTAAAACATAGTTCATCAAAGCCTCTATACTGGACTCCTTCATGAACTTTAGGACCAACTGTGAAAGAGACCACGGTCCGCCATAGTCTCTGTGGTCCTTACTTGACAAAACTCAACTTGCCCTGCTGACACTACTTCCTCTTCACGACCTTCATCACATTTTGTAAAGAAGACCACGGCCCATCTAGGAATCCATGGTCTTCACTTAGAATTTGGTAATCGGCATCAAGATTTCCATACCCACTGCTTCATCACCATGGGCATCATGATGGCTCATCATGAGGACAACGGTCTGTCTTGGACTCCATGGTGGTTCCTTCTATGCATTCGTTTCACAAATCTTTTCCCACTTTCCTATGCAAGCGCAACCTTGTCTAAACATTCAACAAACACATCAAATCTTACATAAATACACTTTAGTTATTGCGATATGCCTTAATTTTGAGCATCAATTTTGCCAAGATTTCACAGCGCAATAACTTCCTCAACTTAGAGCCATTGCTTTTCCTCAAGTGATGGAAACAAAACATTTGATGCCCCAACACCCAAAAACATCTTACTATTATGCAGAAGCTAGCTCAACCACAATTTGTATCCAAAACCATCTATCTAACATGTAAGGATTGATGTATGACATCTTATTACTCACAGTCAACTATGCTTATGATCTTATACATTATCAGCCAACACAATTTTACTATCAAATGTAAACATAGTGTCCTCACACATGATAATTAGGACTAATTTCTACGCTCACACTCTCAAAGAACTTCTAACCCTAGAAACAAAAATACCATATGCTTAGCCTTGTTTTCTACACTCTATTTATCAAACAACTGGAATAGGATCACTGTAGGACGTTCTTAGGCCTGTAATATAGGCTCGGGCTAGGGAATATAATTTTTAGTTTTGTGAGTGACTAATACCTTGGTTCTCTAAAGTTTCATTCCCACACAACTTTATATGAGCAATTCCCTCCTTTTTCATTCAGTACATCCCAGCAGTCACACCTTTTTTTCTTTTTCTTTTCCCTTCTTTTTATGCACATTTCTCCTTAGCAAGCGAGTATTTAGATTTTGTGTTTTAAAGCTGACTGAGTGAACCTTCTTTTTATACTTTTCCTTTTTGTTCGGATGTAATCACCCTCAACTTAGGCTTTTGGCCTGAGTAATGGCATCGTATCTTCAGAGACCCAAGAATATGATATCAAATGGGTAAGAAAAAAATTAGTTTCAAGGCTCAAATAGAGCTCAATGGTCATGCTTTTCATTTGGTGGTTTATTTTTGGCTTTAAGTGGGCTTAGAAAAAATGGCCTACTGATCACTTCCTATCCAGTTATTCTCAAATTCTAGCAAGACTACTCAGGCAAGTTCTAGTTTCTGCACCTACTGTTAGACTTCATGAAAACCTCACATGCACATGACAAATATCTACATTTTCCAGTTTCTTAGTTAACTAATTTATGTTTCAAGCTAGCAATGTTCAACACGTGAGTATCTAGGATGTCATATAAAGAGCCTAACAGTCAAACTTTCAGGTTGACATATTTGTTAGTATTTCAAACACAACACGAGCTCAGACTGCTCCTACTAGCAAATGTACACACCTCCAAACACATAGAAATTTCACACAAAAATTTTAACACAAAAAGAGCCAACCTCGATGCATGGTAACATCTAATGGTAGGTGTTGACACCCTAATTTTGGACCTCCACAATATAAATTAATCATTTCGAGCTTCTTCAATTTCAAACGATTTAAAATAATTAGTTTTATAAAATTTCCAAAAAAATAATAATCATAATAATATAGTTTGTAAGTTATTTTAAATAGTTTTGTCACATTTTATAATTTTTAGATAATATATTTGTTTTACATAATTAAATATATAATTAGTATATTTTATGATTATTCGAAAATCGTCTCAAAAAGATTTTGTTTTATCTAAATATTTGGTTAATTAGTTTAGTTATATAATAGTTAATATTTTAAATTATTTAGTTTATATTTGAGTTAACTATTTTATTTTATTTTTTAAAAATTAAGAAGTTCGTTAATTAATTTTTTATAATTCATCTCATTTAGATTTTATCCGAAGTCTCAAATTAAATTCAATTTGGCAAGACCTTTATTTACGATTTTTAGCCATTCCCTTTCACATCCTTCTAAACCTTTTAAGAAAGACCAATATTGGGCCTTCTTGTCTCATTTATTTCAGCAACCAAACGGCCCGTCATAACAATACAACAAAAACCAGCCCAACACCTCAACAACATTCCAATTTCTAACAGCCCACTCCAATAACCATTTCCCAGCCTACCCCAATCCATTTCCCAGACCCGACCCATTTTTCCCTTCACAAAAGTAACCCAGAAACGTCAACATCAGCTTCCAAACATCAACAACACAGAGCGTACCAAACGCAACACCCAGACGACCCTTGTACATGCCTCGTCTCCTTCACACGAGAGCAAGTTCACGAAATAGCAACTTTCCGTGTCTTCCTCCTCTGCCAGAGCAGCTCGAACAACTTTGCACCTGCCACAGCCACCTAAAATTTTATCCTTGCTCCGTGATTTTCATCTTTTGCTCACATGGATTGGCACCACGTCGAGCTCCAAGGAGAAAGAATCAATTAAAGTCTCTCGCGTCGACTCGACTTTTGATTTTATTTTGGTTGAAAATCTGGATTTCTAGTACAACAGCTTTTCTCGTCCTTGGAAAGAAAAAAATTTGAATTTGGAATAGGTTGGGGGATTTCGATTATGCCCTTCTATATAACCCCTCTTTAGTCATTGTTAGGGGTTGGAGATTTTTCGGGTAAAATATAGAGAATAGTTTTAAGCAAAAAAAATAGTTTAGATATACTCGAAATACTTTCCGGGATAGAGAACTTGCTCAGATTTTTGTTTAAGTTCCCTGTTCATTGTTCGTATTCCTGTTCTAGCGGTGGTAAAGTAGTCCTTAGCTCGCTTGCCTTCGGTTCGTTTCCCCCAAAAAAGTAATACTCCATTTCTGAGTTTGGTTTCTTTCATCATGAACTAATAGTTGCATAGTTCCATGGTTTGATGTTGTAATGTTCTTGTTTAACTGATTTGAAGACTGTTTACTTTTTTATCGTTGCGAGTTATTCAAATGTTAGGATTTTGATCTTCAAATTTTGTTGTTTTCCAGTATACCTCTTTATGATCTCCTTTATCAAATTATTTGTTAGCTTTCTCGAGTCAAGGTATATATATTTTATAATTTGACACTTTTTTTCTATTTATATTAGACTGTGTATTAATCCTTTGCCCTTTTCTTTCTTTGCATGTGAAATTTGTCTGAGTTCACTATGAACTCATCCTCCTCAACATTTCAAGAGAGCCATAAAGGCTCCAAATTCCCTCTATCGAGTCAGCCAACAAGAAAATCTCGCTATGAACTCATAACCTCTCGGCTTTGTTATTTTCAAGTTTAATTGCATTTATTGAAATACTTGAGTTACCTTGATTGGCCAAGACC
This sequence comes from Solanum verrucosum, assembly GCF_900185275.1. NCBI lineage: Eukaryota > Viridiplantae > Streptophyta > Magnoliopsida > Solanales > Solanaceae > Solanum > Solanum verrucosum. The sequence continues at coordinate 118,381 of NW_026020279.1, forward strand.
ATTTGGATCTCAATTTCCCAAGAAATAGACGAAGCCTGGAGTTGAAAAGTAGCACTAAGTCACCAGGACTGAAGGTCCTTTTCTCAATGTGCTTATCATGATAAAACTTCATCCTTTCCTTGTACAGTGCATACCTCTCATAAGCCCTTAAACGGAATTCATATATTTCATTTATTTGATCCAGTCTCAAGTTCGTTGGTTTACTCCAACTTAGGTTTAACTTTTTTAGTGCCCAAAGTGCCTTATGCTCCAGCTCGAAAGGCAAATGACATGCCTTTCCAAACATCAACTAATATGGATACATACCAATGGGTGTCTTGAAAGCTATCTGATATGCCCATAGAGCATCATCCAAGTTACTTTCTCAATATGTTTTGTTGGCATTCACTGTCTTTGCCATTAAGCTTTGATCTCCTGGTTCGATACCTCGACTTGGCCATTTCTTTGCAGATGACAAGGTGTTGCTACCTTATTTTGTTTAACCCCATATTTAGCCAAAAGTGCACTGAACACTTTATTACAGAAATGTAAGCCTTCATCACTGATAATCGATCTAAGTGTACCAAAACTTGGGAATATGTTCTTCTTCAAAAAACCAGCAACATTTTTACCATCATTTTCAGGCAGAGAGACTGCCTCAACCCATTTGGACACATAGTCCACTGCCACCCATATATGTTTTTTCCAATAGGAGCTCAGAAATGGTCCAATAAAGTCAACTCCCCACACATCAAACAATTCCACCTCCAAAGTAGGTGTCATTGGCAGTTCATGTCGCCAAGAGATGGATCATTGCTTCTGACACACATCACAACCCTTGACTAAGTCAATTGAGTCCTAATGGATTGTAGGCCAGTAGTACCCACTCTGGAGTACCTTTTGGGTAGTTCGTGCACCCCCATGATGACCACCTACTGGAGAGGAATGACAAGGTTCTAAGATATTCAACATCTCAACTTCAGGGATACATTGCCTAATGATGTTGTCAGCATACATCCTGTATAAATATGGTTCATCCGAGAAATACTCTCTCACATCATGTAGGAATTTCTTTTTTTGTTGGAATGTCATCCCTTCAGGCATCAACTCGCTGACAAGAAAATTATCAAAGTCAGCAAACCAAGGAATGAGATCAAGAGTGGCGGCTAATACCTGCTCATCTGGGAATGAGTCATTTATATCTAACTCAAGTTCTTCTTTCTTGTCTGCCTCCAACCTAGACAAGTGATCAGCCACCTGATTTTCACAACCTCTTTTGTCTTTGACTTCAAAGTCAAATTCTTGAAGTAACATTACCCATCTTATTAATCTCGGCTTTGCATCTTTCTTCGCCATAAAATATCGCAATGTTGCATGATCAGTGTGAACATTCACTCTAGTTCCCATCAAATATGCCCTGAACTTCTCAAATGCATATACGACATCAAGTAACTCTTGCTCAGTAACGATGTAGTTTCGTTGTGTCCCATTAAGCGATTTGATGGCATAGCAGATTAGGTGGAAGATCTTGTTATGTTTTTGCCCTAGCACAACTCCTAAGGAAGTACCACTTGCATCACACATCACTTCAAATGGTTCCGACCAATCCGGGCTAATGATCACTGGAGAAGAGACCAACTTTTCTTTCAGGCATTCAAAGGCTTTTCAGTATGCGACATCAAAGGCAAATTTCACCGCTTTCTCCAACAGCTTGCACAAGGGGTGGGCAATTTTTGAGAAATCCTTGATGAATCGCCTATAGAATCCTGCATGACCCAAAAAACTTTGAATACCTTTTGCACAAATAAGCGGAGACAACTTTTCAATTAACTCAATCTTTCATTTGTCTACATCCAGCCCCTTTTGTGATTCCTTGTGGCCTAGGACTATGCCTTTCTTGACCATGAAATGGCACTTCTCCCAGTTAAGCACCAAATCAGCCTCATCGCATCTCTGCAGTGCCCTGCTAAGATTCAACAAACAATAATCAAATGTGTCACAAGAGAAATCATCCATGAACACTTCCAAAGTGTCATGTACCATGTTCGAAAAGATTAACATCATACACCTCTAGAAAGTTGATGGTGCATACATAATCCAAATGGCATACGTTTGAACACAAAGGTACCATAAGGACATGTAAAGGTGGTCTTATCCTGATCTTCTAGTTTGATTGATATCTGGTTATACCCAGAGTATCCATCTAAGAAGCTCTACCACCCTTTACCAGCCAACCTATCAAGCATTTGATCCGTGAACGACATTAGAAAGTGGTCCATCAAGGCCCACTTGTTCATCTTCTTGTAATACATGCGTACTCACCAACCTATGACTGGTCTTTGCGAGATCAACTCATTCTTTGTGTTGGTAACCACTGTCATACCACCCTTATTGGGCACAGATTGCACTGGGCTAACACAATGACTATCAGAAATGGGCTAAACACCCATGCATCCAACAACTTTATGATTTCCTTTTTGACCACCTCTTGCATTGGTAGATTTAACATCCTCTGGTGCTTTATGCTCAAGCTGCAGTCCTCCTCACGTTGGATTTTATGACTACAGATACTCGGAGGTATCCCAATTATGTCAGCAATAGTCCAACCAATCGCTCTTTCGTACCTTGTCAAAACTTTGACTACAGCTTGCACCTGTTCATCATTCATAGCTGCAGCCAAAATGACTGGCAATGTGTTATTAGTACCCAAGAAGACATACCTTAGGTGGCTGAGTAACTGTTTCAATTCAAGTATAGGTGGTTCCTCAATAGATGGCTTTGCTGGAGGATTTGGCCTGTTTTTCATGTCTAGGTCTAATTTCTTTGGAGCATAAGAATGTGACCCCATGTCTTGCAAAGCATTTATAGTTTCCAAATAGTCATCCCGGAGGTCTTGTTCAAAATTCATTAGCCTGGCTGCCAATGTTTCCACAGAAAATCTTTCCTCAATAGCAGCTCCTAGCTCCGCTTCATCAATGGCCTCTTTCGCATATACAACATTCATGTCTTGTGGTTGCTTCATAGACCTGCATATTTTAAACTTTACCTCTTTATTATTGAGCCTGAACTTCAGCTCTCCGCTCTTAACATCAACCAAAGCTCAACCTGTGGCCAAAAATGGCCTTCTTAAAATTATGAGAACCTCAAAGTCTACTTCGGAATCCAAAATCACTAAATCTGCCAGAAAATGAAACAATCCTCTTTTACGAGCACATCACATAAAATACCCACAGGCCGCTTCACTAATCTATCTACCATCATCAACCTCATCACGGTAGGTTTTGGAACAACGAAGCCCAATCGCTTATAGATGGCTAGAGGCATCAGATTGATAATTATCCCTAAATCACAAAGCTTTTGCAAACTCAAATGCGTCGATGGTACATGGTATAGTGAATGCACCTGGATCCTCCTTTTCTGCACCAGAGATCGTGTACCGATAACACTACAATGATGAATATTGTTAGTTGGTTCAAAACTTATAGCTCTCTTCTTTGTGACTAAGTCCTTCATGACTTAGCATATCATAGCATCTGCTCCTGAGCTTCCACCAATGGGATGTTCACTAATAATTGTCTCAGCATGGTTATGAATTTTGCAAACTTCCCATCTTCAGATTTCTTCTTGAGTCTTTGAGGGAACGGAAGAGGCGGTCTTGGTATCTACTGTAAAGACAAAGTAGTCTCGACTTCTGTTTCTTTATCTAAGTCGGCTTCACTATTGGTTGAGCCCCTTCTGTATCATCTACATGTTTAGCTTCAACCTCTTCTTCCACATTTCTCCCTATACTTTGTTCCTGCTCAGTACCTTTATATTTTGATTCATTAAGGATCTCACCGCTTCTAGTGGTAATGGCCATGCAATGTCTATCATTGTTGGGGTTCTAAATAGTGTAACTTGGTGGTGAACCATTCTTCCTTAGATTTAATAATGCTGATAGTTGTCCCAACTATTGCTCTAGTTCCTTGATTGAAGTGGTGTGAGAATCAACCAGCTGACTCATACCGAAGAAATCAATATTCATGTCTTTCACACCTACATCAGTTGATTCAAACTTTTGCAACACCTTAGCCAACATATCCTCTGTTTTAGACCCGCTGGAACTTCCACTTGGTCGGTCTCTATTACCTAGTGGCACATATACACCACTGCGGTTATTCCTGTAACCATCTCTATTCTGCAAGTTGCCTTGTTCTCTATTTCCAGATATTTCATATTGCCCCTCTCTTGGATAGCTCCGGCCTTGATTTCCAGAATTATACCCTTGGTTTCCCGAGTTATAATTCTGGAAACCCCCCTGGTTGCTCAAGTATTTGGCCACCTCATCTAAATCAATATCCTGATCTTAGTACCTACTTGAGGCCCTCATAACATTTACCTTCTCAAAGCATGTCATGATAAGTAAATCCATCTGGGTTGTCGTGTGAGCCATATCTTGATCCCTTTCTTCTTCTCTCTTTTTCTGTTCAGCTGAAAGTGAACCCAAGATCTCCTACTTCAGCATCCCTGGTGTTCCATGCTCTATTATTCTTCGAGAATTCATCCATTAGTTGCATGATTTATGGAAATGGCTTCGTCATGAATGAACCTCAACACACTACATCAACAACAGGCTTAGTGACATAATTCAATGATGTATAAAATGCCTGCTTTAAATGTCTATCAGTAAGACCATGATTCGGATACTTCTTCAGCTCTTGGCTGAATCTCCACCATGTATCACGCATTGCTTCCCCTGGTAGTTGTTTTTGTGCACCTATCGCATCCTTCATCTGTACTTCCTTTGATTCAGGATAGAACCGTTCTAACAACGCTTCCTTCAATTCAGTAAAGGTCCTGGTCCTAACTGAATCATCCGACAGTTCATTCAATCGGTTTGTTGCTTCTCCAATGAGAGACAATGGAAATAGTCTTTGCCTCATAGCAGTTTGGCTATCCCAGGAATTTCCTACGATTTCCATATCGCCACAAAGTTCATCAAGTGTTGATTGGCATCATTTATTTAATGTTTCAAGCACACCTCATCCAATTCTAGGTGTTCAACGATCATAAATCTGTATAAAACCCAACTAAATGAGTTGGAGTCGAATCCCACATGGAGCGGTATGTATTTCAGATTCAATTGGGAACTATAAATGCGGTCAAATCAGCCATAAGAATAAAAATTATCAAATAAAGACATCATTCAAATCAAGGGGTGACAAGAATGTCAAATGGGGATTTTGGTTTTGATTATCAACTACAAACAACAGTCACAAATAATAAGATTTAACAATAATGAGATGGATTCTTGGGATGCGATTGATTATTAGCAAATATAGACATATGGGTAATTGTAACTATTAGTAAATAGCTAGATATTAGTGAGTAGGCTAGGCTATAAGGGAGGTAATTTTCTATCGAACTATTTACTCTAAATCAAGTGATTTCTCTCGAACATCAACAAGCATGCAAAATAAGAGCAGCACACACCTTATTCCATTCACTTTCTCATGCTAAATGTGTGGGATTGGGTTTAGGATTCACTCTCTCGAGCTGAACCCAGGTCAACCCAATACCCACAAACCATCAATCAAAAACCTTAGTTTTAAAACCTCTCTCTCAAGAAAGCGAAGAACACAAAGGAAGAACTGCATTTGCAACTACAATTCTTAAATTAAACCAAAATTAATTATTAAAATCAGTTTTAAATAGCATTTAAACTAACAATTAGCAATACCCATACGTTAAATCAGCCCATAATCACTTAATCACACCCCAAGAATTGGGGTTTTAGCTAGACATTATAAAAAGGTAAAAACAGTTACCAAATTGATTATCCATCAACTAGGTAAGAGTGATTTCGTCCTTACAATGCTCCAATTTGATGAATATCAAAGACCCACTTCCAATTCCTCAAAAGTAAGTTTCTTCAATCCTTCAAAGCAAAGGAAAAACTATGGAGAAAATTTTCTCTCAAGTCTCAAAATTATTTTCTAAGTTCAAAGAGTAACAAAAAAGCTAAGATGATCTCAAAATCGGTCCTCAACTAAATGTTCAAAATGTATTTATAGTCATCAAAAATAAGCTACAAAAGCTCATTCGGCAAAGTAAGTCGGGCTCGCCGAACCACTCAGCGAGCCGCCCTTTGGTCTCTTCCATCCCGCTTTCGCCTTGGCTTTCAGCATCCTCAAGATCTGTAACTTTGGGCGATCTATCTTGGCTTCGCGGAATCACTCGGTGATTCGCCGACTGCTCCGTTTCTTTGCCGACATGGTTCTTTCCTTCAAACTTCGCACACTGGAACTTTAGGCGGTCTGATGAGCGACTTGGCGGTAGGCCGAGTGCTCTAGGCGATCCTCAGGCTCGCCCATCTTCACTTCTTTAGCGTGTTTTGTTCCCTTTTTTGCTTGTTAGTGTCCTTGCTTTGTTCCTCAATCCATATTCTTAAAAATAAAGGATTTAACATCAGTTATTGGCACAAAATAAGCATTTGAGGACACTAAATCTATATTAAAAAGGCCCTAAATGAGTCCAAATCTCGAACTTATCAACACCCCCAACTTAAACTTTTGTTTGTCCTCAAGTAAAACTCAAGTTCAGCAGTTCAAAGAGGATGTCTCAAGTAGTGCTACATAAGACTCAATCATGAATGCACACAACAAGACTCAACTTTCTCATGCAAGGATCAATTGTGCACTCAAAGATTCAAGTTGTGACTCACCATTATCAAAGATACTCAAGTTCACAATACTTGCTTCAAATGCAAGTTCACGCTCAACAAAGGTACTCAAATGCCCTCACAACAAAGATGATTCCATATTCACACACAATTCTGCAATAATTTATAGTTCCGAAATCACATACAACTCTCACACTCACAAAAATGAACACATGCATGACTTCACCCATAGGTTTGCCCTTATTTTCCAATCAACATGTGTTTCATCTCACTCAAGATCCAAAAAGGTCTTTTCAAGTCTTGTAACGGGGATGAGTGTAAAGGTATGGTCATTTAGGCTCAGTGGTTGCTACCCTCATGAAATGTGGTCTGAAGATCAGTTTATTCATTTTCTTCAACATTTGAATCATGCTCAAAATCCACCATATTATTCAACTTCCAATGGAAAACCGGACACCCCATTTCTTTTGCAACTTTCACAACTTTTTCATTCTTTTTTGTTTTCTTCTTCTTTTCTTTATCTCCATTTTTATATGGAGGGGTTCCATCTTTTTCATGATCATTGCTAGAAGGGGGATTTTGTTACACTTCTTTATTTACCTTCTTTTTTCACCACATCCCCAACTAAAGCTTTTGGCCTAAGTTGGCTATTCTAACAAACCACACTTCATGAGAGTTATGGGTGAATGGATAAAGAGGGATCACAGTTGTTCAAGATTTCTTCCAAGAAAAAGATAAGGCTCAAATGGGATTCAAGCAGGGTTCAAGCAAGGTTCACACATCACAAGATTGGCCACAAAAAGAGGTATATTATCAAATTGTTTCACTCCTGAAAATCGTTGCCTTCTAGGTGTCATCACACAAGGTTCAAAGTAAGCTCATCACACAAGGCATTCGCACCAATATCAAAAGAGACTCATTTGAGCTAGTAGGCAATGTTCATCACAAGAGACTCCATTCGACAACCGGCTAGTTACAACGAGATGCAAAAAGTCTGCATATTGTCTATGCAACTTCATTTGGCCTCATCATAGCCGCGCATTCATTTTTGTTCGATTAAGAGCACTATTCAAGTCATCGGTATTGGTCATAACCGATACTCAAATTTGCACAAGAACAGCCACATTTACACACAACAAGAGGTGGCAAAAAATTTCAGATGGGTCAAAAACCATTTTCATTCATAACAAGGACCCATAAGCCAAACATCCACAAGATAGGATCAAAACACAGTTTCAAATGCAAAACCCAATATATGCAAAACATAGTCACATGAGGTAGGTATGGAAATACCTCACCCCCACCACAACTAAAAAGCAGTTGTCCTCAAATGCAACAAAAATAATCAACAGTCAATAAAAATGACAAAGAGTGCAGTAAAGAAGAATCATGTCTACACAGTCGCTCCATCTGTCGGGGCATCAATGCTCGGGGTCACACTCTGATCTTGGGCATCAGTGCCCGGTGCAACATCAATATTTGCTCGACTAGAGCCTACCATAGACGTGTCCCTCAAAGAAGTCTGCACAACTGAATCCACCATGGCCTCCTCAACCTTAGTCAGGCCCTCATAAGTGGTCTCCTCCTGAATATCGAGTTTCCCCTCATCAGTCTCCGCATCGGACTCGGCAGCTACATCATTGCCTCTAATCTCATCTCCGGTGGTAGGTGGAGGAATATCAGAATAAACCGAAACATTTGTGCCCATGCCATCAGGGATCTCCACGGTCCATAAAATCATCGGCATATCAGTGGACTTCAGCTGGTCCACATCCTTTCTCAACTCAGCAATTGCGGCCTTCAAGGTCGTCACTTCATCAATGGCACCCTAGCCTCGCTCACACACATTTATCCTTGCCGCAAGGGTATCAATAGACATACTAAGAGGTGTCAACGCAGCAGTGAGGGCTCTCTTAATCATCCCAGGGATTGTTGCCTCTAGCCTGGAGGCATGCCTATCAGCAGAATGGGCTAGATCCCCCATTCGGATTATCGCAACCTGGGTGAGTGGAGATCGGGAAGCAATAGCACTGGCAACAGACCTAGGAGGCAAGGGAGCGATGGAAGAACTAGGAGTCATGGAAGGGGCAACACTAGATATACCTGAAGGCCCAGGGGCCAGAGTAAGCAATACTGCCTCTACAGGTAAAGTCTCCATGTCAACACAGGGGATGAACCCACCAAGGCTGCCTTCTTCTTCTCAGCATCATCCTTCAAGTAATCGGACTCAATGTGTCGGATGTTAGTAGAAGATGTGGGAATCACTTCCACATCATTCTTCTCATCAAAGGGCACTCGGGCTCGTCTACACAACTCGGTGATCAACACCGAAAAAGGATGAGAGGTCTGACACTGCTGAGCCCTCATGGCCATCTCCTGTCTAATGATCATACCCAAGTTCAGACTCGTCCCATCAATGATACAACTAAGATAGGCTGCCTTTGTGTGGCGGAGGATGGACTCATTCTGGGACGGCATGATAGTGCTGCTAATGAACCCAAACTAGTATCTCGTTGCCATATTTAGGTCTTTATTCTCTATAGGTACTCCAGCCTCGATCCACCTAGGAGTACCATCAGATAAAAGAGGGGCTAACCATTTTTTCATATCCTCTAGTGAAGTTATCATCTTATACTTCGATAGTCATCAACAATATTCTATGTAAACTCTAGAACTGCATTGATATCATCACTATCACACTTCACTTTCTTGCCCCTGACAACCACATAATCTACCGGCTTGAATGTGGCGGCCTCGTCTTTCCTTGTGGCACTAGAGCTCCATAGGCAGTGTAAAACTCCCAGACCCAAGTAAGAATGTAATGGCCACGGGATTTTGTGAAAAAATGGAACTTGTGGGACTTTAAGGTACGCCAGATCTCTAGATACCGGTCTAACACTCCATCTGTACACAACCTTTTCTCCTCAATGATCATCCTCATCCATTAATCTGTTCATAGACCCAGGAGGAGGATCCATGCATTTGGTGCTAGGACCACAAGCTAATCTGGGATAGGAGGAGGAGTGGGGGTCTCAAGTATATTGGAGGGCAGCTCAGCACTCCGAGCCAGTAGCAACTGCTCAGTGATGTCAGCCTGAGGGTCCTAGTGATCTTCTCACTCTCGAAGGTGGTGAGGTGAGTAACATACACTCCCTCACTGTCGGAGCTGATCTCTAGTGACTCAAGAGCAGGCGCCTTTCCCATTCCTTTACTCTTACCACCTGTGGTAGGAAGTTTTGTTGCCTGTGCTTTGGATGCAGCTGCATCCTCATTTATAGTGATTTTCTTTGCCCGCTTGAGGGACGACATGTCTCATTCTACTACTTTTGGTCTAGCCATATCTGCAAAATATATCAGGAACAGTTAGAAACAATCCAAGAAAATGTAGAAAATACGTTGCAGACAGACACGCCGAATAGATCGGTGAGTCGCCGAGTCATTTTGGCGAGCCATATCGGGATCGCTGAAAGGATTGGCTATAAAATTTTCTAGAAAAATGACAGGTTGTCGATATATAGGGACTTTTGGCGAATCCCCGACATCATTCGGTGAGCTAAGACTAGCCCGCCGAAAGTTACAATGTGTTTTAGGGGTTAGGGGCACAGAAAAGGCGATCAAAGGAAACTTTCCGCGAATCGCCAAGTGCACTCGGTGATCTCAAGCTTCCCACTGAAATTTACAGACACTAGTCTAGACAAATCATGGAATTAAAGGTGATCCAGGGGGAAGTTGGCGAACCACTAAGTGGTTTGGCGAGCTCGACCCAACTCGCTAAATTGCCCAACGTGCCAAATTTCAACCCATTTCCCAAAATCAAGCCCGCAACCCCCAAAAACAAAATCAAACAACACACTCATGTAATTAAGCTTAGACCCATGCCATCGGGGTACTCAAATTTCCCCTAGTTTGGCCAAAATTGGTCATTTGACGACTTTTTCCCTTAAGAATGGCGTTAAACGCTCTATCATTGGGAAAAGTACCTCATTTAGCACAATTGGGATTACTCAGACTTCACCTAACTAGACCCAACAACAATTTAATGCAACCCAAATATTTTGATCAATTTCGAAGCACAAAACTCGAGAGATCAACAATATAAGAATTTTAGGCATGATTTCGAAATTAAAATAGGCAACTAGCACACAAATATGATTACAGAACATGCCCAGCACATATCAACAAGATTTAAGCAAATGCATTCGATTTCAACCGTAATTTAAGAGTTCAGGGTTCAGAAAACCAACCTTTAAGCCAAAATACGAATTTGTAAAGCTAGGTGGCAATGTATTCCAACTCTTAGCACGAGATCAAGGAGAAAAAGCGATAAAACTAGGAAAAATATTGAAAATCTAGAGTGCGGGGTGATTGTATGATGCTAAAATGAGGGAATGTGAAAGAGTTTGAAATTTTAAACCTTTGGCCTTGTAAAACCTTTCAGTTCCCCACCCTTTCGGCTATATTAGTCATCCTCGCCGAACCACTTGGTGACACACCGAGTAGCGACTTACCTTACCGAGTTTTACAAGACCTCTAGTAAATTAGGGGGTCCAAATGGTGGACAAAGTTTGTCTCACTGACCAATTCGGCGAGTCGCTGACTTTTCTATGGGTCTGCCAAGTTTTACAGACTCTCTCCTATGATTTTGGTGAGTCCAACGATGGTCCAAGTCGAGCTCACCGACCTCTTCGGTGAGTCACCGACTGGACTCTTGGGTCGCCAACCTGCATTTTTTCAAACACATTCCACACTTCAACCTTCACAATCTACACCCGTTATTCAAAATCAAAACACAAATCCTTAAAAACTTGGGTTGCCTCCCAAGAAGCGCCTTAGTTAACGTCGTGGCACGATGCAAATACCCATTTAAGCTTCATTCTTGGGGTTTTCCATAGTATCACTAGGCAATCCCTCTTGTTGTCTTGGGTTAAGATGTGAAGATATTTGACCCATTTGGGTCTCCAACTGCTTGATAGAGACGGAATGAGAGGTTACCGTCTGGCTGAGAGCCGATACATCTTCTTTCATTTTCTTCAACACTTTATCGGACCCTTCAATCTTGTTGAGAATACGTGAGACCATATCCTCAGTTCGGCCACCCTCCGAATATTTGGGTTTTTGATGCTTGTAGGGAAGAACATACTTATCCTTCTCCCCTTCTCTTTCCTTTCGAGTGGCGTTACGATCATGCCACTCCCTATCACAGTCTCTCCAGCCCTCATATCTGTTCCAACCTTGGTTTCCACCCGGCCATGGGTAGTTTGCATGATAACCCCTTTCTTGGTTGGCAAGGAAGTTCACTTCCTCATTATACAACGCTTCAAATTTGGCTTCTTCGGGGTTTACACCACCAACACCGACAAAATTAACACACCTAGTACCAACACCCATGACGTTCTTGGCCAAGATGTCTAGCTGGGTCATCATCTTTGCCATGTTTTAGTCTCTCTCTTGATCTTTTTCCAGTTGTTCCTTTGTTAATTTGTACATAAGAGGAGAGACTTGATCTTCACGGGTGTACCATGCCCGGTTAATCTTGGTCATGCCATCTAGAAGTTGGGTTTCTATCACATAAGGTTGTTGCATTAAACCTTCCGGAGAAAGTTGATCAGCCACCCCTTTGTTCACTGAATCGAGGCTTCTGTAGAAGTATTGCAGCAGTACATTATCGGGCAATCCATGAGTTGGGAATTGCAACACCATTTTCTTAAACCTTATATAAGTCTCATGGATTGGCTCACCCTCCAAATGCTTGATGCTTTGAACGTTGTCCCGAAGAGTCATCATCTTCGAAGGAGGGAAAAATCGCACATGGAATGCGGTAATAAGTTCTTCCCACGAAATGATAGAATCCCTTGGCAACTCAGCCAACCACTAGCACACTTCTCCCATGAGAGAAAATGGGAACAACCTCAGCCAGACCGATTCTTGAGATATGTTCTTAAAGGAGAACGGTCCACAAACATCAACAAAATTCCTTATATGCTCATGGGGATCCATATGAGCCAACCCACCAAATAAATCTTTCAATTGCAAGAGCTGCAACATGGTACTTGTAATGTGGAAAACAATGTTTCCTTTAGCTGGAGGCAAGCGAATGGCACCAACACCATCCATTTGATTAAGGGCATTGACATTCGGTCGTCGACATCATTGAGTTCCTGATATCATCTTGGTGGCCCACTTGGATACCATTGCTACCATTTACGCTCATTTCCTCTGTTCAACAAGCAACATATAAACCAAAACTAAAAATAAGTAGATTCAACTATAACCAACAAGAACACAATTCAACTTCACCAAAAGAATTTCAAACAACACCACTACCCGACAGCGACGCAATTTTGATTTAACGTTTCAAGCACACCTCATCCAATTCTAGGTGTTCAATGATCGTAAATCAGTATAAAATCCAACTAAATGAGTTGGGGTCGAATCCCACATGAGGAGGTACGTGTTTCACATTCAATTGGGAAGTATAAATGAGGTCAAATCAGACATAGGAATAAAAAATTATCGAATAAAGACATCATTCAAATGAAGGGGTGACATGAATATCAAATGGGGGTTTTGGTCTTAATTATCAACTACAAACAACAGTCACAAATAATAAGAATTAACAATAATGAGATGTATTCTTGGGATGTGATCGATTATAGGTAAATATAGACATATGAATAAATTGCAACTGTTAGTAAATAGCTAGATATTAGGGAGTCGGCTAGGCTATAAGGAAGGTAATTTTCTCTCGAATAATTTACCCTAAATCAAGTGATTTTTCTCGAACATCAACAAGCATGCAAAATAAGAGGAGACCACACCTTATTCCATTCACTCTCTCGAGATAAATGTGTGGGATTGGGTTTAGGATTCACTCTCTCGAGCTGAACCCAGGTTAACCTTATACCCACAAACCATCATTCAAAAACCTTAGTTTTAAAACCTCTCTCTCGAGCAAGCCAAGAACACAAGGGAAGAACTACATTTGCAACTACACTTCTTAAATTAAACCACAGTTAATTATTAAACTCACTTTTAAATAGCATTTATACTAACAATTAGCAATACCCATACGCTAAATCAGCCCATCATCACATAATCACACCCCAAGAGTTAGGTTTTAGTTAAACATTATAAAAAGGTAAAAACAGTTACCAAATCGATTATCCATCAACTGGGTAAGAGTTATTTCGTCCTTACAATGCTCCAATTTTATGAATATCAAAGACCCACTTCAAATTCCTCAAAAGTAAGTTTCTTCAATCCTTCAAAGCTAAGGAAAAACTATGGAGAAATATGTCTCTCAAGTCTCAAAATTATTTTCTAAGTTCAAAGAGTAACGAAAAATCTAAGCTGATCTCAAAATTGGTCCTCAACTAAATGTTCGAAAACGTATTTATAGTCGTAAAAAATAAGCTACGAAGGCTCATTCGGCGAAGTAAGTCAGGCTCGCTGAACCACTCGACGAGCCGCCCTTTGGTCTCTTCCATCGCCATTTCGCCTTGGCATTTAGCATCCTCAAGGTCTGTAACTTTGGGGGTCTATCTTAGCTTTGCCGAATCACTCAGGGATTCACCGACTGCTCTCTTTCTTTGCTAACTTGGTTCTTTACTTCAGAGCTTGGCACACTAGAACTTTAGGCGGTCTGATGAGCCACTCGACAGCACGCCGAGTGCTCTTGACGATCCTCAAGCTTGCCCATCTTCAGTTCTTTAGCCTGTTTTGTTCCTTTTTTGCCTGTTCGTGTCTGTGCTTTTGCCTCCCTTTGGAGGTGCTTGTTTTTCATTTTTAGAATGAGCAGTTGTTAGTGTCCTTGCTTTTTTCTTCAATCCATATTCCAAAAAATCAAGGATTTAACATTAGTTATTGGCACAAAATAAGCAATTGAGGACACTAAATCTATATAAACAAAGCCCTAAATGAGTTCAAATCTCTGACTCATCAACCATCCCCAACTGCACCTCTAAACATCCCCTTCAAGTTTAGCAGTTGAATCACCGTGCTAGTAATAGAAAATTTCACACCTGGAGGTGATACAGGTAGAACTATTGCTTTGGTGGCCCAGCTCCACCTTAGTCCAGATCATCCTCTTCGAACATCAAATGGGTTGGTTGTTGTGCTCGACCCCTTGGTGCTAGTGGTTGTCAGTGGGGAGGAGCTATCTCTTATACTCCTTCATGTTCCTCATCCATCCTAGGCAGGTTGTTCACAGCATTTTGTTGTGCACCTCTTGTGGAGGTTTCAGCATCAAGTCCTAGTCTTTTCATTTGAGCTTCAAGTTCTTGTGCATTAATCATCTTGCGGATAGTTCTTGTTAGTTCTGGATATTAAGGAATTAATGGATCTCCCTTACTTTTGGTATTTGGCATGCACTGTTCAACTTACCTGTCAAAGACATAGACAAAGAACAAGATGTAAAATAAGGAAATATACCCACAATTAGAATAATTGCTAATAAAATATTTTTGATTTTAAATACCCCGGTAGCGGCACCAAAATTTGATATGTCCAAACTTGCACTTTAGTTAAGATGTATAAATGGTCGAAGTCAATTTATAGAAATCAACGTGAGTTGAGGTTGATCCCACAGAGAATTTACTTACATAAATAGTTTCACTATCACATTTATTCAACTGTTGTTATTATTTCCTAAATAAAATGATTACGGAATGTAAAATCGGTTTAGTTGTAAGGTTCAAGTAACCAATATTGTTATAATATCTAGATTAACACAAGTAACAGGGTTTTACCTTGAAGGTTGTGATGATAAATGAATGAAACTAGGGTTGTGTTTTCTATAACGTTACATCTAGTGTTGATTCATGAACAAGCTTCGAGCGATTCTTTCTTTGCAAACCTAACTAATTCAAATAGTCTGTCTAAAAAGAGCCCTACTCGAAGACGATTCATCAAGAGCTTCACGGCTCGTGATGCCATCTGTGGTCCTTACTTAGCTATACCAAAACATAGTTCTTCAAAGCCTGTACATTGGGTTCCTTCACAAACTTCAGGACGGACCGTGAAAGAAACCACGGTCCGTCATAGTCTCTATGGTCTTTACTTGACCAAACTCAACTTGCCCTACTGACACTGCTTCCTTTTCACGACCTTCATCACGTTACGTAAAGAGGACCACAACTCGTCTAGGGCTCAGTGGTCTTCACTTAGAATTTGCTTATCAGCATCAAGATCTCCATACGTGACTTTTTTCCCACTTTCCTATGCAAGTGCAACCCTGTCTAAACATTCAACAAACATATCAATTCTTACATAAATACACTTGCGATATGCCTAAGTTTTGAGCATCAATTTTTCCATGATTTCCCGGTACATCACTTTTCCAACTTTTTCGATCCTTTTCGCATCGTAATGTGCTTGTCTTGTTCTTAAACATTCACTGCTACAAATAAATACTTTAACATTAGTTATGGACACAAAACTGGCATTGAGGACACAAATTCATTAAATAACAAGCCCTAAATAAGTCAAAAATCCCGACTCATCACTGGTTTGTTGCACTACCCAAAGGGCATTCGCATGAAGGCAAACGTCCCATAAGGTCTTGTGAAAGTCAATTTCTCTTAATCTTCCGATCTGATAGATATTTGGTTGTACCCGGAATATCCATGAAGAAAAAATACCACCCCTTGACTACAAGCCTATTAAGCATTTGATCAATAAAGGGCATAGGGAAATGATCATTCTCGCTTAAATAATTTAACTTCTGATAGTCCATGCATACGCGCCACCCAGTCATGAGCTAAATGGCAACAAGCTCAGCCTTTTCATTGGGACTGTCGTTATACCACCCTTCTTAGTAACATACTTTACCGGACTCACCTATTGGATGTCCACAATTGGAAAAATAACTCCCACATCCAACTATTTTATGATATTCTTTTTCACCACTTCTTCCATATAAGGATTTCTTATTGTTGGTGCTCAATGCTTGGTTTGCAATCTTCAGCCAAATTAATTTTGTGACAGCACACACCTGGAGAAATTCCTATTATCTCGGAAATTGACCACCCCAAGGTCTAATAATCCTTTTTAATACTATGAGTAACAAATCCCTTTGTAATTTTTTAAGATCACTCGAAATAATAACCGGCAATGTGTTGGTGGCCCTCAAGAAAACATATTTGAGATGAGGAGAATTCTTTTAATTCTAATATTTTGGTTCAATAATATATGGCTTGGCCGGAAGTAATTCTCGACTCGATAAATTGAGATCAAGCTTTTTTTAAATGAAGCATGGGAGCCTACACAAGAGTAACCACAACTTCATCATAGTCGCTTATTTGTGCTTGATCTAATTAAGTAATACAACTTTCAATGATTCCTCATTAAATGCGGCCTCTCAAATACTTGCCAGAACTTCATCAATCTGATCCAAGTGAGACACAACGTGCATATCACTTGGATCTTTTATCCACTTATGAATATTGAATCTAACTACTTTGTCATTAACTCAGAACTTCAACTTGCCACCTCCAACATCAACTAAAGGTTTACCTGTGGCCAAGAATAGTCTACCAAAGATGACTGACATATCAATATTAATCTTTTAATCAAGCACTACAAAATCAGCTGGGAATATAAATTTGTCTACCTTCACCAACACATAATATACCACACCAACTAGCCTCTTTATTGAACGATAAGCCATCAAGAGACTCAACTTTGTCGGTTTTTGTTTATGAAGCCAAAACTTTTTAAATATCATCAACAACATCAAATTTATGCTTGCACAAGGATCGCACAAGGCTTTTATGAAGGTGCAAGCATCAATGGTACGTGGAATAGTGAAAGCCCCCGAGTCATCTTTCTTGAGGAATATTGTCACGACCCAAGGGTACACCCTAGACGTGACATGGTGTATAAGACCCCGAAAAGGCCTCATACAAGTCACTTAGAATACATCATACACGATAATAGAATTTAAAAGATTTAAAAAACAAACTCAACATATAAAAGTTTTATAGAGAAAAGCAGAAATCTAAGCATCGTCTCAAAGCCTAGAGTATATAAGAGTTTATCGAGACGCATCCCATACATCAAGTCCCAAAACTGAAAGTAAAGACAAAAGGGAAATCAAGATTGGTCCTTGGAATATGAGGACTCACCACAACTTGGAATCTCTTCAACAACTTCTAGCCACAAAACTGAGAACCGTGAATGTCAGACCCTACATTTTGGGAAATGTAGGCAAGAGTATGAGTCAGTACAAAAATTCACTAAGTATGATAGCCATGCATAAAAGTATGAAATCATGCTAAAAAGGACATTTTCATGATATGCCAAGACCAAGTCAAACATAAGATAAGAAGGTTAGAAAACATAATATAATAATGATCAATGCAAGTAAAATTATATTTGAGCACTGGAGAGATACTTCTTGAAGTAGCCTTAGTTCATTATTATTGTGGGAATGAGCCTTAACTGACATAAATACCATGTGAGATATACCATGATCCCCCGGTGTCTCCCACACAAAAAAGGGTTGTCCTACTTGCCAAGGTAGAACCATGAATCTAAGCTAAAGTGGATCCACTAGCTAATGTCTATCTAGACCATCATCCTATGGGAGCACATAGGTAAGGGATAAGGAGATTGCTTCTAGAAAACCCGACCTCAACACGGAAGATCTTCCATCTCAATATCCTCTTGGTGCTAAGCATAATTCTCATGGAGTAGTTATTAAGTCTTCGCTTATCTTATATTTAAAAGAAATGGGTAGTCGCCCCTTGTCTTATCATAGGATAGCTCCTTAGACCAAGCATGAGAAAACCTTTCACCGTCCATGATCGTTTCATAATAGCTTCTAAGGCCCATAGCCTCATGTGGCAAAGCTTCACATAACATATAGACAATCTCATCTATAAGCTTTTCTTGAGTCATAAACATACTTTTATGAACATGCTTTCTTTTTAATAATTCATAAGCTTCATCATGTCTTCAAAGTCAAAGCATCTTCAAATTCATTTAAATCTATTTCATAAAGAGAAGACATGCATATTTTCATGAATCATGTTTCATAGTTCAAGACCCACTTTCAATCATCAACATCTATAAAACATGAGTTAGACATGGGTTCATAGAAATTCATCATAATTTAATGTAATTCTATAAATTCATGCTTGATTTCATATAATCTTCTTTCATAATCCAAGACCCACATCATATTATCATAATTTAGAAAGCATAGGTTATTCATGGGTTCATGGGAAATCAACTTAAAATCATGCAATTACTTCAATTCATGCATAAAAGTTCATAAATCAATCAAATAAATCAACATTGAAGGGATATCATGGCAATTGAAGAAAACCCTAACTTAATTGGGGAATCTAACTTTAAAAAATTGGAGAATTTGGGAACTCCGTGGATGGAAGGGATCCATGGATGAAAACTATCATACCTTGATGCCAAAAGCTTGGAAACAATGGAGGATTAGGAGGTTTGATCTTCAAACCTAGATTTCTTCTTCAATTTCTAAAGAGAGAAATATTTGAGAGGAGGAGCTTGATCTTCTTTTGAGAATTTCAGAGAATGAATTGGGTTTGGGTAATTTTGGGGTTTAAAATCATTATATAGGGGTTTTGATAGAAGAAAAAATGGCATAGTATTTAGTTAAAACAATTTGGGGGAAAAGACCCAAAAGTCCCTGACTGGAAACTGCCGATTTGGCATGATGGAGGCCAAATTGGGTCGAAATCATCACCACGGCCCTTCAAACGGGTCGTGAAGAAATTTTGCCTGACAGTGCTTCACTATTTCGGGCATAACTTTTTACTCCGAGCTTGGAATTAGGCAAACTTGGTGGCATTGGAAAGAGAACTCAGAGACCTTTAATTTGATCGGTCATGGGCCACCTAATTCATTTTGTGCTAACATATATGATCGTTTGAAGTTGACCCTAAACTCTAAGTCTATTGAAAACCTTTCACGGATGACTTCACGGTCCGTATGGGGATTCATGAGCCATTGTGATACATGTGGCCCTTGACAAGTAGCTAAGGGAGGACCCCTACTGCCTTGAACCTCTTCAAGACCACTCTAATGGTATGTGATGCTAACCACGGGTTTGGGCATGTTCTAGAAAGACTTCACGAGTACCAAAACGGGCCATGGTCCCCTTCACGACCCATCTAGGGTTCCATGGAGGGTCCCATGATCCAGTTTTGGGGTTGTGACTTGCCCGCTTGACCCCTTTCTAGCCTTTCCCAAATTTGAGGTGATACAAATATATTCTTTGTCATCAATGCACCATATGTTTGTGCTATTTCAATTGTATCACAATCTATCACCCTCTTCATTTTCACCGATTCTTTAATATATTTGGCATAACTGAAGAGTGATAGATTTGCACTCATTTGAGGCCTATTTATCTAAAAAGTTAGTGTCCATAATGTATAGTTATGTCCTATTCTAATGATATTTTGATAATTTGTAGCTATGAAGGTTAAAGAACAAGGCACGGATGAATATTTAAAAGAATGGAAAAATATGTAAAAAGAAGTGTAAACTACACACTGATGATCACTAAACAAGAAAGGCGAATCGCCTAGTGAGAATGACCTTGCCCAAATTGACAATTCCCAACACTTGTATTTGTCGAGGCAGGTTTCAAACTCCAAAAGGAAAGGAGACTCGTCGAATGAGAAGATATACTTTGTTGACCATCACCTAAAGTGATGATACAAGCAAAAAAATTAAAAACTTGACAGGTGAACTAAGGTGGTACTTTATGATATGCCGAATATGAAAAGTAGACACAAAAGATCTCACCAATTGAGGTTCAAACACCTGAAGCTTAGAGCAAGAAAAGGCAAGTTGAAGCACAATTGGTGACTCATCGAATGAGCTCAGCGAGCCCGACTAACGTCGCCTAATGGGTATCGTACTGAGTTTTTGGCCAAATTTTGGGAAATTATAAATAGCCCAAATGAGAGAGAACAAGAGAGAGCAGATGCGAAGAGCAATAGTTTTTGGTGTATGAACAAGTGAAGAGAGAAAAATACTTTACCTTGTGAATAACACTTTCTAGTTTTTGGGGTTTTTAACTTTGTTCTTGAAATTGACAAATTTAAGTTGTATTCAAAGTGGGTTTGCTTGTAATCGCTTAATTTCATGTTACCCATGACAGATTTCATGAAAGGTATAATTTCTTTTCTTTTTGTGATGCATGGATAAAACCCCAAGATCTAGGGGTGCAATTATGGGGTTGGGTGTTGATTTAATGTATTGGGCATTGTGTTATGCTCTATTTTGTTGTTGTTCATATATGAATTTAGGCTAATTAGCATGGGCTTTATTTATGGAATAAGATTGCAAACTCCGGTCGATGCTCGAAAGAGATTGATTAGACCGAGGAGGATGAACTGGAACCAGAGGCACTTGTGGTGTCTATGTGGCATGTCGTGTTGTAGGTGCTGGAGGTGCAGGAAGTCGTGCCAGTGGATCATAAACTGCCTTAGAATGCAGTTCTGAACGCCTTTGCTTTAATAACTCTTCATCTGGTGTCGGTGTATGGACGGGGGTCCTGGACCCCTCAACTTCCTCATTCTCAGAACCAGATGAGGTGAGATGGGTGGAATCGATGCCCATGTGATCATCAGAACTCGAATTGGATACCACCTGCTTATCGCCATTGGCCTTACCACTCACCTGAGCAGGTTTAGGACAAGTAGTGCGGGGATTCTAAGCCTTTGTTCCGATCATAACCCCTTTGACCTTCTTTCTGGGTGGTGGACCCTTTGTCGGAACCTTAGGTCTGGCCATTTTTGTAAAACCACACAAACAAGAACAAATGCAGTTTCGAAAGGTTAGTGACATAAAATTCTTAAAATGTGCAGATAAACTCGCCAAACGACTCAGCGAGTCACCAAGTTAATTCAGCGAGTAAAAGAGAACTCGCCCAATGTTACAGAAAAACCCAGCAAAATTTTAGTGCAAAAAAGTGAAACCAAAAAGCATTCGACGATCAAAAGACACCTCACCTAATGTTATAGAAATATTCAGCCAACACAAAGGTTAGAAATGATATATTATGGCCACTCAGCGAGACTCGGCGAGCAGAAGCGTATCGCCCAAAGTTATATTTAATTTCAGTAAAATCAAAGGTCAATTAGGCGATAAGGGGGTCATTAGGCGATGCGCTGAGTCACTCGGCGAGCTCAACGTAGCTCGACAAATGGCCCAACGTGTCACCTTCTCAATCCGATTTTCGATTCGAAATAATCAGCCTACGACGAATCAATTCAAGCATAATTATACATAATTCTAGCCTACCCTAGATGAATATCTAAGCCAAGATACTCAGACTTCCCCCCAATTGATTGAAATTCAACCAAACAACGATTTTTCCCTTAAGAACGATGTCACTCAATCCATTATCGGGAAAATTCAAGTTATTTGGTCAAATTTGGGTTACTCAGACTTAACCCGCACAAGACCAAACATGCAACACCAACAATTTCACCACAAACACGAGAAACTAAAACAATTTTTCCTAAAGATATATTTAACATGCTTGATTTCAAATTAAACAATATACAAAGGAACAATCATGTGATCAAGGCTTGCAATTCAAACAAGAATCTCAATTCTTCATAAAATAAAGTGGAGATCGAACAACCAACATCAAGAGTAGACAATCAAAGACACTCGGCAAAAAGGAAGGGTAAACAACACTTCATATGCAAATCTCACACGAGGAAAACCACGATACTACATGAAAATAATATCATAAGCTTGATGGACAGAGTATTAGAGTCAAAGTTTGAATAAGAAAGAAATTTTGAATTTAAAAACGGTTGGAGGGTGCATGACTCTTCAGTTCACGCCTTGCTTAGCGAGCTCACTAATGTCGCCGATCTACTCGGCGATATGCCAAGTGGACCTCAGCTCGCCAAATTTGAAAGGTAAGCAACCCTTCAGCCGATGAAAAGGGGCGAACTTGATCGGGCTTGCCGAGCCAACTCGGTGATTCACCGAGCCAACTCGGTGATTCACCAAGCCAAATCGGCGATCCGCTGAGTGAGCGATGAGCTCGCCCAATCTTCCAGAGCCTTTCTCATTTTTTTATCTCCCCTTTAGAGATGTATTTGGGTGATCATAGAGGCACTTCGACAACTCACCGATTGGTCCAACCCCTCGCCCATTCGCTTTTTATCCAAACTACGAACTCCAAGTTGTGCATCCAACAAACGTTATTCAAATAACACAAAATAAAACTTGGGTTGCCTCCCAAGAAGCGTCTTATTTAACATCGTGGCACTATGTGGACTTGCATTTAAGCATCATTCTTCGGGTTGGCCAAGGTATCACTAGGAAGATCCCCTTTTGGTCTTGGATTTAAGTGAGCCGAGATTTGACCCATTTGATTCTCGAGTTGCTTTATGGAAACCGAGTGTAGGGTCACTATTTGATTTAATGATGAGACATCATCCTTCATTTCCTTGAATACCCTATATGTTCCTTCCACCTAATTTAGGATGCGGGCAAGCATATCCTCGGTCTGAAAGCTTTCGGGTTAGCCTTTTGTTCCTTCGGCTTTAGACGTTCATAAGGGGCCACATAATGATCTTTATCGCCATCTTTATCTCTCCAATTTGAACCCTATCATGCCAAACTCAATCCAAATCTCTCCAACCATCAGCACGATCTCTGTTCCAACCTTGATTCCCACCCAACCTTGGATAGAATGGACGAGAACCCACCGTTTGGCTTGACAAGAATTGTACCTCTTTGTTGTATATGGCCTCAAAATATGCATCATCTGAGCTCATCTCACTATTAGTACCGACCACATTCATGGCCTTATCACCACTGCCCATGACATGTTTCGTCAGCAATTCCATTTGGGTCATCATTTTTTCCATATTTTCATCGCCCTTTTGGTTCTTTTCCATTTTCTCTTTAGTCAACTCAATATTTAGAGGAGAAAATTGATCCTCCCTTGTATGTCATGCCCAGTTAATCTTGTTCATCTCATCAAGCAACGCCGATGCCACGACAAATAGTTATCTCAAAATTCCACCCTTAATAAGTTGATTGGCAACACCTTTGTTGTGAGTGTCGAGACTTCGGTAGAAATATTGCAAGAGCACATTATATGGTAATCCATGAGTAGGACATTTTAAAAGTGGTTTTTGAAATATCAGCTACGTCTCATGAATAGGTTCACCATCAATCCTCCTAAAATTTTGAATATTATCCCTCAACTTTACCATCTTCGAGGGAGGAAAGAATCTTTCATAAAACACTTTTGTGAGCAACTCCTAAGAAGTGATAGAGTCTTTTGGCAACTCATCCAACCACTTTGTTTCTTCCCCTAGTAGACAAGGAAAACAAACGGAGTCGCATCAACTCTTGAGATTTTTGAAATAAAATAGTCCACACACATCGACAAAATTCTGGATGTGATCATGAGGGTCTTCATGAGCAAGTCCCCTCGAAGAAACCTTTCATTTGGAGTAGCGAAAGTATAGTTCCGGTCACATGGAAAATAGTGTTGCCCATAGTAGGGGGCAAACAAATGCACTAGCATTTCCCAATTGCTACTCATTGACATCATTCAAGGCTCTGATGTCATAATTGTGTCAAAGTTGACTCGCACTGCTCCCGTTCAAACTCGTGTCTTTACCTATTGAGAGCAATCAACGTACAACACTAATAAGAAAATTCTTCTACAACCAAATTAGTTCACAAAAATAATTCAATAAAAGAATTCTAAACACCACTCCCCGACAGCGGCGCAATTTTTTGATAACGTTCAACTACACCTTTTATAATTTAAAGTGTAGGCAATCGCTAACAAGTATAAAAACCAACGATGAGTTGGGGACGATCCCACAAGGAGTGATACGGTAAAGAATTCAAGTATGAAGTGTAGAAGTGCTCTAATCTCTTGTAGAAGTAAAGGTATACGTCATATAAAATAAACCTACGAGTTTTAATTATAAATATTAAGCGAGTTTGGTAACTAATTGTTAACAGAAATAAGTAGTACGGAGGTTGAACAAGTATAAAAAGGGCCTTAGGGGTGTGTGAGTAATTGAGCACTAATTTCTTTTAATTGGTAATTATCAATTGATTTAAGTTGCTAAATCTTAATGGGTAGGATGGGTTTTGAATATAATAACTATCTCTAAATCAGCTATTATGTTTCGAGTGAGTTCTCTCGTACCTCAACAAGCTTCGCAATACAAAACAACTCAATTCCTTAACTTAACCCACTCTTTTGAGCTAGGTTGTGAAGACATAAGCCAATACAATTATCAGTCATTTATTCTACTCTATGCATCTTTTGCAAGGAAGCATCGAGAGTTGGATTAGAAATAAATTTACAACATCAGTTCATAGATTAAAAACATGAATAAATTATTGAACCCATTTCAAAACAACCTTAATTATAACAACCAATAATACCCATAAGATAATCTATGTATTCAATTACAAGATCACACCCCTAAGGAAATGGGGTTCAACCTAACATAGCAAAAAGCAGGAAGTCATTACCAAAATGATGATCCAATGAATTGACAAAATCTCCAAATCTTAAATGCTGAAAGTAAAACCTGAACCTCAAATCCTCAATAATCTAAGCTCAATAATTAAAAAAAAAATGTCAAGGTATGTAAAACTCTCTCCAAAACTGTATTGGATTCATTTTCTCTCTCTGGAAATCAATTTATACATTTCCCAAATTTTCCCAAAGTTTCAGTACGCGGGCTCACTCGATGAAGTTAGTTGGGCTCGTCGATGGGTTGACGATTCTCCGACAAGTGTCTTCTCTCACCCTTTTGGTATGACTTCTACACCCAACTATTTTGTAAAGATAGGCGAGCTGGGTCAAGCTCGACGTTCCATTTGGTGCATCACCGAAATACTCTCTCAGTCACCGAGTTGGCTTCATTCCTGAGATAATTCCCTGGATCATTTGGCGAGCAGGGAGCCCACTCGGCGAGTCACCGAGTAGCTTTTGTAAGCTCCAAATATCCTTCTCTTCAACTTTTCAAACTTTTTCTCCCATTTTCGCATTATTATGGCCTTGCCTTGTTCTTAAACATTCATTGCTGCAAATAAAAACTTTAACATCAGTTAAGGACACAAAACAGGCATTGAGAACACCAATTCATAAAATAACAAGCCCTAAATGAGTAAAAATTCCCGACTCATCACTGGTGTGTTTCACAACCCAAAGGGTATTCGCATAAAGGCAAATGTCCCATAAGGTCATGTGAAAGTTGTTTCTCTTGATCTTCTGGTCTAATAGAGATTTGGTTGTACCCTGAATATCCATCAAGAAATCAATAGCATCCCTTTCCTCCAAGCCTATCAAGCATCTGATCAATAAAGGGCATAGGGAAATGATCCTTCTCGCTCAAATAATTTAGCTTCTGATCATGCACACACGTCACCCGGTCATGAGCCTAGTGGAAACAAGTTCGGGCTTTTCGTTTGGGACTATCGTTATATGACCCTTCTTAATAACACATTAGACGAGACTCACCCATTGGATGTCCGCAATTGAAAAAATGACTACCACATCTAACCATTTTATGATATTCTTTTTCACCACTTCTTGCATTAGAGGATTTAATCGTCGTTGATGCTCAATGCTTGGTTTGCAATCTTCAGCCAAATTAATTTTATGAGTGCACACACCTGGAGAAATTCCCACTATCTCGGCAATTGACTACCCCAAGGCTCTAATATTCCTTTTAATACTATGAGTACCAACTCCAATTGCCATTCTTCAAGATCACTCAAAATAATAACTGGTAATGTGTTGTTGGCCCCCAAGAAAGCATATTTGAGATGAGGAGAAGTTTTTTTTTATTATAATATTTTGGTTCAATAATATATGGCTTGTCCAGAAGAAATTCTCAACTAGACAAATCGACCTCAAGCATTTTTTAAACGAAGTATGTGAGCCTACACCTTCAAGAGCAACCATAACTTCATCAAAATCGCTTTTTTGTGCTTGATATAATAAAGTAACACATCTGCCAATAATTCCACATTATATGCGGCCTCTCCAATACTTGCCACAACTTCATAAATCTGATCCAAGTGAGGCACAACATGCATATCACTTGGATATTCCATCCACTTATGAATATTGAATCTAACTACTTCGTCATTAACTCAGAACTTCAACTCGCAACCTTCCAAACCAACTAAATCGTTGTCCGTGGCCAAGAATGGTCTACCAAAGATGAGTGACAGATCAATATCAATCTCGTAATCAAGCTCTACAAAATCAGCAGGGAACATAAATTTGTCTACCTTCACCAACACATAATATACCACACAAACTGGCATCTTTATTGAATGATAAGCCATCAAGAGACTCATGTCTGTCGGTTTTGGTTTATGAATCCCAAGATTATTAAATAACATCAACGACATCACATTTACGCTTGCACAAGGATCACACAAAGCTTTTTATAAAGGTGCATGCACTAATGGTACATGGAATAGTGAAATCCTTCGGGTCATCTTTCTTGAGGAATATATTTTGTCATCACCG
The DNA here is from genome assembly GCF_900185275.1 of Solanum verrucosum. Classification (NCBI taxonomy): domain Eukaryota; kingdom Viridiplantae; phylum Streptophyta; class Magnoliopsida; order Solanales; family Solanaceae; genus Solanum; species Solanum verrucosum. The sequence goes on from NW_026020279.1 coordinate 145,560, forward strand.
CACTATATGTTTGTGGTATTTCAATTGTTTCACGATCTATCACTCCCTTCACTTTCACAAATTGTTTAATATATTTGACATAACAAATGAGTGGTAGATTTGCACTCATTTGAGGCATATTTAGCTCAACAATTAGTGTCCTTAATGTCTAGTTATGTCCTATTCTAATGATATTTTGATAATTTTTAGCTATGAAGGCTGAAGGACAAGGCAAGGATGAATATATAAAAGAATGGAAAAAAAATATAAGAAGAAGTGTAAACTACACTCTGATGATCACTAAACAAGAAAGGTGAATCGCCTAGTGAGAATGACCTTGCCCAAATTGACAGTGCCCAACACTTGAATTTGTTCAGGCAAGTTGGCAGACTCCAAAAGGAAAGGTGACTTGTTGAATGAGAAGATAGACTTTGTTGACCATCATCAAAAGCGACAATACAAGGAAAAAAAAATAAAGACTTGAAAGGTGAACTAAGGTGGTACTTGGTGATATGCCGAATGTGAAAAGTATACATGAACGAGCTCACCCATTGAGGTTCAAACACATGAAGCCTAGAGCAAGAAAAGGCAAGCTGAAGCACAATTGATGACTTACCGAATGAGCTCGACGAGCCTCACTAACGTCACCTAATGGGTAGCGTATTGAGTTTTGAGTCAAATTTTTGGAAATTATAAATAACCCAGAGGAGAGAGAAAAAAGAGAGAGTAGATCTCAAGATCAATATTTTTTAGTGTATGAACAAGTGAAGAGAGAAAGATATTTTACCTTGAGAAGAACACTTTCTAGTTTTTGAGGTTTTCAACTTTTTTCATTGTAATACATTCGAGTTTTGTGCATGTGACAACCAGGTTTTGGAGATTTAGTTAAGTTGACTTGTTATTTGCATTATTATTTATTATTAAACTTTTGTTTATAGCTTATTCCGCATATTATAGTAATGATTGAGTTTTAGGCTGACTTGTCTAAGTTGGATAAGATGAGTACCATCACATCCATTTTTGGATCATGACAATGGTATCAGAGCCCTAGGTTCATAGGTCTCACGTGTGTACAAGTCAATCCTAGTAGAGTCTCGAGGATCGTTGCGGAGACTTTTGTTACATATCTTCGAAAGGCTATGGTGACGTTTAGGAAAATCTTCACTTCTTAAATTTCTATCGTGCATCCTAGGTTCAATCTAATTCATATCGCTTCATTCCACTCTCTCGCTTATAGTGATGACTCGTGCATGGTTCTTCATGTGATCAATTTAATGTCGTGTATGGCTTAGAGGTGAGATTTGGTTTGGAAGTGATAGACATATGAAAATGATGGGTCATCACATTTGGAATGTTCAACGATTTGAAGAGATTTGGTGAAGTTACGGTTTGATGATGCACTTTAAGGATATTTAAATGATGAGGTTGAACAATGGTTTGAGGGACTTCATGAATGTCTAATCTTTTTTTGGGGTTAACTATCCAGCGGGGGGAACAACACTTGTGTGGTATATACAATATTTGGAGTGGATTGATAATTGGAAATGGAATGGTTAAAGAAATGGCTAAGTAATTAACAGTGTGACTTTAGAAACTACAATCAATAAAGTTTTCATAATAGGTATGGGTTGCTTAGCGTATCATGAGAATGATGTTGCATCAACTGAGGTTAGAATATCTACTACAGTTTCATAGAATGGGTGTATATCAAAAAGGGTTCATGAGACGACTACTACAGCAGTATCGATGCTTAGTGGTTCGAGTTATAGAGTGTGTTACTTCTGCTAATGACCTTATCTATGAAAGAATGTATATCTCTTTGGGCTAGATTCGGGATGGATTTGGTAATGCATTGCAGCTACCCAATAAAGAGAGACATTTGGGTTATCGGAGTACGATTTTCTCAGGAGTATGATGTGTTCTAGTGATAGATCTAACAAACTTTCACGATGTGGTGCTAGTGGAATATGAAAGCGGGGACATCGGTTATCAAGTGTGAATACTAACTACTTAATGAGTTATCAGTTGTATCACCTACTAGTATAATGAGATTCGATATTGCATTTACATATAAAAAACCAATTGAGTTGTTGCTACGGACGCTTGAATTAGGCATTATGTATACGAAAAATTATAGTGGTGGATTTGTGGCAAGGTATTAATGTATTTTTATTGTGAAGTGTATTTGAGGATTTTAAATGGGGACCAGTGATTTCATCGTAAGCTCCAAAGGAGTGGGATGATATCGAAATTACAAGCTTATGGATAAAGGAATTCCCAACAAGTATACTTGGGTGAAGGCAAAAAAAGATTTTAGTAAGAAAGTGCATATAAAATTGGGTAAGTCCTTTGAATTTTGTTGGTACAGCTGGATTTGAGGTGTTATGTCAATGAAAAGATTCACTTTGTGGTGATGGCGAGGGCTACTGAGCATAATGGTAATAAGAGTTCATGATGGATTGTGATTGGGATGCAATTGTATGATAAGGATTTTCAATTAAATGGATTCGATATGGTATTAACAACTTGTAGGTATCTAAATACCAAGTTTGTCACAACCCAAAGTACACCCTAGACGTGACATAGCATATAAGACCCCAAGATTCCTTACACAAGCCACTTGGCATGCATATACACAACATAATAGAGTAAGGCAAGAAATCTCATAAAAAGTAAAGAGTTTGACATATAAGCGGAAGTCATCAAAGTCTTGACAAGCCATCTATTACATTAGGAAGTGGTTGGGACGTAACCCCTACACCACATACAAAGTCTGAAAACTAAATCATAATGAAAGCAATAACATTGACATTGCCCTTGAAGTATGAGGACTCATCAAGTCTTCAATCTCTAAGATGATCAACTAGCCACAACGGTACGAGAGGAATCTTCACGCCCTACATTAATGAAAAAATGTAGGCATAAGTATGAATTAGTACATGAAATGTACTAAGTGTGAGGGGAATGCAACAAAACATGGTTCATAATCATAATGGGACATTTTCGAAAACATGATATGCATGACCAAGCTAAACACATTGAAATCATTTATGAAGAGTCGTAAATCATGAACATGGTAAATTCATCCTAAAATCATAAAGGAGGCTTCATGAAACATTTGGAAGTAACTTAGTTCATTTTTGTGGGATATTAGCTTTAACCGACAATAGACCATACCAGTTATACATGAAATCCGTTGTAACTCCCACATCGAGAAGTGAGAATCTACTTGTCAAGGTAGAACTCCTTATCATGTCATATACTATTTATATGTTGATCCACTAGCTAGGCCATTTAAGGCAAACCTACGGGGCTCATATTTTGGAACTAGAGGTTGCTACTAAAGACAACTCTATTTGAGCCTCCACCTCAAAGTTCTCTTGTTGCTAAGTTAAATCTCAACGGAATAGTCATTTTCATATAGTTATCATCATACATGGAAAAGCATAAGTCAAATACTAATCCAAGCTAAAATCATCATAAATTAGCTCATTATATCTTGAAGCAAGCGTAAGTGAGAAAAACCTTTCACAAACCATAATTCTTTAGGTTGTGCGAAAATATTTCACAATTTCATTGATGCTCATCTAAATCTATCTAGATCATAAAACTTTTATTTTTATAAATCATGCATGTATTTCATGAAAACATCAATCATAGCTCCAAAGCTTTCTTCATACATTGAGATTAATTAGGATTCATAGTCAAAATCATGATCAAGGCATGGTGCACATGGAATTAGTTGAAAAGAGTGTAATTGAGTATAAATCATAAAAATAAGATCATAATCAATCAATTGAATCCATACAGAATTGAATGAAAACCTAACCAATTGAATTGATATTTAATTGGATAATTCAAAAATCTTTAGTTACTAAATGGGTGAATGGAGCCCATTTATTACACCCAGGCCTACACCTTGGACGTGGTAGGCACTCGAGAACCATTGTTGGTCCTCAAGCGAACCATTGGCCTGGCTGACTACTTATCAAAAGACTTAATCAAGCAATGATATGCTCAAATAGAATTAAATCAGTTAAACTCAAATACTCATCTCATAAAGTCTTGAAATACTCAATCACTATACTTATAGTTTGTAGAAAACTCAAAAGAAATTACATACTGAGAGATACTTCGACACTGTCTATCTATGAAGCCTCAACTATTAAAAAAGGATGTCGGGACAAGACCCACGACATCTCAAAACTACAAACTAGAAAGTAAATGTGAAGTCCTTCAAAATACAAGGAGGGTCACCAAAAGCTAGATGAAGTGTAGAGTGATCTCAACGAAGCACATGTTGATGATCTTGAACACCTGTATCTGCATCATAAAGATGCAGGTTGAATGACATCAGTATATTTGAATGTACGAGTATGTAATATAGCCAAAGCGAAATAACTGAATGAAAGGACTACAATAGATAAAAATATACTGAAGTTGAATGTAAAGAAATAAAGGAGTTAAATCATTTAAAGCTTTACAAAATACTTAATCATCTCTGAACTCAACATAATAAGTGACTTATTAAAATACACTTTAAATGTATTAAAGATTCTCTAACTGATAACCATCACTATGAGCTACGTGATGATACATCGTATCACCCATGCTGCCAGAACTATCCTATACAATGCCGGGGTAAAGAACCTCTCAACTAAGTGAATCCACTAAGCTATGAGGATTCATCCACAAAGTATGATCCTTTACCCATGTTGGCAAACATGGTTTATGAGGATTTTGAGTTATCTGAACTCATCCCCATATCGTTGTTCAAGTATAGAACATATTATTTCTCTGATTTGAGATAATTGCTCAAACTATCCTCTTAATCTTAAAAGAGGTAACTGCTCTGAAATATCTCTAAACCCATTGCTCATTTAGAAAACAAAGGTTTCTCTTTCTCAATGTAAAAAAGTGATACATTTGGGAATACTTAGTTCCCTTATACTCATACTAAAATCTTGGTTAAAACTCTTTCTCAAACTCCCTTTACTTTCTCAAAAGCTCAGTTTAAAACAATTATGATTTGTTTAAGAGATTCTGAATAAGAACTCCGTGAATACATTGGAATAGTGTTCATGCTGATAAACAGATATGAACAATCAACTCAATAATCTCAATGCACAATATACAGCAATTCTATAATTAGGAAATATAATTTAAACAAAAAAAAGGAACCAGAAACTCGAGAACTCAAAACTCAACATCAACTCATCTCAAGAATACTCAAATCTAAGGATAGAACCTAGATTACTCTTTTACCAATTTGAAAGTAGACATAGGGTGTGAGGACTAACTAGTCCAACACTATGATAGCCTTACATACCTGGAACAACAAAGTTCTTGGTAAAATAGACAAAATTCAAAGAACGCTTGAAAATCCTAGCTTATTCTCCTCTTGGAACCTTGCTCTAAAGACTTGAAGTGTTAATGAACGTAAAAGAACTGATTAACACCTTCTAAGCCCTTAACTAGATGTAAAACATCGTGTTTACTATTAGAATAGGGATTAAAACGACGTAGCTTAGGTAACAAACACATAGGGAAAAGACCAAAATGACCCTAACTTAAAAACTGATGAAGTTCCCTAAATGGAAGGCTTCACGGACCAGTTCGGGATCTATGATTCATGAAACACTTCATCGGCCGTATAGTCATCCGTGAAATTTTGACTGTCTGATAGGGCCTTACGAAAACGAGCATCACATTTTACTCCAAACTCAAAATAGAGTAAACTTTTTGGAGTTGGAAAGAGGACCCGTAGACCTTTAGTTTGATAGGCCATGGGCCACCTAATTTGTTATATGCTAAGAGATATGGTCATTTGAAGTTGACCCAAGCAAAATATCATATTGAAACTCAATCGGTAAGAAAGCTTGCAACTCAACTTTGTGCCAGAGGATTCTAGTGACCTTAATTCATATCCAAAATCATTCCCTCATTTTAAAGAATTGACCTTAACTTAAAAGCTGACAGGTGACATGTAAGGACCCCTAAATGGGTCGTACAAGTCATCACGAGCCATCTAGGGTCCCTTCCATATGACTCAAATCCTGGAAGCCCTGGACGGTTGGGATACCTCCCCTAAACGGGTTCTGGACCCCTAAATGGGTCGCTTAGGGCTCCTTGAAGGGTCCACAGTCCATTTTGGGTTCATGGACATTCTCGTTAGCCCTCTTTACTCTTTCTCAAAATATGAAGTTGTACACTCTTGATCCCCTACATACCTTGATTGAATCCCTAATCAATGATGAAGAAAGGAGACTTGAACTTGAAGAACCCTAGCTTTTTCTTCTTCCTTGGTCAAGAGAGAGGATTTTGGAGAAAACCTTGGAGAGAATTTGGGAAATTAGGGGAATGAAGGTAGAGTGGGGAAGTTTTAGGACTTGAAAACCTTATTTAAGGCTTGGGATTACAGTCAAAATGATATAGCTTAGGCGTTAAGCACATAGGAAAATATCCAAATACTCTTAAAAATAACTGTCGGATTGATCCTATAGGTTGCGACCTACGGTCCGTAATTCCTATGGACCGTACTGGTGAACCGTAGACCAAGTGTTGTAGCCTGAAATTTCATCTAACTTTGATGAGTCCTTCCTACGGCCGGTAGGAATTCCTACAGTCAGTAGACCCAAATTGTAGAATTCAACTTTAACTCCAAAATTTCACCAAGTCGGGAAACTTTCTACGAGACCTTCCTACGATCCGTAGAACATTCAACGGACCGTCCTGGTCAACCGTCGAATGAGTTACTGGTACTTGATTTTCCAAAACACAACTTGGGTTCTGCAGTTCACTTCCTTCGGCCCATAGGACTTTTTATTGTCCGTAGGTCGGACTCATAGACCACTAGTTCAGTCAATTTTCTACATTTTTCTTTTCCTTTTAACTTTCCAACTTCTGAGGTGTCACATTATATCAATAACTATTTTTAAAAAAATAATTTCATATGTGAAATTAAATTTTTGCTCTTTTTGTTTGTAAGATCTAGGTATTACCTTTATATGAATTTAATTTGATTTCTTTACGTTCTAGTTTGATTTGTAATTTTATTTTGATGATTTTAAAAATTGATTTTATGTTCAAAATGACTTATTTTTAGTCCTTGTATTATTCATCATAGTTAATTTAAATATCATCAATGTACAGTAAAACCTCACTAAATTAATACTCAGTAAATTAATAATCGCTCTAAGATAATATTTTCTTCCGATCCCGACTTGGGCTAATGGGAAAAATCACTTATTTCAATAAGATAATATATTTTAAGAAGATCCCTATATAAATATATGGTCCCATTAAAGGTAAAATATAATAATTCTTTAAAAGTACAAATATATCTAAGACGATTTAGTGAAATGTAATTCTATTGTATTTTTTTTGTTGTTAAACATTAAATCCAGTTGAAGTTCATCTTTAACTTTTCTTATTGCATCTAAAAGTTCTGGTGTTGTCTTTTCGAACTACACCATAATATTGTGAAGAGTTCTACATACGATAAGTGTTTTCTTACGCATACGACATAACTAGTTCTAAAGGTATTGTACTTCTAAGCTTTGGACCACTGAATATGTATCATTTTCACTTGGATAACTCAATAGGTTATTGACATCCATTTTATTACGCTAATAGAAATCATTAATCATGACGTCAAATTCACATATGACATTTTCACAAGTGGGTGGACTCATTCAAATTCTTTGAGATTAATTAGGATTCATAGTCAAAATCATGATCAATGCATGGTGTACGTCGAATTAGTTGAAAAGCGTGTAATTGAGTCTAAATCATAAAAATAAGATCATAATCAATCAATTCAATCCATACATAATTGAATGAAAACCTAACCAATTGAATTGAAATTTAATTGGCTAACTCAAAAATCTTTAGGGACTAAATGGGTGAATGAAGCCCATTTGTTACACTCGAGCCTACACCTTGGACGTGGTCGGCACTCTAGAACCATTGTTGGTCCTCAAGCGAACCATTGGTCTGACTGACTACTTATCAAAAGACTTAATCAAGCATTGATATGCTCAAATAGAATTAAATCAGTTAAACTCAAATACTCATCTCATAAAGTCTGGAAATACTCAATCACAATACTTATAGTTTGTAGAAAACTTAAAAGAAACTACATACTGAGAGATACTTCGACACTGTCTATCTATGAAGCCTCAACTATTAAAAAAGGATGTCGGGACAAAACCCACGACATCTCAAAACTACAAACTAGAAAGTAAATGTGAAGTCCTTCAAAATACAAGGAGGGTCACCAAAAGCTAGATGAAGTGTAGAGTGATCTCAACGAAGCACCTATTGATGATCCTGAACACCTGTATCTGCATCATAAATATGCAGGTTGAATGACATCAGTATATTTGAATGTACGAGTATGTAATATAGCCAAAGCGAAATAACTGAATGAAAGGACTACAATAGATAAAAATATACACGAGTTGAATGTAAAGAAATAAAGGAGTTAAATCATTTAATGCTTTATAAAATACTTACTCATCTATGAACTCAACATAATAAGTGACTTATTAAAATACACTTTAACTGTATTGGGAGATTCTCTAACTGACAACCATCGCTATGAGCTACGTGATGATACATCGTATCACCCATGCTGCCAGAACTATCATATACAGTGCCGGGGTATAGAACCTCTCAACTAAGTGAATCCACTAAGCAATAAGGATTCATCCACAAAGTATGATCCTTTACCCATGTTGGCAGACATAGTTTATGAGGATTTTGAGTTGTCTGAACTCATCCCCATATCGGTGTTCAAGTATAGAACATATTCTTTCTCTGATTTGAGATAATTGCTCAAACTATCCTCTTAATTTTAAAAGAGGTAACTGCTCTGAAATATCTCTAAACCCATTGCTCATTTAGAATACAAAGGTTTCTCTTTCTCAATGTAAAAAAGTGATACATTTGGGAATTATTAGTTCTCTTATACTCATGCTAAAATCTTGGTTAAAACTCTTTCTCAAACTCCTCTTTACTTTCTCAAAAGCTCAGTTTAAAACAATTATGATTTGTTTAAAAGATTCTGAATAAGAACTCCATGAATACATTGGAATAGTGTTCATGCTGATAAACAGATATGAACAATCAACTCAATAATCTCAATGCACAATATACAGCAATTCTATAATTAGGAAATATAATTTAAACAAAAAAAAGGAACCAGAAACTCGAGAACTCAAAACTCAACATCAACTCATCTCAAGAATACTCAAATCTAAGGATAGAACCTAGATTACTCTTTTACCGATTTGAAAGTAGACATAGGGTGTGAGGACTAACTAGTCCAACACTATGATAGCCTTACATACCTGGAACAACAAAGTTCTTGGCGAAATCGACGAAATTCAAAGAACGCTTGAAAATCCTAGCTTATTCTCTTCTTCGAACCTTGCTCTAAAGACTTGAAGTGTTAATGAACGTAAAAGAATTGATTAACACCTTCTAAGCCTTTAACTAGATGTAAAACGTCGTGTTTAGGCTTAGAATAGGGATTAAAACAACATAGCTTACGTACCAAACACATAGGGAAAAGACTAAAATGACCCTAACTTAAAATCTGATGAAATTACCTAAATGGAAGGCTTCACGGACCAGTTAGGGCTCTATGATTCATGAATCACTTCACCGGCGTTATAGTCATCCGTGAAACTTTGACTATCTGATAGGGCCTTACGAAAACGAGCATCACATTTTACTCCAAACTCAAAATAGAGTAAACTTTTTGGAGTTGGAAAGAGGACCCGTAGACCTTTAGTTTGATAGGCCATGGGCCACCTAATTTGTTATATGCTAAGAGATATGATCATTTGAAGTTGATCCAAGTAAAATATCATATTGAAACTCAATCGGTAAGAAAGCTTGCAACTCAACTTTGTGCCAAAGGATTCTAGTGACCTTAATTCATATCCAAAATCATTCCCTCATTTTAAAGAATTGACCTTAACTTAAAAGCTGACAGGTGACATGTAAGGACCCCTAAATGGGTCGTACAAGTCATTACGAGCCATCTAGGGTCCCGTCCATATGACTCAAATCCTGGAAGCCCTGGACGGTTGGGCTATCACCCCTAAATGGGTTCTGGACCCCTAAACGGGTCGCTTAGGGTTCCTTGAAGGGTCCACAGTCCATTTTGGGTTCATGGACATTTTCGTTAGCCTTCTTTATCCTTTCTCGAAGTATGAAGTTTTACACCCTTGATGCCCTACATACCTTGATTGAATCCCTAATCAATAATGAAGAAAGGAAACTTGAACCTGAAGAACCCTAGATTTTTCTTCTTCCTTGGTCTAGAGAGAGGATTTTGGAGAAAACTTTGGAGAGAATTTGGGAAATTAAGGGAATGAAGGTAGAGTGGGGAAGTTTTAGGACTTGAAAACCTTATTTAAGGCTTGGGATTACAGTCAAAATGATATAGCTTAGGCGTTAAGCACATAGGAAAATATCCAAATACTCTTAAAAATAACTGTCGGATTGATCCTATAGGTTGCGACCTACGGTCCGTAATTCCTATGGACCGTACTGGTGAACCGTAGACCAAGTGTTGTAGCCTGAAATTTCATCTAACTTTGATGAGTCCTTCCTACGGCCGGTAGGAATTCCTACAGTCAGTAGACCCAAATTGTAGAATTCAACTTTAACTCCAAAATTTCACCAAGTCGGGAAACTTTCTACGAGACCTTCCTACGATCCGTAGAACATTCAACGGACCGTCCTGGTCAACCGTCGAATGAGTTACTGGGACTTGATTTTCCAAAACGCAACTTGGGTACTGCAGTTCACTTCCTTCGGCCCGTAGGACTTTTTACGGTCCGTAGGTCGGACTCATAGACCACTAGTTCAGTCAATTTTCTGCATTTTTCTTTTCCTTTTAACTTTCCAACTTCTGAGGTGTCACATTATATCAATAACTATTTTTAAAAAAATAATTTCATATGTGAAATTAAATTTTTGCTCTTTTTGTTTGTAAGATCTAGGTATTACCTTTATATGAATTTAATTTGATTTCTTTACGTTCTAGTTTGATTTGTAATTTTATTTTGATGATCTTAAAAATTGATTTTATGTTCAAAATGACTTATTTTTAGTCCTTGTATTATTCATCATAGTTAATTTAAATATCATCAATGTACAGTAAAACCTCACTAAATTAATACTCAGTAAATTAATAATCGCTCTAAGATAATATTTTCTTCCGATCCCGACTTGGGCTAATGGGAAAAATCACTTATTTCAATAAGATAATATATTTTAAGAAGATCCCTATATAAATATATGGTCCCATTAATAGTAAAAAATAATAATTCTTTAAAAGTACAAATATATCTAAGACGATTTAGTGAAATGTAATTCTATTGTATTTTGCTTTTTTGTTAAACATTAAATCCAGTTGAAGTTCATCTTTAACTTTTCTTATTGCATCTAAAAGTTCTGGTGTTGTCTTTTCGAACTACACCATAATATTGTGAAGAGTTCTACATACGATAAGTGTTTTCTTACGTATACGACATAACTAGTTCTAAAGGTATTGTACTTCTAAGCTTTGGACCACCGAATATGTATCATTTTCACTTGGATAACTCAATAGGTTATTGACATCCATTTTAATACGCTAACTGAAATCATTAATCATGACGTCAAATTCACATATGACATTTTCACAAGTGGGTGGACTCATTCAAATTCTTTGAGATTTCATCCTCCAAATATATTTTTGTAGTGTCGAAAATAATTTATTGTTGTCTTTTGCTGAAAATTGTCATCCAAGCCGGGATTGCCAAATTCATAATATCCGAAACATTAATTTTTCCTGGATCGGTTTTATGTCCCACTTCATAGCCTTCTAATATCCTACGATAAAATATGTTCCGATAATACATTTTGAAAGTTTTTATTATCCGAGCATCATAAGGTTGAATCTCAAAACACTCTATAAATTGATAATTTTTAATTTATCGATTAAATAATACCTTTACAAAATAATAATATTTCACGGTCCCAACTATATTAATTTAGTGAGGTTTTACATTATAAAAAAAGCTCACCCATAAGTAAGTAGGAGCACACCTATTAGTATCTAAAATCATTACTTTTTAGAAATAATTCTTTTTGAATATTGACTTGGTATTGTACTTATCATTTAACAACAACAAAGAATACATAAATCAAGGAAAGAAGACTATAATTCTAATGAGAGTTCAATTTTTTAATCATATTAGCAAATACGGGAGAGGAAGACTCAAAATTTAGATTGATATTAACTATTTATTTCTATTTGGTTTTTGTTAAATAAAGATCTAACACTATTTTTTTTTAAAAGAGAGCTAAAATACTGACGAGGAAAAAGGTGGAATTTGAAAAAAAATGAAGGTGAGAAAGTGTGTAGCGATAAAATGGACCCCACTAAAACACTTGTCAAAAAGTTAATGGGATCTCTCACAACTATTGTTAGTTGTGCCTCAACTATATTAAAATATGTCTACTATTCATAATTATGATTCAAACTATAGCTATTTATTTAGGGAAAACTATATAAGCCATAAAATTCAAAATATTTACAAGTTCATACCCAAATCCAAAGTAATTCCTGAAATAGCAATTCTCTCATAAATAATTACAACCCATACCCCACCCCCACCCCCACCCCCACCCCCCATTCATTAAGGTTGATAATTTTCGCTTAAGTGATACTAAATCAGTATCATATATTGTACTGATATCATTAAGGCTGATAATTTCGCTTAACTGATATTAAATCAGTATCATATATTGTATTGATATCATTAAGGATGATAATTTCTCTTAATTGATACTAAATCAGTATATATATATATATTGTATTGGTATCATTAAGGTTTCTTGTTCAGAAGTTAGTCATTAGTCAATAAATGTATAAGAGTATATATATACTCTTATAGTATCATTGACTAATGTGTAATTCCTTAACAAGAAATTTTAATGATACCAATATATATATATATATATATATATATAATATCAATTAAGTGAAATTATCAGTCTAAATGATACCAATAGAATATGTGATATTGATTTAGTATCAGTTAAGCGAAATTAATTAAAGAATATATAGTGTAATTATTTAGTGAAATATGAATATAAATGAATATATATTAATAATTATTTTTCATTTACGAGGCATTTGCTTAGTTTCCCATTTATTTAACCAAAACAACCTTTTGGAAGGCACTAGAGAAATGGTTGGCGTGTGGATTCGGACTAGCATTTCGAATTTCACTCAACACGCTTAAGAAAAGCCATATACCCACCCACAAAGAAGCCAACCGGGTCGGCCCGTTACTGTTCTCCTTCCTGAATTTTCACTTAAATTCATTTAACCAAATTCAGTCTTCCTTGTTGAAGCAAATTTGCTGTTGAATCGTTGATATTGCTTCTACTCTAAATTGTAAATTGTAATCAACAGGTATTGCGACGTAGATATGGTCGTTCCCCTTAGTTGGTTCAGAAATTCATTCGCTTTTACTGATGATGAGTTTTTTGTTGATGGTTTAATTGCAGAATTTTCGCCTTTGTTTGTTGTATAAGCAAACATGTTTTCGCGGATGTTTGGGAAACCCAAGCAGGAAACTAATGCTCTTATGACTCTTGACAAATTAAACGAGGTCGACATCGTTAATTTATTTATCTATATTGATATTCCTTTGCTCTAATTATGATCTATATCTACGCATAATTCATTATATGCTGACCTGGGATTGCTTCCCTTAGCAAAGAAGAAGATTAGCTGTTGCTTTGTTTGACAAGCTAGGGATTTTCTGTGAGTTTATAATTGATACTGCTAAACTGATATATGGTTGGGTTCATCTTTTTTTCTAATTAATCCATTCATTAGTTGGGATTAAACTAGTTTCCGGGGTACGGATAACTTGCTTAGAATATGATTATTTTGTACTGCATAGATGTACAGAACTCATATAACTAAGTTCCCAAGGGGATGGCCCAGTGGTTGAGACATGGGAGTAACAATTTGGAGAGCCTAGATTTGGTTAGCAACAGCAATACTTAGTATTAGGCCGTCTACTACAGCATTGATAGGAAGAATTACCTCGAGAACCTGTGTTTGCGCTTGTGGGTGACTGCTGCATTAGTACAAGTGTGCGCACAAACTCTAACACCGCCGATATAAAAAAAGATCTCATGTAAGCGACCTTAATTCTTTAGGTTGAGGCTATTAATTGATTGATATTAAATTATCTTCAAAATCTAGTGTCAATGGCTTCCAATTTACCTGATAAAAACTATCCAGAATCAATTTACTATAATTGTCTCTTGCTTTTTAACTCGGTACATGGAATTGCCATTAGTGTGTCATGAGGATGTATATCTAAGAGGAAGCCTATCAGGGATGATATTCCTTCCTCTAGAGAATATTTTGAAGCAGTATTTAGCTATTGTGGGAAAAAGTATCTCTCTTTCTTTTCTTGCATCGCGAAGTTTGACTTCGCCAGCAAGTGGCACATAGTGATTTTCGTTTCTCCCACGCAGCACCATTCTCTGCTAGATTCCAGTTCAACCCTGCCTTGGAAAATACAATACAACCCCTTGGGCTCTGGTTGAAAGCCTCATTCCCTCCATCGATTGGTCCAACCTTTTCAATTGTTACATTTACTTCGTGTATATTCTTCTCCTTAGGACGTTTGACAATGTCGTTATGTGCTGCTCTCTTGCTAAATCATAGTTCGTCTTTTTTATAGTTGGTGCCTCAGGAAGAAATTTTATGAGGTTGACAATTTCTTTCCACATTCACTTTGGCATACTAGTTTTATTTATTTGGATGACATCATAGGATCACATTTATCACCAATAAAAATTGCTATGTTAGGTAAACCAGAAAGGTGATAGAAAGAAAAGTGATGGTAGAGGTCTGTGCTTATTGTGAAGTTGTATTTACTTGCTTGTTAAGACACATTCAGGGGGGAAAGAAAAAACCTGTCTTAGAATGGTAAAACATTATACAGGTCAAAGTGATTGAGGTGCTTAGGCTCTTTTGCCCTAGTTTATCCATGTTCCTCTTTTTTCAGCTTCGTGTATGATTTTCCTTTGCAAGCAGGTGTATGTATTTGAATATTTTGTTATACATTTGCTTAGACACTGGAGATGCTTGAGAAAAAGGAAAAGGTGCTTCAGAAGAAGGCCTCTACAGAGGTTGAGAAGGCCAAAGATTTTACAAGAGCAAAGAACAAAAGAGGTACGGGTGATCCTATTGTGTTTTCTTGGAATTTCTAAGTTTCTCGCTCTTATAGTGACTATCACTTTGTTTTGCCCCCTGTATCTTGCTATGTGATAAACAGTATAAAGACTTAAAGAGCATAGGAACTTCTCTTGATATTTCTTACCTTCATTTCAATTGAAGGGAATTTACATGATACGTGCAGCTAGCTTACATGAGTAATTGTCGTTTTATGATGCAGCTGCAATACAATGTTTGAAGAGGAAGAGGCTCTACGAACAGCAAATTGAGCAGCTTGGCAATTTCCAGCTTCGCATCCATGATCAGGTTTGCTAGTCAGTTATCAATTCTTTTGTTTAGTGTTGGATGAGATTCTTGTTGTGCACCT
Organism: Solanum verrucosum; assembly: GCF_900185275.1. Lineage (NCBI taxonomy): Eukaryota > Viridiplantae > Streptophyta > Magnoliopsida > Solanales > Solanaceae > Solanum > Solanum verrucosum. Next base: position 161,177 of record NW_026020279.1, read on the forward strand.
GTTCACATGTCGAACTTCAATTTCTAGATGATAATGCTAGAAGGCGCAAAAGCTACAACTGAAACTGTTGATGCTTTGCGAACTGGAGCTTCTGCAATGAAAGCAATGCAGAAAGCAACGTAAGTAACAAAGTCACTCTATATAGTTATCGTCAAATTACTGAAGCACATGTCTACTATTTTTTTTTCTATCATTTGTTCTTACTCTATACTTCGTTCATGTGATCTCTGGAGTATATTGGGTTATTATTGTTTCTTTTGTCTGATTACACAATGCATTCTATTTACAGAAATATTGATGATGTGGACAAGACAATGGATGAAATAAATGAACAGACAGAGAATATGAAGCAAATACAGGAGGCTTTGGCTACTCCAATTGGTGCAGCAGCTGATTTTGACGAGGTTCCCGATCTAATGCTAGATTATGCTTTCCCTATTAGCTCTATGGACTTCATTTGTTGGACAGTTTATATTTTATGCAAGAGTACTTTGTCACATAAAATGTGTATGTATTTCTGCTAGTTCTGACATGCTGTTGTTGCAGGATGAATTGGAGGCAGAACTTGAAGAACTGGAAGGTGCTGAATTAGAAGAGCAGCTGCTTCAACCAGCAACTACAGCTCCTGCTGCTCCAGTCCATGTTCCTGCAGGGAAGCAACCTGCTCGGCCCATTCCTCAGAAGCGTACAGCTGAAGAAGATGAACTTGCTGCTCTGCAAGCAGAGATGGCTCTTTGAGCTAGTCCGTCTTTTATTTTAACCGGTAACTATAACTACCAGCCCATCTGAAATTATGTATGTCTATGACTTTTAACTATTAACTTACTGATTGGTGAAATGTGAGCTCCTGTGTTTGAAAGATTCCACCAAAAGACGTGCAAACATTTTTTGATATGAATTGTTGGAGTCCTTACTTCCATTTGCATACAGCGTATCTAGTATTTACAATCATTTGGTCCCGATTACTTGGATGAAAGTGCTAGTATGCAATTGCTATGTATGGTCCTTTATTGGTTTGTGATCGTATTTGTTTTTCTGCAGGTATTATCACGGGTAGCTTACATATAGAGACTGGTTATATGCATGTAAACAACTACTGCAAATGCTTTCACATTTCTCGATATCTATGTGGGTTAATATATATAGGGCTGTGTACATATTGGTGTTGCAGAAAATGGTGAATTCTATGGACACCAGAATTTGTGGTTTATGTTCCTAAGTGAATTTTATGTTCACTACCGTCTTCTTTTTTTCTTTTCTTTTTTTTAAATTCACAATTTCCATAGTTATCTTGTACCATCTCGGAAGGATAATAATATAAAATGTATTGTCTGTTTCTGCAAATTGGTGATTGAATAATGTGTACCTTGGTATTTTTGTATCTTACTATCCTGTCATTGCTTGCAAATCCCTTGATATGTTTTGGATCCTTCCTTACTCATGTTGTACGCATGGGATGTCTTCGTCTGAATGTTAAATGGTTTTGCTTGCACCAACTGCGAGGGCTAGATCTGTGCCAAAGCATATTATATACTTCCATGCCAATGTAGATTTCATTCTTATGGTCCATTATGGCGTTTCTTTTTCTTTTTTTTTTTTTTTTTTTCTCCTTGTAGCATGGGAACTGAGCTACTGATTTATGGTACGAAAAGCTGAAATTTGGTAGTAGAGTGTATCGTAAGTGATTAATGTTTATCGGGAAAAGTGCAGTTGAATTTATATATATGAGATCAAGAATACGCGTCTTGGTTTAAATTGTCAAATTAGCAGTCAAATATATTCATGCATATAAGTAAAAAATGGGGAAAAGGCATAAATTTACTTCTGAAGTTGTCTCGAAAAGTTAGCTATACACTAATACTACTGGGGCGACCTGTTACATACATATAATACTCAAAAGTAAATTTAATTCCACCTTCAAACCTGATGTGGAAATAAAATTAAATACAAAATAAATAAGGTGTGTTCGAGTCAAAATAAAGTCAAATTTTCCCCACCCGTCTCCTTCACGCCACCCTACCTTTCTTCTCCTCCTTCATTTATCTTATCACAAACACTCTTTTTGTTATGGTTAATGAGAAAAATAATTTTTTCCATGGTAAATTTTCAAGAGAAAAAAAAAACAACATTGCGGAATAGAAATCCACTGCAAAGATTGGTGAAGTTGTTCAATTAATTAGGTTCACTGCTCGAAAAGAATTCCGACGAGACATCTAAAACTAGTCAATTCTTACTACTCCCATATCAAATTCATCAAGTCGAGCATTGATTATTCAATTTATAATTGTCTTTTTTGTTGAATGTTAGCATGTGAAATAAGAAAATTCCCAAATCTTTCTTTTTTTGTATAAAAAGTTTCTTGGTTTTGCACAAAATCTGATTTTTAAATGTATATTCATAGATCTTTCTTCTCTTTCAAAAAAAAATCATCTCTAGGTTTTCTTCAAAATCAATAATAGTAAATCGAGCACTAATCTTTGTAAATAAATATTGCAAATTTTCACCAATCTTCTCTTTGAGCTTGAATGAAATTTGTAATTGTGATAATGTACGAACCTTCTCGTATAAATTTTCATCGCTTAGTTGGGTATTAATAGTGTGTTGCCCTAAGGGCTTTCTAATTACATTCTTAGCATTTCATGTTGATATTGGCAGCATAACAATTAGTTTGGCATAGAAATTATGTGATTGCAACGCCTATAAACTACATAGCTTGCCTACAGGACTTTGGTCTATCATGCCGACTATAGAGGAAAAAAATTAGAGTTGTAGTTTTACCTTCGGATAAATAGCATCGTGACTGCATATTGAATTATGGTGGTGAGTTATTAGGTGTTTCACCTACTTTTTAGTGATCTTACCATTCGATATGATATACATATTGTTGTTTAGGTCGCATAGGAGGCCATCTTTACTTGTTAACAAATTAGAAGAATGCTTGATGCCTACATGTGACTATCTCACCAGTTGTTACTATTTGGTACTAAGCCTTTGAGTTATATACATATAAATGTCCCTTTATTTGTTTCCTAGTAAGGTCATTGGTAAACGTACCTTGCCTATGGGCTATACTTAGCTTATAAAAGATATCAAATGTCTAGAAAGACCATATTAAAGCCTATAGAGCTATATTGAAGTTTACTCACTTATGGACTTCCTTTATGTCTAAGTTGACATTACTGATCCTTAATAGAATTTTGTATGCTCGAGTTGTAGGTATAAGAGCCCAAAAGATTTAGATTCAAGTGCACGAGCCCATAAGACTCATATATAACTATAGGAGCCCAAAAGGCTCAAGATACAAATACAAGAATTATGTGTGCTCAAGATACAAATACAAGAGCTACGTGTGCTCAAGATACAGTAAAATTTAGAAAATATATGGTTAGTTTTTGTAACTGATATAGATATTCCTCGTTGGGATCTATATTCTATTATTAGCTACCCTATATTTTTGCAAGGCATAATAATTATTTATATAACTCGTTTATATCCACATTGCTTGCTTTCAGGTTATTTGATTGCTTGTTGTTGCCCTCAGGGCTAAGAATTTAACTTGTACCTTTCGGGCTATATGCTTATTGCCTAATGGACTATTAAGACATGTACAAATCTACACATTATACCTATTGCCTACGAGGCTACATTGATGCCTAAGGACCTATTGGAAGATAGTGATTGCCTTTGGGGCTGTATACAAATTTCCTAAGGGGCTATATATTGATGCCTTTGTAGCTATATAGAGATCACCTAAGGGGCTATACGCAGATTACCTAAGGTGCTTTTAGGGAATAACTATTTTCTTCAGCGTTATTCACGCAGTGTTCAATGGGCTATTGAGATGTAATGATTGCCTACAATGCTAGAGAATTACCATTGGGGTATATAGATTGAATTGTACCTACCGTACTTATGGGGGCTCAAGTAGGTTTGATTATTGTTGTTTGTACCTACCAAGCTTATGGGAACTCATGTAGGTTGTATTATTTGTTGTTTGTACATGTCGAGCTTATGGGGGGCATGTACGTTGTTGTTTGATTAGTCTTTGTTTGATAGATTAAGGAGCATGCCAGTATGCTCAACTTATTCTTGACTCTCTTACCTGATTGCTTTCAGTACATTATGATACCTGCAATTATTCTAATGCATTTTATGCTCGGTAAATCAGTTTGTACTGAAGTCCCATTGCCTGGAGGCGATTCATTCTTGCCTGCAGGTCTTGACATATATGTACAAAGTCTTCTCAGTAGAATACCGAGTAACAGTAGATTGGTCAGCTCCACTTCTTTCAGAGTTGTTAAATTTAGAGGCTTGCAAGCTTTGGGTGTATGAATATGCATTGTCAGTTGTGTTGGCCTTGTTGTTTTTCCCTTTTAACACACAACCTATTGACCATAATCGTACATGATTATATGTGTTTAGTTTTGTAACACCTCACAACTCTACTCTTAGAATCTAAACTGTTCATCCTAAGTATATAAACTTGAACCGAGTGATGTCCTACTTGTTCATGTATTTTAAGTTCCTTACCAAATGTAGAAAGAGTATCGGAAGTGATTTAGGGTCATTAGGGACCTCTAACAACAAGTCAAATTCAAAGCATTTATATCGGCTAAGTTTTCGCATGAGTCCATATAAGGGTCAACTTCAAATGACCATATCTCTTAGAATATGATAATTTACGTGACCCATAACCAATCAAATTAAAGATCTATGATTCCTCTTTCCAACTCCGCAAATTTTGCATCAATCTGAATTTTGAGGAAAAAGTTATGACTGATTTACTAGAGATGTTCTAGCCTGGCAGCATCTCCGTGATGGCTCCGCGTTACGGAGTGAATACAGACCTCACTATCCGCCGGAATAAAATCCCAAATTCCAGCTCTTTTTATTTATTTTTTAAGGATATTTTTATCCTAAAAACCATCAGGGAGTCATCTAAATAGCCCTAAACACTTAGAAATCAGTTTTTCATAATTAAATCCTCTTTTTCACTCCTAAAATTCTACGCTCAAGAACTTCAAGAAACATCAAGACTAGGGTTCAACTTTCAAGATTCTCCATCAAACTTCCCTACTAAGGTATGTAAGGCTTCAATGGGAGTATTCATTTCACTCTTATGCTTAAAGTATTCGATTCTCAATAATTTCACAAGATTATTAGAAGTAAAGCTATGGCATTTATGAAATTATGATATTTCCTCAACAAGCTATATTTTTTATTGTTTCACTCCGATTTTGAAACCTTATGGCTGATTTAGCATGATTTTTATGGACATTCAAACCCTTATGAATTTTAAGCATGAAAATAAGCATGATATGAATTACAACCTATATACATGTTATTTTAAGATATGACTTTTAAGCTTAGCCTCATATATGACTTATGATGATAAGTGGTTTCATACCTATGAGCATTTTATGAATATATGTTGTTTTGGAAGGACTATTTAGTACCGAGAGGATGCGGGTCTAGAAAATCCAAGTCACATAACTACGCGCCAACACAGGATTATGTTTCACCGCTTTATCAGTTGACCTTCTGGCCCTAAGAGGCTTAGATGAGTGGATCCACATAAATATGATATGGTCTAATACTAATGTAAGGTATAGGGTACCCCTCCCAACAGGGTTAGTTGTTGGACATCATGAGCTCACATAGTGTATGTCGGTTATCACAAACTCCCCAATTGTGCAAATTTCATGACATGTTTTAATTCTATATGGTTCATTTTAAGTATTGTCACGCTTCGAGCCTACACCCTGGACGTGGCCGGCACTCGACAACCATTGTTGGCCCCAAGCGAACCCTTGGCCTGACTTAACTCTTAGAGGAAGATTTACTCATGATAAAAGCACTTTAAAAAGTAAAATGTAACTCAAAGGATAACTTAGAATGTTTTATAAATAAACATTCAACTAGCCAAAGTGGCCACTCAAGTCTCAACATAACCGAATGAAATTGAAAAGACTCATGAACTAACAATATTTAACTATCTATGAAGCCTCTAATACTATGAGGGATGTTGGGGAAAGAACCTCGATCATCCTAACAAACTGAAATGGCAAAAGAATGATAAAATGGATCCTCCGGAAGCAAGGAGGCTCACCAACACTTAAAAGCTCAACTGGATCAATGAACCGCGGATGTTGATCCTGGTTACTTGTATCTGCATCACAAAGGAAGCAAGACAAATGACGTCAGTACATGGAATGTACGAGCATGTGAGGGGAATTCTAAAACAAGACATAAGCTTGAAGGGGAACTGAAGAAACCTACCTCGTCTCAACTCAACTCAACTCAACTTATTTCAATATAAAGCAATAATGAAGATGCAGTATAAAGAAAAGCTTTAACACATGTAGATAACAACTCAGTGTATTGAAAACACAATAGTAACTTAGTTTTGTATATGAAAATACAAGTAACTCTGTGGGAGGTTCTCTAACCGACAACCATCACTATGAGCTATGCGATGATACAACGTCTTGCCTCGCACCAGGGCCATCCTATACTTTGTCGGGGTATAGAACCTACTACTAAGTGTATCCACTAGTCTATGCTAAAAAGCACTAAGGAATCATCTAAAAAGTATGACCCTTTCTACCCATGTTGGCTACATGATTTATGGATACTTAGAGTTATCTGAACTCGTCCCCATATCAGTGCTCAATATTACTCCCAAAATGTAGCTAGCTCATATGTTTAAAAACATAACTTTCTCTGTGATTTGATATTATTACTCAAAAATTTATCTCTTAAAAGAGATAGTACTCAGAACTGCTCATGAAAACTCTTTTGGAAATCGGTGTTTCCTCTCATCTTAAATGTGAAAACATTTACTCTTTGGGACTACTAAGTTCCCATATAATCTTTTAAAGAAATGAACTCGGATCCACTCTTAATCAAACTTCATGCTTAAGTCTTAAAACAAGTTTAAAACAATTGTAAAAGACGTTTTGAAAAGACTCGAAGAACTCTCAAGACTTACTCTTAGCTCTACCTTGAATTTGAATTATGGATTCAAGGGTTATGATCTCATGTTATGGATGATCTCATGATGTTTAGACGTACCTTAGAGTGTAGAAATCAACTAGAAAACATAGGTATGATTCAAGGAAACTCAAACGGAAAGAAGTGGGAAAGGGTAGAGGACCTGGCGACCCTGGCGTACTGAGTGGGGCAGGGTGCCAGACCCTGAACTACAGAGTCTGGTTGGGGCACACTGAGTGGCGCGGCGCTCCAGAACCCCAATTCACCAAGAATCGAATTATTTCTTCCCCAATCATTTAGATTTGATTACCCAAAATTAGTGTACAAGAATGTACTAAAAAACAACCTTAAAACTCATACGATTATCTTAAGAACTCATCAAAACCTCAACAATTAAGATTATGAAGGAAACTTCAACAAAAATCATCAAGAACTCAAATCTTTTACTTTCATGAACAAAATTACGCTAAATAAATCATGATTGGTGCGTGGATGAATGAACCCAACGCTATGTGAACTCACATACCTCTTAAGGATCAAACCCTTGGCGAAATCCGCAACGAAAATCCTCAAGAACTTGATGAACACTTGAGTTTTTCTCCTCTTCTCCTCTTCTTGAACTTCTCTCAAAACCCTGGCGTAAATTTGGATTTGTAAAACTAAACAAAATCAGTTTAGACCCCTAGATATTACCAAATATCATTTTAAGTTAATTGGATAAGGAAAACACCAAAATACCCCTCTTAAATCCGGGTAACTTTCCTTAACTAGACAGCCCGACTTCAAACGGGCATACCTCCCTCATACGAGCTCAAAAATTAGCAAACTCAATGGTGTTGGAAAGAGGATTCCAAGACCTTTCATTTGATATATTATGGACCACCTAAATCCTTCTGTACTTAAAGTTATGGTCGTTTGAAATTGACCCAAAACTCATACTTAGCATAACTTGCCAAAATTTCCAAATTTACTCTTTCCAAAAATAGTTTCTTGCAAATTATAGTTCTTTCTAATGCGGGATGTTACAAGTATGCTATTTTATGTATATGATCATTTAGAACTATTCAAAAGACTCTGTTATATGTATATGTACCTTTGGAAAGAGATTTTTTATGATACTTGGTCATGAACTCCAACTATTTTCTCTTTAGTTCTTTCACTATGCATGTGATTTTGGCAACCTTATTTTACTATCCTCGTTATGAAATTTTACGATTATGCTAGTATTCCTTACTTAATCAGGACATTCCGCGTACTGACGCATACTTTGCTCAGCGCTGCATCTTTTTATGAAGTAGATTTCAGTGTACGTATTTAGACTCGCGGCTAGTGAGGTTGCAGTAGTTCCAGCCTGCAGATGGTGAGTCCTCCTTATTCGTGGACTTCCTAGAATAGTTGTTAGTCAAAGTTTAGTAATTTCTTGGTTATTTGGCTTGAGGTAACTGGGGACCATGTCTCAGTAAACTTCTTTCCTTCAGTTTAAATGTTAGAGGCTTATTTCAGACATTAGTTGTTCAGTCATCATGTATTTATTGATTTCCTTACTAAGACTTATTAAGCATATGTTTCAGCTTCCGCATTAGTTTCATATGATATGCTTTGATATCTTATGCCAAGGGTTATCTTGGGGCCAGTCGTGGTTCCGAGTACCTGATACGTCCAAACTTACACTTCAAATAAGAAGTGTAAACGATCGATGTCAATTTACAGAACTCAACTAGAGTTGAGGTCGATCCCACAGAGAATTTCTTTATAGATAAGGTTTCACTATCGCGCTTATTCGAATGTTGTTATTATCTCCTAAATAAACAACAACGGAATGTAAATTGGGTTTGATTGAAATGTTATAAGTACCCAAACTTGCAGTCAAACTCCAGATTAACGACTAACAGACTATTTCGTTGTAAGGTTGATTTAGTTAATTAAGAGAAACCAGGATTGTGTTCACCATAACGATACTTCTAGTATTCTTTCGTAATTGAGTGCCAGACAATTCAATGTTTCCAGAATCATTGCGAGTTAAATTCATCTGATACTTCTCAGCCTAGTCAGATAATTATCACTCATGTTCTCTCGACCTTAAAGTGTTACTAACGTTGACCATCGCTTACAATGATATAGTGTTAAAATTCTTTTCTCTCGAACTCAAGCTTTAACACCAAGTTGTTAATGTAGTTCAACTTTTTCCTAACCTGTATTTTTCTCTCGAGCAACTACTGGATACAGGCTCATCTAATGCGTGCACTCACTAGATTAAAATGATGTTGAAAGCTAGAAACTACAGATTGTTAACACGGATTGCCCTTTACTCGTTCTACGAAATCGTAACTAGAATTTCATCATGGATCCCACAACCCCGGTCGTGGTATTTAGACACTCATGCTTTCACGTAAACAATCAGTATTTAGGAATGAAAACATGTTAAGAATGACTTACAAAAATAACTAACAATGCAACAGTCACTTCGATAATGTGATAATCCAAATCTGAGCTTCAAATTGAGATTCAAATCGAAATCCAAAATCAAAAGCTAAGCGTAAAAAAATATCTTCCTTTTTCGTAAAACGTCAGATGATGAATAATATTCAAAAACGACCTAAAGTAATTCAAAATAGAATGCTTAAAATGAGTCTGAATCGAACAAGGACTGAATTGTCGGGCCTTTTCACGGCCACTACCACGACCCATCAAGGGCTTCAAGGTCCGTGAAGCCCTCCGTGGTCTTCCCTTGGAGCTTTCTAAAAGTGGGTCTTCAAACTTGGTCACTGGAAATTTCATCACGGACGAGACCACGGATCGTCATAGGGGCCACGACCCATGAAGACGTATGTGGTCTTTACTTGGACTTTCCAAAACTTTGAGTAATTAATGCTATCCACTGGAACAAGGACTACGGACTGTACCACGGTTCATAGTAAGGACCACGGCCCGTGATGGCATCCGTGGTCTTCACTTGGTTCCAATATTCTTTCAACTCTTCCTTGCGTTCACACTGGTTCAACTTCACGGCAGGTATCACGGTCCGTGGTAAGGACTACTGCCCATAGAACCCTATGTGGTTTTCGCTTGGTTATTCATGCTCTTCATCTTCTCAAGGCCCAGCACTTCCTCACTTTCACGAGCTCAACCATGAACCGTAATGAAGGTCACAGTCCGTGAAGTTGGCTGTGAACTTTACTTTGAATCATCATCATTTTGTAGCTTCTTTTTCCTTTTTCTACACAAACCAGATTCCGCCTACACATTCAACAAACCCATCAAATAATACAAAATTTCACTTAATTCTAGTATTAGTTCATAGTTATTAAGCATCAAACGTGCCACGATTTTGCGGCACATCAACACCCTTAATTTAGAACCATTACTTGTCCTCAAGTGATGATACAACAACTCCTTCAGTCCTCAAAATGTTCAGACACTTTTGAAACTATGTAGCAGCCATTTTAAACAACAATTGTATCCAAAATCCTGAATCTAACATATAAGGATCAATACATGACATCTCATTACTCATAGTCAATCATGCTTATGCCTGTGAATTATCGGCTCACACAATCTACTTCCAAATGCACCCACGGTGTCATCACACCAAAGAAGTCCCTCACTCAAAATAGTTGGGACTGAGTACTACGCTCACGTTCTCAAAGAATTTCTAACACTAATAACAAACTACCATAGGCTTGCCCAAACTTTTTATGCTTTATCTTTCAAACACCCGGAATAGGATCATTGTAGGGCTTTATTGGCTTGTAACATAGGCTCGAGGTTATGGAATGGATATTTGGTTTCGTGAGTGACTAGTCCCTTGGTTTTCCAAAGTTTCATTTTCACATAACTCTTTTCTGAGTGATTCCCTTTTTTTCTTTATTTCAGCACGACCCAGTAGCTATTATTTCCTTTTTCTTTTCTTTTCTTTTCTTCTTTTTCTATTCCTTTCTCTCTCTTTTTATATGCAATTTTGATATGCACTTAGCTCGCTGGTTGAACCTTCTTTTTCCTTTTTCTTTCTGTTCGAATTGCAATCACCCTCAACTTAGGATTTTGGCCTGAGTTGTAATATCGTACCTTCGGAGAACCAAGGATATGATATGTGTTGGGTAAGAACAAAGAACTGATTTAACGCTCAAATTGGGTTCAAGTGATAAGACTTTTCATTTGGTTCTTTTATTATTGGCTTTTTACTAGTTTCACAAAAATGGCCTACTGATCCTTTCTTATCCGGTTATTCTCATATTCAAGCAAGACTACTTAGGCAAGTTCTAGTTTCTGCTCCTAGTGTTAGACTTCAATCAAAACTTACATACACACGACACAGGACTGTATTTTTCAGTTTCTTGGTTCACCAATTAATTGGTCAGATTAGCCATGTTCAACATATCAGTATATAAGATGCCATCTAAGGATCCTAACAATCAAACTCAAATTCAGGTCCTCATTTTTCACAGACTAGCTGATGCATAGCTCAACACACAAAAACACCCAAAAATAGTAGCATGCAAAGACAACCTCCATTTTTTTAACAGCTATGGCAGGTTGCTCTCACCACCCCCTCCCCAAATAAAAAGGACTTTTCCCTCAAAGTCAATACAAAACAATAAAACACACAGGCTATGAGGAGGGGTCAAACCTACGGTGTCGGTCGTCAGATCAACATTGGCACCCTTATCAATAGGTGCACTCTCAAAACTCGGGACCTGATCAGTTTGGTCCTCACTAGTCGGGGTAGGCGCTCCACTACCAGAAGCTCCAACTAAGGCTGCATCTCATTGTTGTTGTTCAAGGGCTTCCTTTTCTTGAGCTTCCCTCTTTGATGTTCTACGAGCCCTCTTTTCTTGTCTTTTTGCCTCTCTGGCTAGGTCAGTAGGGGTCTCCTCATCAATTTCTCTAGCTTTCTGTTTTCTCTTGCCGGACTTACTCGTGGGGAGTACTCCCTAAAGATCATCAATTGATTGAGTGGAGGGTGCCTGAGTTAGCATTTGCATTAAAGATTCTGGCATTATCGGAGTGGGTACCTGTATTGGCTTTTCTGCCAGTTTTGCAATCTGAGTTCTCATCTCGGCCAGTTGTGATTTGAACTATTCGGTATCAACTAACCCGGCAGCTTGGAATCGATCTTGGACAAGGTTCTTCAAACCATCCAATCTGTCTTTTAAGACAGCCAGCTCTATTTGCACCTCATCTTTGATCTTTTTTTCGCAGCTAACACCTTCGTCTCTATCAGCTAAGGCATCCAAAGCACAATTTGGTCTACCAATGTCCTTGCCTCGCGCTGATCTGGAACCAATTTCTCAAGAAAAAGCATAAGAATAGTAACAAAAGTACCTGGAACCTGGGAGGCAGAAGCTGGTGGTGGTGGTGCCTCTGTGGAAGGTTGGGATGACTCTCCCTGCTTTGGCCTCTGCCTGCCTATGAAATATCAAGTGGGACATGTGGAACAACACCTAAAGTACCCACAGCTGCAGACTTTGCGCCAAAGAGATGATTCGCGACATCCTTGATTTTAGAAACCTGGATGAGTCTAAATGCGTCACGCCATCTTTCAATCAGCTTGTTAGGGGGAATATCCACTTGTCTACACAATTTCCCTATCAGACAGGGAAATGGAAACCCAGCTTTCTCATTTAATGCTCTGTTTCTCATCTCAATAGCTATGATCCGCCCCACATTGACCGGGTTACCAACCATGAGGCAGACTACCAAAGATCCTAAAGAAGGAGACAAGGTGTTGTCATTTCCTGTAGGTCTCAATTGGGCATGCACAACTGCCCACCATACCTTGGCTGGAAATGATAACGAAGTTTTTGGAATCAGTGTCGGCATCGGGGTGACCCAAATTGCATTCTCCCCATCTATGGCAATTTGTTTTGCAATCAGCGCAACACCGTCTCGTAAGAACTCTGAATGTCCATAGTAATGTCACGAGTGACTTCATAATGTTTTCCCTCGAAAAGGATAATTGAAGTCGGTGCAGAGTATTCGGGGTCCTGTAACATCTTGTTAATAGTGGCCTCCGAGATATCTACTGATTTTCCCCGAACAATAATAGAATTGAGTGGACCCCATGTAATGGCAATGTCTCTCTGTCCACGCTTCGTAGTCTCTGTGTCCGCAACAAAATTCATTAGTGTGGCTGCATATGAGGAGTAGAACTCCCTAGTCAGGTGGTAAGTGTAATCCCCAGGTTCATTGTCTATCCAATCGAACTGATGAAATTGAAACGTCCGATAAATGTACGGGAATGCTTTAATGTCGGCTACCAACACTCTAGTCTCAGGCATGATTGCCCGCTTCTTGAAACTAGCAGTCTTGGTCACAATCCCATTGTTGAAAAATTCTTCGGATCGTTTCACAGTCCACAGGAACGATAACAGGTAATCAATTGTGATCTCAGTGCAGGATTAGGTTCATGGCCATTCACATACATCACCATAGTATCATCATCGATGATCTCTTCATCATCCTCTACAATAGCCACTTCCTCTCGTGCTCCAGTTTCAGCTTCTGTATTCGCCGTAGGTGGGGAGGTGGTTACCTCTTCCTGAGAACTGCTTTCAGATTTCGCACTACCCCCCGAGTCAGCATTAGACTGGCTACCTGCCCCATCATTAGATTTACTACCTAATGCTACAATGTTACCGGAGCTACTTCCTCCCTCTTCAAATTGGGGAGAAGTGTCTTGGAGAATGACTCTCTTTGTCTGTGATCTGGTAGCTCGAGGTGAGTGATCTTCAGGTGTGACATTTATTTGCACCTCAGAATTACTAGCATCGGAATCGTCATGACCCTCTAATTGAGAAGTAGTGGGGAGCAGGTTTAGTTGCGTTCTTTCTTCGATGAGCCATCGTACCTGAGAAATACAAAATTCATTAGTATTCAACACAGTCAAATGACGCACTATCGGGTACTCAGACTTCCCCTGTGTAATTACATCTTGACTGTCGCGCCCCGTTTTTCTCAAAAATAGGTTTTCGGATACACGACCTAACAACTCTTTTTGGGTTTTGGGTTGGAGTGAAGAGTCGCCACCTAACGAATTAAGGCGCGTTAGGGAACCTATCTAACCTAACTAATCTAACTTACTGTCAATGAACCAGAGATCGGGTAAGGGTTCAAATTACCTCGAGGGGAAGGTGTTAGGCATCCCTCGAGGTTCACAAATGTGGGTCCCGGTCGTATCTCATGCAATTTATGTGGGGGTTACAAGTAGCAATTAAGGTCACTTCATTTTTACTTATTAAACATGTGAACTAAGTGATATAATAAATAAAACATTAGGCAATTAAGGTCACTTCAATTATTTAGGTTATCTAACTTAAACATGCTTACTAAGTGATAAATGACATTCAACAATAAAGGATACTTCAGTTATTTTAATTAGTTAATTAAGCATGCAGAACTAGGTGATGTAATAGATAACAAACAAATACTACGCAATTAATAAGAGATAAGCAAGGAAACAAAAATTGCACAATTAGATAGTCAAAAACATTTTTTTAAAACTACCCCAAACAAATATAATTATAACAAATAAAAAGGGAAAAGGGAGGGGGAGACCATGGAAACCGACATATTTTACGGATCAGCGCTCGACTTCTATATAGGGACAGACAAAATAAATGTTTGTCGTTTACGGCTCGAGGCACTATCATCATCTCCGTAGGGCCTAAACTATCCCTACCCCACCACCGCATGCTTTCCATGCTAAAAGGTGCTAATCGTCCCGACTTAATGTCCAAGTGACATTGAACTACTATTAAGATGGATTTAGACTAAAATAAAATATATGTTGCTAAATAGGCCCCATAGACAACAAGTCAAACACGTTGGACGAACACTTGGCACATAAAGTCTCGTATTGGCCTCTAGATTTTAATTAACATGTTTGCAAACAACACATAATTGTGAAAGGTCTCATGCTAAGTGTGTATACAAATACATACAAGCATTAAGACAACAACAATGAGTTAAACAGGGGGAATTATTAGCAGACAGTTCTAAAAGCATGTAGATAATTATTTAACTTATTTTAGAGGGCAGAAACATTATTGCATGTGTAGAAAATAGTTTATTAAGAGCAGTAGCAGACCACATTAATAATGCAGAAATTTATTTAACTGGCAGTCAGTTTATTAAATGCAGAAATTAATTAGTAGCTGATTTTAGGTGGTAAAACAGTTAATTATGATGCAGAAAATAATTGATTCGGGCATATTTGATCAAGGGAGATTAGTTTTAAACAGTTCCAATTTGTATTCAGAAAACGGTCACATATAAATTTATTATTATTTGGTTGTAACATGCTGGAAATAGTTGGTATATTTATTTTAAGTGGCAGAAAAACAATTACTTGCAGAAATCATTTGACAATAAGGGGAAATATGCAACAAATTTATTTACATTATTTAACATGCTGAAATTATTAGAATGCCTATGAACATGATTTCTAAGTGATTAACATTAAAAACAACTGATTACCATGCTAAGATTTATTTAGCAACCTAAAGTTAATTGAACTAGATTAATAAACTAACCAGCTTAAGTTATTAAAATATGTTGAAATTCTTTAAAATATTTAGTTAACATTGATGTTATTAATTAGGTCCTATGAGCATGATATCTACGTTACTTCTACTATGAGACAAATTATTGAGAAAAATATTTATTTATTTTCATCACTTTTTATATATTTCATATGAGAGTTATAATTTGCTACACAGGGTAACTAGATAAGCACGTAAAGGACAAACACTTTAAAATCATTCACATTGTGCTAAAAATTGCACTACAGAGAATTATTAATTTATTTTAATACTTAATTAATTAACAATTAGAGTAGATGACCAACATAGAACATACTTACATTTTAGACAACATTTAAAAGTGATAAAATATCGGCAAGATCATTTTTATTTTATTTGGTTCTAATTAGACTTAGAGTGAGGAATGAACCAATAATTAAATCACACTCCTATAGGCATGCTTTCTAACAACAAGTAGGTTACGATAATATAACAAGTAGCACGTAAGTCCCCTCCCCCTTAGACGATCCCCCAAATATTTCACATATATACTAGAGTTAGAGTTTACAAATTATTACAAGACAACTAATAGAAATTAGATAATATACAAAACATAAATTAAACAAATTCAGCTTGTCTAATATTTTCCTTCTATGGCAATTCTTCAATATCTTTAATCTTTAAGTTCAAAACCCTGTTAAAGTAGATGAGATATACGGACAAATATATATTATAAGATTAAATAAAAGGGTAGAATTTCGGAGCAGTCACAATAGACATGGATTTCAAGCAAATCATGGAGCATATAAAGCCAAGCACGGAAAAAGAAGGGTTAAGGAAACTGACCCGGATGCTTCCTTTTTATTTATTCATTTCAAACACACAATATTCATAATAGATGATGCAATACGAAATTTAAACTAATGAAGGGGAGCTAACTGATTATGCAGAATATAGTTATCAGCAATGCAGACAAACTTAATCCGATACTAGACCCGAACGCAGCAAGACCGATTAGAAAAGCACTTCTTAGAATGTTCACTGGATTTTATTTTTTAGAGCATAGAGTATTTTTAGTATTGTTAAAGTGTGTAAGCCTAAGTCTCCAGTAAGTCAAGAATGAGGGAAGGGTCTCTTTATAGTGAAAGAAGGGCCTGTCATTAAAGGAAAGAATTAATTATCATTCAATTAAAATTCTTTCTTTCTTAAATAAGGAAGGAACCCAATCGACTTACCAAAATAAAATCTGCAAGAAGATCTGGCCAACTTTAATTAAGGCGAGGAAATATTCATTAACCATAGTCCATATGAACTAAATTAGAGGGAAGATTATACTAAGGGAAGAAGTAATCACACAACCAATTTACTAAATAAGGGCAAATAATCAATTTGATCAATCTCAATCAAATAAGAAAATGGACAACTAATCAATTAAGTGTAAACAAGAATCCCCACGAGATTAATTGCTATAGGACGTATAATCAAAACTTAAATAGGACAAATTACAGCATACGCAAATAATCAAGTTAATTAAGGAAATAATCAATTCACGGTTTAACCCGATTAACAAAATCAATTATTAATCCACAATTACCATATGCTATGACATATCATCCTAACATGTGTCTATTACAACTATCCTCCACAAATCAAGCACTTAGAGCAATTTATGACATAATTAAGTTAACGAAATGGCTAAACTTTAACGGGCAGATTCATCATCAATTAGACAAAGGAAGGAATTTCACATTAGAATTACAACAGTCTCATGTTAAGCGAATCTAAAATTTGTTCATTCTAGAATAAAGATAGGCCTGAACCCAAAGAAATCCAATAATCACATAATATGGCAACATACATAACAAACACTATAATCTTAAAATATGCAGAATCAAGAGCCAAAACCCACACTTTCATATAATATGCATTAAGAAAGCAAAGGGCAAACAATAGAGAAGGTAATAGTCGCATTAAAAGAAAGCTTACGAGACTAATCTATAAAGATACAAATTGATCGACCTCGACAACCTTTAGTCAAGCCGCTAATCACTATCGTCTTCGCTTGTTGGAGTTGCTGCTAGAATCGATGGTGCTGCTGCTTTGCTCTCGCTGATCGAAGCTGATGGCTTCGTCCTCCTCGCTGCTGGACGGAGAGGAGGAGGAAGAGGGTGGCACCCCCTGGTTTTTCGCCGATTGCTCTCGCGATGTTGTTGGTCTTGTTGTTGTCGCCGGTTGCTATGTGGTCGTTCTGCCTGACGGGAGGAGAAAAGGAAACGAAGAAGGAGAAGGGAGGAGAGGTGAGGGAAGAGAGAGGGAGAGGGGAGGAAGAAGGTGGCGCCTCGCCTCTTGGTGTTGGCGACTTCGCCGACAAAAATGGAGAGGTGCGGCACTAGAGAGAAGAGATGAAGAGAATAGTGAATGAGTTTTTGGTTTATGAGTCTCTTATGTTAAAATGGAAGGTTTAGAGATTTGAATCAGGACCATTGATTTCATAAGAGATGAAGGGCTAGGATTCGATCTAGGATTAAGGACGGTCAAGATTAAAAGCTGAAATTTTAAAATCATATTGAATTGAATTTGAAATGGCTAAAACTGAAATGAAATTGGCTAGAATTGAAATGAAAGGATGGCTATGATTGAAATGAGAATTTGAATTGGAGTGGCTAGAATTGAAAGAAATTAGAATAGAGTAGGCTAATATTTAAATGATTTTGAGGAAAATTAAGGAAGTGCTATCCAATTAATAAAATACTACACTTATTAAAATATTTTCACGTAACTAAACACACCTAAATTCTAAAATAATTTAATACAACAATTTTTATAAAATATGCACACTAAAATATATAATTATTAGACAAAATCGATTAACATTTTAAACTCAAAATAAGTTTTAAAAATATGCATTTAATCGAATAGCACCTCCAAAAGGGTTATATGTCGGTCAAAATTGGGTGTCAACAGTGACGCTTTGCCTTAAGAATGTCGTCACCCAATCTATCATTGGGAAGGCCATGGAATCAACAACTAACAAAAACTAAAAGACAGAAAAATTTAAAAATGTTACACTAAGAATGCTCTACGGGAGCTTGTACGGGCCGTGGTATGTACAACGTACCGTGAAATCCCTCGTGGAGTCGAGAGAGAATCAGTGTGCAAAAAGGAGCCACATAACTTTTACCAAGTGATGTTCACGGACGGCTTCACGGCTCGTGGACTGCACCACGGACCGTGATACTGCCTGTAAACTTAATTTGAGTAGTGGCTTGACTTCAAGTGTGGTCCACGATTGGTTTCACGGCCCGTGGTGGATTCCACAATCCGTAAAACCTATTGTGGTTTTACACTTTGTCAGTGTTATAGTCATCTCCTTCCCTCATTCACTCAAATCAAATGTTTTCAGCACCACACCCATTTTATACTGATCTACAACCTTCCTATAACTTAAGCATCAACCTACTTCGTTATCAACTCAATTAACTAAAATAAAATTCTCACCCAACTCGGACACCAAAAAATTCAAAAACCCCCCATTAGAAACCACGATTGGTTTCACGGCCCGTGGTGGATTCCACAATCCGTAAAACCTATTGTGGTTTTACACTTTGTCAGTGTTACAGTCATCTCCTTCCCTCATTCACTCAAATCAAATGTTTTCAGCACCACACCCATTTTATACTGATCTACAACCTTCCTATAACATAAGCATCAACCTACTTCGTTATCAACTCAATTAACTAAAATAAAATTCTCACCCAACTCAGACACCAAAAAATTCAAAAACCCCCCATTAGAAACCACGATTGGTTTCACGGCCCGTGGTGGATTCCACAATCCGTAAAACCTATTGTGGTTTTACACTTTGTCAGTGTTACAGTCATCTCCTTCCCTCATTCACTCAAATCAAATGTTTTCAGCACCACACCCATTTTATACTGATCTACAACCTTCCTATAACATAAGCATCAACCTACTTCGTTATCAACTCAATTAACTAAAATAAAATTCTCACCCAACTCGGACACCAAAAAATTCAAAAACCCCCCATTATCATACCCTCATACAAGAACAACAGTATCAATTTAGAACAACACTAGTGTACTAATTTCGATTAATGCTAAGCAAAAAAAACCTATATTATACAAGATCAAAATTGCACACATTAAGAATTTACTTACTTGAAAATAATGAGGGTTAGAGAGGAAGATGAACTTGCTTAGGATCAGTTGATCAACTTTCGAACTTAGGGTTATGATTCTTGGGTGGATTTAGGATAGATTGATGATGGAACTCGTTTCTCATTCTTGAAGAACCGTTATAGGAATAATAAAGGAGAGAAAAGGCCAACCTTTGGTGCTTAGGAACATATATATGTTTAGTTTCAACTTTGGTCCAAGCGTGGGTCGGGTCGGGTTTTGGTAGGATTGGGTCGTAAACTACGGACCGTGAACTTTCCCGTGAAGGGGATCACGGTCCATGAAATAGTTCGTGACTCTGAATTGGATGAAACACTTGATTGAGGAAGATCACAGACCGTGAATCTGTCCGTCAAGGGCATCACGGTCCATGAACCGGTCCGTAACCGTGACTTCGAAACTTAGCATTTATACTTGAGGCTCACGAGAGGCTGGACGGTTCGTACAAGCTCTCATGGATCATAAACCTTTTTCATGCAATATCTAGTAGCTTCCTTAGGTTGGTCATCAAGTTGACGGACCGTGAAAGTGCCCGTGAAGGGCACCACGGTCCGTGAGACTTCCCGTGAAGATGAGTCTACACCCAGTTGCTACACTTTTCCACCTATTCTCTCCTGCACACATTCACACACAGTGACTCTATAAAAACAAAGAAAAATAAGGAAAAGGGAAAATACCTAGTACAATTACATCTTGGGTTGCCTCCCAAGCAGCGCACAATTTAACGTCGCGGCGCAACACAGGTTACTTGATTACTCAGACTTCATCAAGTTTACATTCCTCTATAATCTTCACATCCTCAGAAACACCCAAATATGCCTTGATTCGCTTGCCATTAGCTTTGAACCTCTCGCCCTTATCATTTTCCAGCTTAATAACACCAGATTCAAACACTTGTGTGACCTTAAAAGGGTAGACCATTTACATCTCAACTTTCCTGGAAACAGACGAAGTCTGAAGTTGAAGAGTAGCATCAAGTCACCAGGAGTAAAGCTTTTTTTCTCAATATGCTTGTCATGATACAGCTTCATCCTCTCCTTATACAGTGCTGACCTCTCATAGGCTCTCAGATGGAACTCATCCATCTCATTGATTTGATCCAACCTCAAGTTTGCAGTTTTGCTCCAATTGAGGTTTAGCTTCTTCAACGTCCAGAGTGCTCTATGCTCAAGCTCAACCGGCAAATGATATGCCTTTCCAAAAATCAATTGATATGGAGACATACCAATAGGTTTCTTGAAAGCTGTCTAATATGCCCATAGAGAATCATCTAGCATCTGTCCTGTTGGCATTCACTGTCTTTGCCAAGATTGTCTTGATTTTCTTGTTGGAAACCTCTACTTGTCCACTGGTCTATGGGTGATAAGGCATAGCAACCTTGTTTTGTTTAACCCCATACTTGGTCAGAAGAGCACTAAACACCTTATTGCAGAAGTGAGAACCACCACACTGATAATGGCTCTGAGTGTGCCAAACCTTGAGAAAATATTTTTCTTCAGGAAGCTAGCTACACTCTTGCCATCATTCTTAGGTAAAGCAATGGCCTCAACCCTTTAGGACTGCAACGAATATATACTTTTGTCCATAGGAACTCACAAATGGGCCCATGAAGTCAATGCCCCACACATCAAAAACTCTACCTCTAAGATGAGTATCATGGGTAACTCATGGCGCCGAGAGATGGCTCATTGCCGCTGGCACACATCACAGCTCCTCACTATGTCCTCTGCATCTTGATGAATTGTGGGCCAGTAGTACCCACACTAAAGTATCTTGTGGGCTGTTCGAGCACCTCCATGATAACCACCTACTAGAGATGAGTGGCAGGCATCCAAAATGTGCAGCATCTCAGCTTCAGGAATGCACCACCTGATGATGTTTAAGCACAAATCCTGTACAAATAAGGTTCATCCCAGAAATACTTACCTACATCATGCCTGAACCTCTTTATTTGCTGAAATGTTAGTCCTTCCGGCATTACATCACTAGCAAGAAAAGTAGCATAATCAGCAAACTAAGGAATAAGGTTAAGAGTTGCAGCTAATACCTGCTCATCTGGGAATGTATCATTTTTTTCAAGATCCAGCTCTTCCTTTTTTGCAACCTCCAACCTAGACAGGTGATCAACTACTTAGTTCTCACATCCTCTCATATCATTCCCTTCAAAGTCAAACTCTTGGAAAAGTAGCACCCATCAGATCAACCTATGCTTGGGATCTTTCTTTGCCATGAGTGCCCAGCAAGTAAGCTCTGAACTTTTCAAACACATACAACACCGCCTAGTTCATGCTTAGGGACTGTGTAGTTTCGCTCTGCCCCATTCAATGACTTACTAGCATAGTAAAGCGAATGAAATATCTTGTTGCGCTTCTGCCCCAACACAACCCCTAATGCAATCCCACTAGCATCACACATTACCTCAAATAGCTTCGCCCAGTCTGGGCCAATGATCACTGGAGCAGAGATTAACTTCTCCTTTAGACATTCAAAAGCTTTGAGACATGCCTCATCAAAGACAAATTTCACCTCCTTCTCCAAAAGCTTGCACATGGGGTGTGCAACTTTAGAGAAGTCCTTAAGGAAATTCCTATAGAACCCGACATGTCCTAGAAAGCTTCTAACACCCTTCACACATGTGAAGATTGGCGGAGGTAACTTTTCAATCACCTCAATCTTGACCTTGTCAACCTCTATTCCCTTCTGTGATACTCTGTGTCCCAGGACTGTGCCCTCTTTTACCATGAAATGACACTTCTCCCAATTCAGCACTAGGTTGACCTCATCACATCTCTGTAAGGACCTACTAAGATTCAACAAATAGTCATCGAAAGTATCACCTACTACAGAGAAATCTTCCATAAATACCTCTAGAGTGTCCTCAACCATATCTGAGAAAATGGACATCATACACCTTTGAAATGTTGCTGGTGCATTACACAGTCCAAATGGCATGCGTTTAAACGTAAAGGTGCCATAAGGACATGTGAAGGTGGTTTTTTCCTGATATTCAGGAGCAATTGATATTTGGTTGTAGCCAGAGTATTCATCTAAGAAACAGCACCACCATTTACCTGCCAACCTATCAAGCATCTGGTTCATGAAAGGCATGGGGAAATGACCCCTCAAAGTCCACTTGTTGAGCTTCATGTAGTCCATACACACTCGCCATCCAGTGACTGGTCTTTGTGGGTCTAATTCATTCTTGGAATTTGCCACCATAGTCATACCGCCCTTTTTCGACACACATTGCACTTGACTGACCTAGTGACTATCAGAAATAGGATAGACCACCCCAGCATCTAACCACTTAATGATTTCTTTTTTTACCACCTCTTGCATAAGTGGGTTTAACCTTCGTTGGTGTTCAATGCTTGGGTTGCAGTCCTCCTCCAATTGAATTTTATGGGTGCATATACCTGGAGGTATTCCAATTATATCAGCAATGGTCCACCCAATGGACCTTTTGTATCTTCTTAATATCTTGATCACTTTTTGCACTTGTTCTTCATTTAAATCTGTGGCCAAGATCATAAGTAAAGTGTACCTGAGGTAACTGTTTCAGTTCCAACATCGGTGGTTCCTCAATGGATGGTTTTGTTGGAGGACTTGGCCTATTTTTCAAGTCAAGGTCCAATTTCTTTAGAGCATATGAGTGTGCTCCCATACGCTGCAAATCATTCACGGTCTCTATATAGTCAGACCGGAAATCAACATCAAAGTTCATCAGCACTGCTGCTAAGGTTTCAATAGTCATGCTCTCTTCAATGGGTACTCTCATTTCTAAATCAGTAACCACCTCAATAGCAGATATTACATTCATATCTTGTGGCTATTTCATTGACCTGCAAATATTGAACTTTACCTCATTCGTGTTGAGTCTGAACTTCAACTATTCTCTCTTAACATCCACCAAAGCTCTTCATGTGGCCAAAAAGGGTCTTCCCAAAATGATGGGAACCTCAAAGTCAACTTCGCAATCCAAGATCACGAAATCAGCTGGAAAGATGAAGGTGTCCACTTTTACAAGTACATCACAAAGGATTCCGACTGGCCACTTTACTGACCTATCTGCCATCATCAACCTCATTGTTATGGGTCTTGGAACTCCCAATCCCAATTTCTTGTATATGGCTAATGGCATCAAGTTGATGTTGGCTCCTAGATCACACAAAGCTTTTGCAAACTTAATTGACCCAATGGTGCATGGGATAGTGAAAGCACTTGGATCTTTCTTCTTCTGAACCAGAGATTTGGTAGCAATGGCACTGCAATGATGAACATCGTTAGAAAAATAAAGAATTACAGCTCTTTTCTTGGTAACCAAGTCTTTCATGAAGTCGGCATATCATGGCATCTTCTCCAGGGCTTCCACCAGTAGAATGTTTACTGAAAGCTGCTTCAACATAGTGATGAATTTTGTAAGCTTCCCATCTTCAGCTTTCTTTTTTAGCCTTTGAGGGAAATGAAGAGGTGGTCTGGGAATCTGCTGTATAAGCAGGTTTTCCTCGACCTCTTTCTCTTTTCCTCTCGCAGGTTGTGCTTTAGGCTGAGGATCCACCAAATCATCTACCTGTTCAGCTTCTTCTTTCTCTCTGCCAGCTTGCTCCAAGATATGTTCATGTTTGGTACCTACAAAAATAAGGTCAATAAGAACTTTACCACTCCTGGTAGCGATGGCCATGCAGTGCCCGTCCTTCTTAGGATTTTGTATGGTGTCACTTGGTAGTGACCCATTCTTCCTCTGATTCAATGAGGTTGAGAGTCCACCAACTGACTCATGCTTAAGAAATCACCTCTCATTCTTTTACCCCTGCATCAGTTGATTCAACTTTCTCGAGTACTTTATCCATCATGTCTTCCAGCTTAGACCTTCTGCCTGGAACTATCACTTGCCCGGTCTCTATTACCTGAGGGCACGTAAACACCACTACGATCATTCCTATACCTATCTCTGCTCTGCCAGTTTCCCTGATCTTTATTTGTTGGCCTATCATATTGACTATCCCTAGCATAGTTTCGACCTGCGTTTCTAGAATTGTAACCCTGATTTCCAGAGTTATAATTTTGGAAACCTCTTTGGTTCCCCAAGTAGTTAGCTTCCCCGTCAAGGTCAATATCCTGATCCTCATACCTATTTTGTTGTCCCACAGCATTTACCTTTTCAGACTTGGCGACAATGTGCTTTGTGAACATATCTATTTGTGTCCTCATGTGCTCCATGTCTTGGTCTCTTTCTTCTTCTCTCTTCCTCTGTTCAGCTGAAAGCTCAAATGTATACCCAAGCTCTCCTACCTCCGCATCTCTTGTGTACCATGCCCTGTTATTCTTTGATACCTCATCCAACAGTTGCATGCTCTCCGAGAATGACTTCATCATAAATGAGCCTCCACAACCAGCATCAACAACAGGTTTAGTAACATAATTCAGAGACCTATAAAAAGCCTGTTTCAGATGCCTTTCGATAAGATCATGGTTGGGGTATTTCTTCAGCTTTTGGCTGAACCTCCACCAAGTATCATGCATTGCCTCTCCTAGTAGCTGCTTGTGTATACTAATCTCGTCCTTCATCTGTAGCTCTTTTGATTCTGGAAAGAATAGTTCCAGGAAAGCCTCCTTTAGCTCTGTCCAAGTTCTGATGGAGTCATCTGGTATGTCATTCAACTAGTTTGTTGCCTCTCCAGTAAGGGACAGTGGAATCAATCTCAATCTCATCACAGTTTGATTATCTCCAGGAATTTCTTGTGACTTGCAGATTGCCACAAAATTCATCAAGTGCTAATTTGCATCATCACCAGTTGCACCCCTGAACATACCTTTCAAGTTCAACAGTTGAATCATAGTGTTGGTAATCGTGAACTTAACACCAGGAGGTAGTGCAGGTAACACTATCGCTCCAGTGGCTCCATCTCTATCCAAATCTGTGTCATCCTCGTCATACATCATGTGTGCTGGATGTTGAGCTCTACCCCTTGGAGCTATTGGTTGGCGTTGGGGAGGGATCAATACATACACTACTTTATTCTTATCTACCACTCTAGGTTGGTTGTTCCCGCCATTCTGTTGAACACCTTTTGCAACAGCTTCAGCTTCTAGACTCAACCTTTGTCCTTGCGCCTCAAGTTCTTATGCATTCACCATTTTTCGAAGAGTCTTTTGGAGTTCTGATTGTAAGGGATCAATGGAGCTCCTTCACTCCTGGTACTTAGCATACACAGTAGCACTCACCTGAAAGAGATACAAACATAGAACAAAACGTAAAATTAGGAAATATAACTACGAATCGAATAAAAGCTAGTAAAACACTTCTGAATTGAAATTCTCCAGCAGCGGCGCCAAAATTTGATACGTCCAAACTTACACTTCAAATAAGAAGTGTAAAAGGTCGATGTCAATTTACAGAACTCAACTAGAGTTGAGGTCGATCCCACAGAGAATTTCTTTACAGATAAGGTTTTATTGTCACGCCTATTCGAATATTGTTATTATCTCCTAAATAAACAACAACGGAATGTAAATTGGGTTTGGTTGAAATGTTGTAAGTACCCAAACTTGCAGTCAAACTCCAGATTATTACTAACAGACTATTTCATTGTAAGGTTGATTTAGTTAATTAAGAGAAACCAGGATAGTGTTCACCATAACGATACGTCTAGTATTCTTTCGTAATTGAGTGCCAGGCAATTCAATGTTTCCAGAATGATTTTGAGTTAAATTCATCTGATATTTATCAGCCTAGTCAGATAATTATCACTCATGTTCTCTCGACCCTAAAGTGTTACTAACGTTGACCCTCGCATACAATGATATGGTGTTAAAATTCTTTACTCTCGAACTCAAGATTTAACACCAAGTTGTTAATGTAGTTCAACTTTTTCCTAATTGGTATTTTTCTCTCGAACAACTACCGGATACAGGCTCATCTAATGTGTGCACTCACAAGATTAAAATGATGTTGAAATCTAGAAACTACAAGATTGTAAACATGGATTGCCTTTACTCGTTACACGAAATTGTAACTAGAATTTCGTCATGGATCCCACAACCTCAGTCATGGTATTTAGCCACTCATGCTTTCACGTAAATAATCAGTATTTAGGAATGAAAATATGTTAATAATGACTTACGAAAATAACTAACAATGCAACAGTCACTTTGATAATCTGATAATTCAAATTCGAGCTTAAAATTGAGATTCAAATCAAAATCCAAAATCAAAAGCTAAGCTTAAAAAAATATCTTTCTTCTTCGTAAAACGTCAGATGATGAATAATATTCAAAAACGACCTAAAGTAATTCAAAATAGAATTTTAAAATGAGTCCTAATCGAACTAGGACTGAGTTGTCAGGCCTTTTCACGGCCACTACCACTACCCATCAAGGGCTTCACGGTCCGTGAAGCCCTCCGTAGTATTCCCTTGGAGCTTCCCAAAAGTGGGTCTTTAAACTTGGTCACTGGAAATTCCATCACGGACGAGACCATGGATCATCATAGGGGCCACGGCCCGTGAAGACGTCTATAGTCTTTACTTGGACTTTCCCAAACTTTGAGTCTTCAATGCTATCCACTGGAACAAGGACTACAGACTGCACCACGGTTCGTAGTTATGACCACGACCTGTTATGGAGTCTGTGGTCTTCACTTGGTTCCAATATTCTTTCAACGCATACTCTTCCTTGCTTTCACACTAGTTCAACTTCACGGCATGTACCACGGTCCGTGGTGAGGACTACGGTCCGTAGAACCCTTCATGGTCTTCACTTAGTTATTCATGCTCTTCATCTTCTCAAGGCCCAGCACTGCCTCATTTTCACGAGCTCAACCGCTCAACCATGGATCGTAATGAAAGTCACAGTCTGTGAAGTTGGCTGTGAACTTTACTTTGAATCATCGTCATTTTGCAGCTTCTTTTTCCAATTTCTACACAAACCAGATTCTGCCTACACATTCAACAAACCCATCAAATAATATAAAATTTCACTTAATTCTCGTATTAGTTCATAGTTATTAAGCATCAAATGTGCCACGATTTTGCGGCACATCAGTACCGTGTCTCGGCTAGGGTGTAGATCCGGGTCATGATAAATTTAGTATTAGAGTCCTAGGTTCTAGTGTCCTAGGATGTATGTAAAGCTGCATCTAGTAGAGTCCTTTTCATGGGTGTGAAACATGCCACACTTATAAGGGGGAGGCTACTTAATGTTTAGAAAATATTTCTCTCATTTATACTCTAGATCATGCAACAAAGTTATCCCCTAAGAAACATATGCAGATTCATGTTGCTCAAATTTCTCTAACTATTCCTCATATTCAAGGTGATAGAAGTAGTAAATCTCGATTCTTACTGATAAGGTGTTCTCAGATAAACTATCAACATTTCAGAGACCGCAATAAAGGGTTTGATATGAACCCATTAGTATGCTTTAGCCCATCAGTTCAAAATCTTGCACTCTTTTTTATGTGAATCGTGTTGTTGAGCTAGATATGATATGCATCCAGAATCATCTATAACTTTTTGTTACACAGAACATTCATGAAAGGATAAAGTATGTGTCTAAAGTCTTGAGTAGTATTGTCACTCATAAGGTAGTGTACTTTGGGTATGATTTATTAGTGTAATGACCCAAAATGTGATGTGTGAATATATAAGTGTAGTATCCAAAATGGTGGGGATAATGAGTTATCAAGGTGTAGTGTATGTATATATATATATAGAGAGAGAGAGAGAGAGAAGTTATTTATCCATTAAGTTAGAATTGAGGTGATATTATTTTAGTGTAATTAGGGGATATTAAGTTGATGTACGTAGATCTTATGGTAGAAGGTAGAAAATAACTCATTGGTTAATGTGACTTAGATTATGATTGAACTAGGAAAGGAGTTTATGATTTAAGTCATTAATGAGAGTATAGGGTGGTTAAGGATTGATAGGTCTAGGCTTTACTTTGTGATTTTGAAAAGAAACTGATTGATGCTTATAGAGCTATAAATATAGTTTAAAAGTTTGTATGTGTAGTGGTGATGTGTGAAAGAAGGATATGTTAAATGTATGAAATTAGATAGGTTGTAAGATTAAAATTGACTACAGTCAGTAAGAGATTTTGGTGGACTAGCATTTCTCAATTTATTTATTTATTTAGTAGTTGCTAAGCTAGGGTAGTATGCAAAGTTGTATTGCTAGACACTAAGTTTGAAATGCGAATGGTCATCCATAGTGGATATAAATGATATTTTAGGGATTAGTAATGTAAGTTTTATGAAATTAATCCAGTAGACTTGAAATAGCATATGTAAGAATTTAATACTATGAATTTTCAATAAGTGTGATGGTGCAAGTATGATGTAGATGTGAACCGTAGGTGAGACAATGAATGGTGACTAAGTAAATAGATAAAAGAGATCCTTAAGAGTTAGGAAGATAGAACTTCACCCGAGGTAATATGTGGTTCAAGATATTCTAAGATTATTTAGATTTATGTATTTCTAGTTGATATGCTTAAGTTTCTAAGTGTGGAGAAGACTAATTATAGTATGTTTTATATGGTGTTATTAAGAGTTGAATCTATTATTTAGAGATAGAGGGTGTTGTGACTCTTAGTTAAGCTTTAATCTCTACTGATTCAGAGGGATATGAACTTAGAGGTGTGATGTTAGTAGAATAGCAAGAAAGATTAGATTATGAGGTGCTAGGAAAATTGGTTATGTTTGCTACTAAGAGTATAAGTTATATGATAATTAGTATAAAAGCTAGAAAAGTTAAGAATGGTATCTTTAAATGAAAATTGTATAATGAAGCTATTATCTTGAAAAAATAGATGTTCGGGTAAGTTAAGTTTTCATGTGTATATTGTTGCCTAGTTTAGAGTATATGAAATAAGCTCACAAACTTAGAATATCGACCTTGATCTAAGGGGGACATGATAGGGAGAAATACCACATCAAGTCTTATGAATCAAATTGTGATGCATTTCAGAATGTGTTATGATGAGATACCAAATCATGTCTACTCTAGAGTATTCGTCAAGTTTCAACCATTATGATACTCTACTATTTGACCTTGATCTAAAGGGGACATGATAGGGAGAAATACCACATCAAGTCTTATGAATCAAATTGTGATGCATTTTAGAATGTGTTATGATGAGATAGCAAATCATTTCTACTCTAGAGTATTCGTCAAGTTTCAACCATTATGATACTCTATTCATCTCTTGCATCTTAACATTGTGCCCGTGACCCATACTCATGCACCTCATATAGATTTCTGCTCATGCTCAAATTCTATAATAGAAAGAAATATCTTTAGAACAAAGTGACCCTCATATTACTCTGTGAACCTATGACTTCTAGCTCTATGATATGCAACTCACAATACATGTACCCATAATTTCTCAATATGCTCAGTCCTATGTACTCATGATACATTCTTGGTGAATATTAAAATCACAATACGTTAAGTATGTTTTTAGTACACATTTCTTAAACAGCTCGTGCATATGATATTATTGTTCTAGACCCTACGTGCGTTCACCCATAGTAATGTTAGATAGTTGTAACATGTTCTACGCTTAGAATGCCTCTCTATGTATGCTTTATGCTTCAATTACATGATATACTCGTGCCTATTACACTTATCTCTTCAGGTTCCTCATTTATGAGTGGCAAAGTCATGATAAGTTTAAGTTATGCTTTAACAGTATCTCTCGTATTCTAGATTCTCATACTTAAGTCCTTTAGTGACCCTTTCTATTTTGAAATAGTGGTGTTGATAACAGTTGAATGATGGATTTAGATAAGAAGGTAGTTGTCTCTTATTGAGAAGATCGGGGTATGATTATTTTATCTAAGGTTTTAAAAGTGGAGGGAGAGAAAAGGTCTATTGTATGAAATAGTTAGATGAAAAGTCTTGGTATGTCTCTTGTTAGTAATCCTTGGAAATTTTAGCTTCTAAAGACGTTAGGAAAGCTAGAGACTATTAGATAAGTTGGTTACCTTGAAGACCATGAAGTAGTTATAGTGATAGGCTTGAATATTGTGCTGATAACATATGTATAAATGAATTATGTACTATCAGCTTCTTGATTTGAACTCGAGGTTAATTGGATGAGGTGGAAAGAAAAACTTGCATTATTGGGATAAAATTTCCTATTGAAATATAGGGTTAGTATGTTCATCTTACGTGCAACACATTAGGAGTTCAAGTTAGGCTTGCTTAAATCATAGTAGAATTATTCTTACCTCGTGCCCATGGTACCCACATCTCATATCAAGTAGCTTCACATAGTGTATGGTTGTTGTTCAAATCATTATCGTTCATACTTTACGAATCTATGTCAGTGTCTCACATGAATCATGCATATGATTCATTCCCTCGAATGTTATAAGAGTTCATTTTCAAGTCTTACAGAGTCCAATGGAGGCTAAGTCCATCACCTTGTTTATGTTGTTCCAGCCTATGCTAGTTCTTATGCTCTTAGCTCGTGCTTCTAAATTCCTTATTGTTGATTGCTAGACCCCTATTGTTGGTAAATTCAGTTTATACTATTATATAAAGCTCAAATAGTCCAAAGAAAAAAAAATCACTCTATTCACAAATCTATTCTAGCTTTGATCTTCATTCGAGGACGTATGATCCCAAGGGGGAGATATTGTAACACCTAGAAACTCTACTCTTAGAATCTAAATTGTTCATCGTAAGTATATAAACTTGAACCGAGTGATGTCCTACTTGTTCATGTATTTTAAGGTTCCTTACCAAATTTAGAAAGAGCATTGGAAGTGATTTAAGGTCATTAGGGACCTCTAACAACAAGCCAAATTCAAAGCATTTCTATCGGCTAAGTTTTCGCATGAGTCCGTATAAGGGTCACTTCAAATGATCATATCTCTTAGAATATGAAGCGTTAGGTGAACTAATAGCTTATCAAATTAAAGATCTATGAGTCTTCTTTCCAACACCGCCAATTTTGCATTAATCCAAATTTTGAGTAAAAAGTTATGACTAATTTACTAGAGACGCTCTATCCTGGCAGCAACTCTCCAATGGCTCTGAGTTACGGAGTGAATACGAACCTCACTATCCACGAGAATAAAATCCCAACTTCCAGCTCTATTTATTTATTTTTTTAGGGATAATTTTTTCCTAAAAACCACCAGGGAGTCATCTAAATAGCCCTAAACGCGTAGAAATCAGTTTTTTCATAATTAAATTCTCTCTTTCACTCCTAAAATTCTACGCTGCAGAACTTCAAGAAACATCAAGACTAGGGTTCAACTTTCAAGATTCTCCATCAAACTTCCCTACTAAGGTATGTAAGGCTTCAATGAGAGTAAATCATTCACTCTTATGCTTAAAATAATTGATTCTCAATAATTTCTCAAGATTATTAGAAGTAAAGGTAGGGCTTTTATGAAATTATGATATTTCTTCAATAAGCTATGTTTTTCATTGTTTCACTTTGATTTTGAAACCTTATGGCTGATTTAGTATGATTTTTGTGGACATTCAAACCCTTATGAATTATAACCTAAATACATGTTATTTTAAGATATGACTTTTGAGCTTAGTCTCATATATGATTCAAGATGATAAGTGGTTTTCATACCTTTGAACATTTATGAATATATGTTGTTTTGGGAGGACTATTTAGTACCAAAAGGATGCGGGTTTAGAAAATCCAAGTCCCATAATTACGCACCAACGTAGAATTATGTTTCGCCGCTTTGTCGGTTGATCTTCTGGCTCTGGGAGGCTTAGATTAGTGGATCGACAAAAATATGATATGATCTTATGCTATGGAAAGGTATAGGGAAACCCTCCCAACAGGGCTAGCTATTGGACATTAGAGCTCACGTGAATGTCGGTTATAAGAAACTCCTAATTATGCAAAGTTCATGACATGTTTTAAGTCTAAATGGTTCATTTTAAGTATGCTATTTTATGTATATGATTATTGAGCACTATTGAAAAGACTCAACTATATGTATATATACCTTTGAAAAGAGATTTTTTATGATACTTGGTCATGAACTCCAACTATTTTCTCTTTAGTTCTTTCACTATGCATATGATTTTGGCAACCTTATTTTACTATCCTCGTTATGAAATTTTACGATTATGCTATTATCCCTTACTTACTCAGTACATTTCATATGACACATACCTTTCTCTGCGCTGCATCCTTTTATGATGTAGATCCAGCACCCGTACTCAAACTCGCGGTTAGTGAGGTTGCAGCAGTTCCAACCAGCAAATGGTGAGTCCTCCTCATTCGGAGACTTCCTAGATTAGTCGTTTAACGACCCTAAAAATGAAATAGGAAGAACTAGAGTCTCACATGTGTATTGAAGTTGGTAACTTGATTAAATAATGTAAATCGACATTTTAAGTTTAGTTCAAAGAGATTTGGGGTCCGTAGATGATGCCAGTTTTGACATTTTAATTTTTAGTTGGGGCTTTGGGAATTAATTAGTTATTAGATTAAGGGCTTAGGGGGGTCGGTTAGGAGTTAATTAAATGACTTATATAAGGTTTTAAGTCTTTTAACAAGTCATTTACTCTCTTTTCCCAAAATCAATCCCAAAGTCTTCCCTCTCTCTGTATTTCTCTCTTAACTCAAAGAAGAAGATCAAGTGGAAGCTAGGGTTGAGGATTTCATGGTGTTTCTTCTTCAATTTTTGTGGGATTCATGAAGGTTAAGGTATGGGGATCCTTTATCCTTGATTCCTTTTCCATTCAAGGAGCCAAATCAAAGTGTTTTGAAAGTTCCTCAAAAACTCAATAAAGTCCTAATTTCGGTTCTAACATGGGTTCTTGCATTTCATAATTTTTAATGATGATTTATGTTATTATTGATGTTTATTGATGGTTTTAAGAAAGAAAAGTCCGTGAACCCATGTCTTTCCAAGTTTCCTAAATTTAGCTTATGAAGTGGGTTGAATGTTTATGATTGAATGATGATGAAAAAATGCTTAGGTTGAGTTGAGTAGTTGATTTCTATTATTATCTATGTTTATCTATTGAGAATTGTTGAAGAATTGAGGAATGGTGATTGTGGCTTTGGAAAAGGGTAAGTTGACCTAACTTCATTGTTAATGTAGAATTGATATAGAATTGTGATAGATTGATGTGTGATCCACTTATGGTGGAGGTGTTTACTTATTAAATGTATTATGATTATGGCCTTGAAGGCATTATATGAGGAATTGAAGTGTTGAAATGATATCATATATGTGAATGTGATGTAAATGATTTGAATGAGAATCTAATGAAGTAAAGGTAATCATGTTGTGAATATAAATGTGTTCATGGGATCCCAAGGTGAGCTTGAATAAAGTATTATTGTATTGTGATTAAAAGTATGTTCTCTCTTAACACTTATGAATGAAGATGATGGAATGTGAAGTGCCTTATATTGTTGTATGTCATCTCTTGACTTGGTAGACTTAGGTTCTCTTCTTGATAAATGAAAATTTATGTTGAATATAAATCGATAGGCTATGGCATTCCTTTCATATGTAAGTGATGAACTATGTTTTTGAGATGGGTAGGGTTTGGTAATTTATGCATATCTTGTTCTCTAGAACTTCGTTTACAATGAATAAATATGATTTGGAAAGCTAACTCGTATACCTACAACTCTTATGTTTATGTAAAACTCTAATTTAAGTGATATGGACACGAAATATGGGACGCAACATAGGGCAAGTTCTGCCCAGATTTCAGAAATTGAAATCCTGTATGATCAGCTGTAGTGTTTTGAATATATCTTTTTGTACAAAATATATTTTGTGATGATTCTTGTTTATTTACAACCTTTAGAGATGTACCTACATCTTTCATGAAGGTTATAAAGTTTAGTTTTGTCGTTTTCCTTTTCAAATCTAACTTGCGACTTGAGGTACCAGGCTGGACAGATTCACTGTTTTGGGAGCATAGTTGTATTTGTACATGCTAGGCTTACTTGTGATGATGATCCTATTTTACGTCAACATTACTGAGCTAATAGAAGTTAAAGAAGTTATTTAATTGTATTTTTAAGGTTGTATGTACTCGTGAACAAGTTGAGGACCTTGAAATGTTGGTTGGTCTACTGTCTGAACTCGCAAAGTTGTGTTGGACTGGTTCTTTGCTAAAGCACTGAGTTTGGGTATAAACTTGTACTTGCACTCTTTTAACTGCTGGTATATCTGAAGGTTGATCTTGGTATCTTGGTTACCTCTTGTCACTTTGCATTGTCGTGTTGGTATTCTTTAAGACGTTAAAGATGCTTGTGTAACTCGTCCACTTGTACGGATTGTTTTATCACTTGGCACTCTTGTTGGGACCTTGTCCTTCTTGTGGCTGTGACTTTGTCACTCTTGGCATGCCTCTTGATTCTGATCACTTGTCATCTTGACTCTGAATTTTTAGGCCGTCTTATGAATGGAAGTTGTCCATTTTAAGTACGAAATAGAAAGTCATTTTTAATATGGTTCTTGGTTCTCTTGATTATTGGGCTTTGACCCTTCTTGATACCGGGCGTCGGGCCTTCTTGATACTTGCTTGTGCTTGGTGTGACGACATGATGTATATATTGGGCGAGCCTTGTTATTGAATCTCTTGGAAATTTGTGCTATGAGCATTCTTGACACTTGGATCTTTAAATGTAGAACTTGATAGCCTTAGTGTGAACTCTAGTTACTTGAAAGGTTCTACAACGTGTAGATAGTAGTATGGTATGCTATCTACACATGGCACGAGTAGGCTTTGAAGGTGCCAAAATGAGTTCCCTAAGTCTATATGACTATAGTGTGAAGTCCCCTAAATGCATGAATGTGTCCTAAATGACTTTAAAGAAGAATGTTGACTTATTGTCTAAATGATTTGTTGAATGAATAGCTTATGTTAATGAAGTGAGTTACTTAGTATGCTACCTTGAAGCATGATGGTTCTTGTCTATAGTAGCCTTGAGGAACACTTAGGTGTGTATGAAGAGGTTGTATGGGCGGCCACTTCATGTCTCACTCAAGTGTGTCTTAGGGTAACTTTAGATAAGGGTTCTTGGATGATAAAATGAGTTACGTGGTGAAAATGTTGAGTATGTCTATAATGTGGTTAATGTCTTATATGTTGGTTATGTTCTATAATATGTCAATATTCATGAAGTTTTACTAAAATGGCATAGGGCATGACTTTCAACCAAATGTCCTTTTTAGCATGTTTTTGCATGGTTTCCATACTTAGTACTTAATTGTACTAACCCCTTTCTTTCCCTTTTGACTAAAGTGTAGGGATTTGGAGATGTTGATATTCCATGGTTGATGGATAGGTTTCTAAGATGTTTGAAGATGAAGACTCGATGAGTCCTCATATATTCGAGGACAATAACCAACATGTTCCTTTAAGTCTTGTAGTTTTGTTATAGTTTTGAGTGGCCTTAGTCCCATTGTTGAATTCAAGTATTAGATGGTTTTGAGACATCTTGGATAAAGTCTAGAAAGTCTTCCGCTTGCTTTTTATTTAAAAGGTATTCTTTCGATTGTAAAGGAAGCTTTAAATTTCTCCTCTATATTATTTTTTTGTATCGTATTTTAATGAATGATCCATGAGGCTTGTATTTGACCTCTTAGAGGTCGAATACGCCTGTTACGACTAAAGGGTGCTCTCGGGTCGTGACAAGTCGCTAGTCAAAGTTTAGTAGTTTCTTGGTCATTTGTCTTGAGGTAACTTGGGGCCATGTCCCTGTAAACTTATTTCCTTCGGTTTAAATGTTAGAGGCTTATTTCAGACATTAGTTGTTCAGTCATCATCGATTTGTTGATTTCCTTACTAAGACTTATTAATCATATGTTTCAGCTTCCGCATTAGTTTCATATGATATTCTTTGATATGTTATGCCAAGGATTATCTTAGGGTGACTCATGGTTCCGATCTTTGCTGGGGTGTAGATCCGGGTCGTGACAAATTTATATATTTCTAGATCTCATGGTGGCTTCGATGAACCACACATGATTTAGTTTATGTTCATTATGAATTACTAAGATTAACTGAGTTTACTGCAAGTTATGTTGATATGGAGATTATCGATTGAGGGCTTATTTAAACGGATATATACTTGGTTCATTTTTTAAATTTTTTGACTGCTATTATGCTAGTAGTGTAGTTGTCTATATTGCAAGTGTCAGCTCAAGATAAAGTGTGGCAACATATGTATATCCTAAAATGTGGTTTTTGGTATTAATCTAATTAAATTGTGACATAATACAACATTTAACACTAATATATAGTCCAACTATATGTCTAAGTAGGAAATTATGATCTAATACAACAACCGTCATCAATTCTATCAATTATTTTTACAAATACTATCATACAACTAGTTCATCATACAATGACTAAGTAATTTCTTATGATAGTTATATAACACCCTTGTAAACGTTGTTCGAAGTGTTATAACATATATTTATTGCATAATTATGGTCCAAAATACTAAAATATGGTCCAATTTGACATTTTTCATTACTAAATTGCTTAATTTATCGATTAACTCATCCATCAAATGTCATATGTGGCAACATAGGTACGTTCTGTTGGATAATATGTTGAATTTTGCAACAGAAATTGCAACATATACGTCGTATATGGCAACATATGAATATCCTAAAATGTGGTTTTTGGTATTAATCCAATTAAATTGTGACCTAATACAACATTTAACACTAATATATAGTCCTACAACATGTTTAAGTACAAAATTATGGTCTAATACAACAACCTTTATCAATTCTATCAATTATTTTTACAAACACTATCATACCTCTAGTTCATCATACAATGACTAAGTAATTCCATATGATAGTTATATAACACCCTTGTAAATCGTTGTTCGAAGTGTTATAGCATATTTTTATTGCGTAATTATGGTCCAAAGTACTAAAATATGGTCCAATCTGACATTTTTCATTGCTAAATTTTTATCGATTAACCTATCCATCAAATGCCATCAGTGGCAACATATGTACGTTCTGTTGGATAATATGTTGAATTTTGTAACAAAAATTGCAACAGATATGTCATATGCGGCAACATATGTATATCCTAAATTGTGGTTTTTGGTATTAATTCAATTTAATTGTGACCTAATACAACATTTAACACTAATATATAGTCCTACAACATGTCTAAGTACAAATTATGGTCTAATTCAACAACCTTCATCAATTTTATAAATTATTTTTACAAATACTATCATACCACTAGTTCATCATACAATGACTAAGTAATTGCATATGATAGTTATATAACACCCTTGTAAATCGTTGTTCAAAGTTTTATAACATCTTTTATTGCGTAATTATGGTCCAAAGTACTAAAATATGGTCAAATTTGATATTTTTCATTGCTAAATTGCTTAATTTATCGATTAACTCATCCATCAAATGTCATATGTGGCAACATAGGTACGTTCTGTTGGATAATATGTTGAATTTTGCAACAGAAATTGCAACAGATACGTCATATGTAGCAACATAAGTGTATCCTAAAATGTGGTTTTTGATATTAATTCAATAAAATTGTGACCTAATATAATATTTAACACTAATATATAGTCCTACAACATGTCTAAGTACAAAATTATGGTTTAATTCAATAACCTTCATCAATTGTATCAATTAATTTACAAATACTATCATACCACCAGTTCATCATACAATGACTAAGTAATTCCATATGATAGTTATATAACACCCTTGTAAGACGTTGTTCAAAGTATTATAAAAAAAGTTTATTGCATAATTATGGTCCAAAGTACTAAACTATGGTTCAATTTGACATTTTTCATTGCTAAATTGCTTAATTTATCGATTAACTCATCCATCAAATGTCATTTGTGGCAACATATGTACGTTCTGTTGGATAATATATTGAATTTTGCAACAAAAATTGCCATAGATACGTCATATGTGGCAACCTATGTATATCCTAAAATGTGATTTTTGGTATTAATTCAATTAAATTGTGACCTAATACAACATTTAACACTAATATATAGTCCTACAACATGTCTAGGTACAAAATTATGGTCTAATACAACAACCTTCATCAATTATATCAATTATTTTTACAAATACTATCATACCACTAGTTCATCATACAATGACTAAGTAATTCCATATGATAGTTATATAACACCCTTGTAAATCATTGTTCGAAGTGTTATAGCATCTTTTTATTGTGTAATTATGGTCTAAAGTACTAAAATATAGTCCAATTTGACATTTTTCATTGCTAAATTGCTTAATTTATCAATTAGCCCATCCATCAAATGACATATGTGGCAACATATGTACATTCTTTTGGATAAAACACGTAAGTACTTTATAAAAGTCATAGGCCCAACCTCTAGAATTGGCCCAATCGGCCCATTATTTCATTTCTAGAAGGGATATATATAAATTAGGGTTTTCATTTTCATTTCACGAATATGGTTTTCATTTTCTTCCTCGCCGCTTCGCTTTCTCTCTCTTCGCATGGATCTCGAATCTCTAGAGTGCATGGGATATAATGATGTTACTTATTTCATCAGTCTTTTTTGTTCTTTGTTTTTTAACACACAACTAATTGATTGGGGTTTGGTTAAATCAAATCAATAAATAAACATAGTTTTGCACTTTAGTTCCAACATTTTTACTTGTTCTTAACATAAGATAACACCCATGTGTTGCTACATAAGAGTCAACTATTGCAACATTTGAGGCATATATTGCTACAAATGACTCATTTGTTGCTACAGATGCCTCAAATGTTACAACATATCACCCTTATGTAGCAACATTTGACCATATGAGGCATAATTGATGCAATGCGGCCAGATGAAGAAGACTAGCGCCTACTAAAATAAAGGGGAGTAAATGATGAAGACTAAAAAAATGATTTAAGGTGGCATTGTCCACGAAGAACCCACCCCAAAGCCAAGTCACTATGGTATCTCCTACTACAGGTATGGCGCTAGCTAAGCTTGTGATTACTGTAGCTCCCCAAAAGCTCATCTGACCCCAAGGTAGGACATATCCTATAAAAGCTGTTACAATCATTAATAGGAAGATTACAACTCCGAGACACCGAACAAATTCCCTAGGACTGCTATAACTGGCATGATATAGACCACAAAAAATATGCAGGTGAACCACAATGAAAAACATACTTGCCCCATTAGCATGCATATAACGGAGCAACCAGCCCCCTTCAACATCTCTCATAATGTGTTCTATGCTGTTGAAAGCTAGATCCACATGAGGTGTGTAATGCATAGCTAAAAAAACGCCAGTCACTATCTGAATGACTAAACAAATACCCGCTAACGAACCGAACCCCCACCAATAACTAAGATTGCTCGGGGTTGGATAATCTATCAAATGCTGATTAAGTGTGGAGGATATAGGTTGTTTAAGAAGAGAGAGTCATTGGTTCCTTATAGTCATTTCTTTTTTTCTCTTTTCTATCGTGACAACTCTTGTTCCCCCACCTTTTAGCGTTCTGGGGCCCTACTATGTATTAAAATGTGAGTACCTTTTCTTCCACCTCCGAAGGATGGAGGGGATATACAGCGAAAAAAGCGTCGAAGGGGTCGGATCACCCTAGGTTACTGAAGAGTCGTCCGACTTCTCGGTGACCGAATAAGAATATGTTGCTACAGATAACTCATGTGTTGCTACATATGAGTGGCATATGTTGCTACAGATGACTCATGTGTTGCTACATATGAGTCAAATGTTGCAACATTTGAGGCATATATTGCTACATATGACCCATCTGTTGTTATATATGAGTCAAATGTTGCTACATATGACTCATTTGTTGCTACAATGCAAATGACTCATTTGCTGCTACAAATCACCCTTATGTAGCAGCATTTGACCATGTAGTGGATAAGATAAAGTTAAAAGGGAATTGGTTGAAGCAACATAACATATAACATCATAGATAAAATAAAACATTGTCATTAATTACAAACACATTGTCAAGGCTCCAAATTCTTATCTACTAACCCAACAACCCAATTCCATTGCAATCGACCAGCTGTATTGTCACACAACAAGGTGTTGGGAGGTTGAATTGGTGTGTTAGTAATCAAATGCTCAATAAATGCAAGCGAATATAACCCGCACGCGACACTGGTGATAATTTTTACCATGAGTTTCAATC
Source organism: Solanum verrucosum (assembly GCF_900185275.1). Lineage (NCBI taxonomy): Eukaryota > Viridiplantae > Streptophyta > Magnoliopsida > Solanales > Solanaceae > Solanum > Solanum verrucosum. Next base: position 202,070 of record NW_026020279.1, read on the forward strand.
GGCCTTCAAATTCACATGGTTCATTGAGGAGCTTATCTGACAAATGCTTCATTTTTTCACTTTGCCTTAGCAAGATTGACAGCAAGTCGAACACAAGTTGTATGAATGTCAAAACGCATCATGTTCCGTACACGTTAGGTTGCAGTCATAAACATTCATGCGACACTCGTGCAAGAGGATCTCAAGAGTCACAAAATGAGTATTGTTCATGTTCATGACTGCCAGAATTCTGTTTGCACCAATCCAATCGATGCCTCCAGGATATGGTATAATGCCCCTGACGTAGTCAATCATATCGCCATTCCATACAAACTCATTAAGTAACTGTGTAAAGCTTTTGCCACCAACTCTTGTTGCCTCCTCGTTGATACTGTCATACCTTTGTTTGAAGTTGGTATAGAAGTTGAAATCCATGATTCTATTCGTGGAATCATAGTGCTCAGGGCATCTCAACCGTCTCTCCCGCATGAGGCTAAGAATTTCATCAATATACTGAAATAACAATTATTATTAAAGAGTAAAGAAGAGTAATGATTAAAAAGATAAAACAAACAAACATTATAAATTGAAGGTTAGTAGAGAAAAATTACCTAGTCTTCCCACCAAACGATTGTACTACCTTTTTAATTTCTTTTGAATTTCGACAGTATAATGTTGCAACATACGACAATTCAAAAATTTTCATATGTTGCCACATATCTCCTTTCTATTGGGGCAAATGCACATAATTCTATGGTTTTTTTTACAACAAAGAGGTTATATATGTCTCCACATATGACCTTCATGTTCGAGAACATGCAGATAATTATGTGATTTTTTTTACAACAAAGACTATATATGCTCTAACAAAATAAAAAAAATAATAATCATTAATATTATCAGCAAAAATAACACTTCACCAATTGTTTTTTTTACAACTTATCAACAAAAAAGGTCAATGGTATACATAACCATCAAAACTAAATCTAATCAATGGTAGTAACCATAACATTTTCATTTGGACGTACGAATAATAAAATATTCATATTGTTGCTCACATCCTTCACATGGACAAGAAGAGCATTTGATGTTAGATGAGGAAGCAACACTAGCAAAAGATTGAGTTATTGCCATAGATGAAGCTCCTTGTGACATTTTATCAACAAGGGAAATAAAAAAAGCTTGAGAGTTTACAACTGATTATAAAATATTAAGGGTAGCAATTTATACTTATGTTAACACAGATGAATATTTTGTTGCCACATCTGTACCTTTTGTTGCCACATTTGTACCTTTTGTTGACACAGATGAATAAACTGTTGACACAGATGATCATTCTGTTGCTCTAACACGTAGGTGACATGTTCCAACATATGATAACTATGTTGGAATATGTACCAACATATCATCAATATGTTGCAACATACGTCACAAGATGAACAAAATGTTGGACAACTGAACAAAACTAAAATTCTACAATCATATGAACAAAATGATCACAAAAAGAAGAACAAAAGCAACAAAAAGGCTCTTTACTGAACAACAACAAAAATGACTCTTCACATATACATTTCCTAAAAATTAGGGTTTTTTTGGGTTTGTCGATTTTCTTTCAAAAACAAAAATAATATGTACCATTGCACTATTATTCAATTTTCATATCTATTGAGCGATTTCTTGTTCATTAATTCAAGAAAAGAACTTAGTATCAAGAGTGTGTTGTTCGAAATTGTAAAATCTTTCAAGAAAATGACTTACCCGTTTTAAATCGAACACGACCTTCACTTCAAAAAGAGAGAGAGAGAGTGACGACCGGAGATGAGGAGGAAGATAATGGGGGAGAATGATCGGATTTTTTAAGGAAGAAGAAGAAGAGAAGAACGTTGGAGAGAAGAAGAGAGAAAATTCTATTTTCTTTTAATATTTCTTTTTAAATAGAAAGTTTAAAATGTAGTGATTTTTTGAATTTTATAAAAGATTAGAAAGTTTTGAAAATGTTAATTTGGTCACAAAGCAACTTACTTACCTTTTTAAGTGGATTTGATCATTTTTTGATCAAAGAGTCACAAAAAACCAAAGACTTATTGACACCTTTCATTTAATTTTCTCGCGTGACATTTAGCATACAGTAATAGTGCGCTTTGTGTTATTTGGTCTTTAACTAATCAGTTAGATGAAATTGTCCCATAAGGGAAAAGACTAGGTGGGTCCATAATGACATTATAAAGTAGTAAGTTGTGTTGAGGTGAGAAAGCTTGTTGATGGTCCATCTCCATGGCAAATTTCAATTTTCATCGAAAGAGAAACAAAATGGAAAGCGCAGGTGTCATCCTGTCTTTTTCTCTTTCCACCGAACTCTTCGCAAGCCCCTTTTCTCTCCTCCACCTGTTCTCTTCTTCTCCCCATATATTATATTTCCATTTCAATCAAATTCTGCTATTTTGTCACTGCAGAAATCATTACTTTCCCCTCTATTTCTCGTGTCTGATGAGTTTATATATATATTATGGCCATTACATTGATTTACCTTTTCGTCTTCTTCCACGTTTGCTTTTTCTTTGTTTCAGCATCACTTTCTGATTTTTCAATTCTTGATTACAATTTCGATTCCGATCCATTCAAAGCTGACTATGCACCCCCATCACCACCACCACCCTCTCCACCACCCCACCCTCCCTCACTCACATGCCATGAATTGCAAGGTATTGGCTCACTCAACACAACATGTCAGCTCAATTACAACGTCAATTTCACACGTGATGTGTACCTTGAAGGAACAGGAAATTTGTTTATTCTTCAAGGGGTTCTTCTCAGTTGCCAGGTTCCTTCTTGTTCCATTACCATTAACATAACCGGAAACCTTAAGCTTAAGGCTAATGCCAGAATTTTAGCTGGCTCGGTGTATATAGTGGCAGGAAATGCGAGTTTCATTAGTGGGTCCCTCATAAATGTAACGGGATTAGCCGGTGACCCACCGGAGCAATCAACCGGAACACCTAAGGATTATCAGGGTGGTGGTGGAGGCCATGGGGGTAGAGGGGCCAGCTGTGTTATGGATAATAAGAAGCTCCCAGAAGACGTTTGGGGAGGAGATACTTATTCTTGGAAGTCATTGGAACAACCTTTCAGCTATGGAAGTAAAGGGCAGAGTACTAATAAGGAGGATAATTATGGAGGTAATGGGGGTGGGAAGATCTGGTTGGACGTCAACAACGTTTTCGATGCTTGCGGAACTCTTTTGGCTGATGGAGGGGATGCTGGAATCAAAGGAGGTGGTGGCTCTGGTGGCAGTATTTACATCAAGTCCAAGAAAATGTAATATAATACAAACTTCTCTTGTTCTTTGTTGAGTATACTATTTTTCATTTAACGTCTATATATGCTGACATTACAAAAGATTTCTACACTACTAGTGCAGTTTGACTGTAGCATGTCACTTCTGAAGTTTTGCTGGTTACCAGCCAGTACCTGTTTATATAGGGAACTGGTTGTGTTTAGCTTTTAACTAACCATACAATGTACAATTTTCTTCACCTATACTTCGCCTTACACTTTACAGGCCAACTATGTTTGTCTGAAGATGGTATGCATGTTTTCCCATCATAAATATTGTCCCTCTTGTCTTCTTTGACAATTGATTCTTGTTCTAGTGATAGAGACTTTTATTGCCAACCGTCGAGTTGGGAGGTTGAGTTATGTAGAGGGGAAGTTAAAACATTGTTAATCCTCTTGGAGGGGTAATCCCTATTTTAAACACAGAGTTGCTGGATGAAGGTTCAATTACACTAGTAGGAATATAAACCTAAACATCTCTTATTGAGTTTCAATTTAAGGGGGTCATGCTTCCTTCATTAAATTAGAGTTTTTCTGAAGAGGTGTGGAAGGTATGAGGGAATACAACTTGTTTTCCTAGGAGAGGTGGGGAAAAACTTTATCCCCTTTTTCGACCTAGAAACTGAAAAAGAATTCTAATTAGAGAAAAAGAAGAAGAAACTACAGGAGACCCTATCTTATTAAATGGAAAATGATGAGTTGAGCAAATAGAAATGCCAAATCATTGTAGATTTCATAGCAGAATTCTCTGTTGAAAGTTCCTCACATACTCTGGATTGGAGGCTTATAGCTCAATTTTACTGGGACAGTCTATTCCCTGTTATATTTATCATTTCTGGATATACTCTAACTTAGCACCAGACCTGACAAAACCCACATGATTGCATGGTGTATCTGTTTAAGTATATGAAACCAAAAGCTAAAGTTGATGTCACGCAAATAAATATGAAGAGATGAAAACATTTTCTGAGTTTCTAATAAGCCAAAGGAACGAATCTCTAGGAGATATATCTTTACACAAAGTAACCATTACCGGGTGGCTGGTGTGAACATATTGTTGTCTTTTCCATTAGTGACTGTGGTCAATATCTTTGTATATCTTCGCTTTATTAGATTGATGGGAGATACCCCAATGTAGAAAGTATCTTAGCCTCTTTTGCCAAAAGCCAAGTGAAGCAGTTAACTGCCCCAAGGCTATCCCCTTGATGTAACACGGGACCTAGAATCACGAGTGACCCCAAGCTAACCCTGTATCTGGCATATATCAAGCATACTAAGAATAACTGAATAAAACATGTACTATTCAGAAGCTAAACAATAGATAACTGGAAAATGGGGAATACCCATCTAGTTTGAAGGTATAAAACATACTACAAATGGCATATATCAAGCATACTGAGAATAACTAAATAAAACATGTACTATGCGGAAGCTAAACAATAGATAACTGGAAAATGGGGAATACCCATCTAGTCTGAATGTATAAAACATACTACAAGTTTAATAACACTGAAAGTTCAAACTTAACAAGTCAAGCCGATACTACTACTATGTATGAAAAAGCCTCTAACTGAGTTGAGTTGTTGGGACATGCCCCAGCTAACTCTAACAAAAATGAAAACTGAATAAGAAGACTAAAATGAAAGCATGTCTATTGTCCTCGGAATATGAGGACTCACCACTGAAGCTGCTGAGTGCGGACCGAGAATCGATCTAAGCGCGATCTGGATGCTGAGTACCTGAACCTACATCATAAAAAGATGTAGCGTAGAGTATGCATCAGTACTTTCAAAGTACTGAGCATGCAGAATATAGATACTAAGCTGAACAAACATATATATAAGCTGAAACAAGGCATAACTGAGCAATGTTGTAAACTGAGCAAGAATATACATACTGAAAACATAACTGAAATGCTTAACTGAATGCAATGACCAAGTACTAATCATGAACAAGACATGCTAAACTGAATTCTGAAGTATATACTGAAAATCGGTCAAATGCACTAAGAGTCTGACTGTGGGAGCTACTATTAACCGACATAAAACCACGTGAGCTAAACGTGGAGTTCGATGCATATGCCCCATCGAGAGGACCCAATATACCTTGCTAGGGGTATAAAGACATGACTGATGTGATCACTAATCTGATGCCCAAAATAGGGGACTTATACTCTTACGGGGGCACGTAGTTCTGGGACTATGAGGGGTACGCTGAAACCTAGTCCAACTCAGTGCTAAGTCTACTCCTAACTTAATATGTATATGACACAAATGTAACTGGAATACTGAATAACTCAAAATACTGACATGCAATTTGTGAATGCAACATTTATGTACGGATAATGTGACATTCAAAATCTGGGGCATGATTATCTGTTTAACTGACCTAGCAAGTATAATCCATGAACTAAGAGAATTTATACAAACTAGGGTTCTGAGTTTCATACAAGGAACTAAACAACGTTTCCAAGAAACATGCTATGTCGATTTAGGATACTACCACAGCTAAATCACAGTATATATCCAAGGTTTTAAAAACCCTAAGTCTAATAAGATATGGAGAATCAAGGAACTGGCTAAATTCTAGGGACCTAGTGGATGAAAGTAACACACTAGTGAAATCCCACATACTTGGTAACGAAATCTACGGAGAAATCCTTCGATTTCGGGGCTGAAACTTGAAGCAAACCTTTTGACTATTCTTGGGAAAACTGGCGCCTCTTTCTTTTCTTTTCGCTCTAAGTTTGGATGATTTTTTGTGAATAAAGGTTTTAGTTAGGTTCTGACTAGATTATTAGGCTTAAGCGGAGTAAAACGACGTAGTTTAGGTATTAAACGATGTAGTTTAATGCCCAATGCATAGGGGAAAACACCAAAACAACCCTGACTTAAAAGCTGACGAGGCCCTTCCACAGAGCCACTGACGGCCCGTCAAAGGGACCACGGCCCGTCAAGTGGGTCGTGGTTCTTGGCCAGGGTCTACTGGTTCTGGGAGGTCCATCCACGAGCCATACTACGGACCGTGTGAAGGACCACGGACCGTGAAGGCCACCGTGGTTCTTCACTTGGGCTGGGGGTCTACTGGATCAGGACGACAGACCCATCCACGGCCCGTCATCAAGACCACGGCCCGTGGAGGGCTCCGTGGTTTGATGCCTGAATCGTGGTGGCTCTGCCTCACATCCATGAGCCTTCCCACGGCCCATGAAGGGTCCCGTGGTCCAGCACACTTCTGGGTGGGTGTGAACCACGAGCATGTCAATGGATCGTGGTTCCTTTCACTGTCCGTTGAACCCTTCCGTGGTTCACCAAAATTTCGTTCAGGATTGTTTGGTGCTGAGGTGTTACATCAACTTTGCAAGGAATCTTTGGCTTCCAAATCATCTTCCTAGACACAGGAAAACCTAAGTAAACGGGGTCATCAATTAGTCGCTGAGTGTTTTCTATGCGTGGAACAAACTGAGATAATCAACCATCTTTTTTTGCATTGCAAGTGGACAGACCAACTATGGAAGATGTTTATATGCCTAAAAGGGATCAGATGGGTTAAACTTGGAAGCATAGCGTGTGTCCTAAGATGCTGGAACAAGGATGGCATGGTAAGTAAGAAGGAGGAGAAATGGAAGATTTTCCCGACCTGTATTTGGTGGTCAGTTCGGATCGAGAGGAACAAGAGGTGTTTTGAAGGAGTACAAAGTAGTAGGGATGGCAATAGGGTGGTGCGGGGAGGGGGTGAGGCGGGTTGAGCTTAACCCGCATAATTTTTAATCCGCCCCGCCCCGCATAACAACTTTTTTCATTTTCAACCTACTCCACCCCACCCCGCCCCGCATAGACCCGCCCCGCATGAACCCACTCCGTATAACTTTTTTAATATTTTCTTTTTCTAGTTAAGTTTGATAATAAAAATAAAATTCATAAAAATAAATTCATTTTTTCATTAATTTAATAGGATAGTGACTTAAAATTTTATTTTTTAGAGGTCAATTGGAAACATGTAAGAAATTTTATTATTTTTTATTGAACCATTTTCATTTACTATCTTGAATATTTTAGTAGTTTTAAAGAAATTATATTAATATATAATGCTCTATCACTCTTATAACATGTAAGAAGTTAAAATTAGTTTGAACCCACATGAAATCACATATACCCGCAACCCACCCCGCCCCACATTAATTTTAAAAAAAACCCACTTCAACCCGCCCCGCACAATCTTAAACCCGTCCCGCCCTGCCCCATTGCCAAAGCAGCTTACAGATTCTTAATATGAATTGTTTAGGCCCATTTTTATTTTTGGTGTGAGCAAAAACTATTAGCTTAAACAGAAGATATTTTTGATGTTTTAGACTTTTTGCAAGGATGCATGTTTGCTAAAGCAGTGGTTAAGTGAAACAAAGCGCTTAACTTGTTCCACAGCAACTTTCAAGGTATAAACAAAACAGACCTTAAGAGATTCTTTAACAATACTGATAAATATACTAATAAAAAACACTGATAAGCATATCTCAACAGTTAAACTTTGGATGAGGTGTTTTAAAAAACTTATCATGGATTTTTGGTCATTCTTGACCTCCGGATATTGACATACTAAGGGGTCTATAAAGATTTAAAAACCACTTCATCCAAACTCTTATGCTCTAACTATTTCACATAATATATTTTTTTGACTTTCGAGAAATTCATCTGGAACCAACTTTTTGGGCCAACCGTAACTTTTGGAACTCAGAGGTGGTCGGCCCGCCCTTCTACCCTTTTCCACTTTATTAAAGTTGGTAGAGTCTTAAGTTTGATTTCATGCCAGCCAAAAACAGAATATGTCCACATGTTTCGCCAAAGAAAATATTTAGTCTGACAGGTGAGAGGCATATTTAAGACTTGATTAGATAAATAGTCCCTAACAATTTAATTTATATGAGGCGGTTTGCAAGAATTCAACAAAGCAAAAATCATTATCAAGTGATTATATGAGTGCCTTCTTATTGTACTTTTAGAAAATCACAATATAGTGTCCACAGTAAACTTTTCTACTTTCAGTCTATCTAATACACTGCTTGCCTGATTAAGAGGGTATTTGAATTGGATTTTAAAAAAGGTTTATAAGGTAAAAGTAAAGAGCCATAAGTTAGGATTACCCAACTTTTAGCTTCTTTTTTTTCACTCTTTGGGCCTAAAAATAAGCCAATCCAAACACCCTCTAAAATTCTAGTGTGGATTGTCATTCTTTTATGACAAGTTTCCCTATATGCTACATTTTGGTATTGTTTAAGTTATGCTATCCAATGAGTGAGGACATATCTCTTTGAGGTAGTATCATGTGTTCAAAGTTGACTTTCTTTCTAAGCAGGATAGGAGGTGGCAAAATAAGTGCTTCTGGGGGTAATGGATTTGCTGGAGGAGGTGGTGGAAGAGTTTCTGTTGAAGTTTTTAGCAGGCATGACGACTCAGAGTTCTTTGTTCATGGTATGACTAATAAAATATAGAGTTTATACTTCTCTGTCATTGATTCATAAGTCGTGTTTTCTGAGAATATTGCTTTGTATGAAAGCCATCTTTGGTTTGAGGATAGGGTTTTAAGTATTATAATATTGTGGAATCTTCAACTGAATATAAGGTTGTAGAGCATTAATAATATTTCGAAGCTGCAACATTTTTGTCAAATCAATTATGCTTCAACTGAATATACAGTAGTAGAGCATTAATAATATTTTGCCAGCTTCGATTTGTTTATCAAATCAATCATGCAGAGAGATGCAGAAGTCATGCATATCTCCTAGAGGACCAAATATGAATGTGAAGGAAGACTGCATAAATCGAGGTTTTAAGTCTTTGCTAAATGGATGTAGAAGCAAATTGCCCACCCATTTTGGATGGTAAGGATTTCCAACTTGTTGCAAGTCTTTGCTAAAGAGTGTAAAAGCAAATTGCCTGCCCATGTTGGAGGGTAAGGATTTTCGGTAATCGAAAGGCAATCTTAGAGCCACACTCTATCTACTCATCTGCCTACCCGAGGTATAGAGATTTCCTGTCACTTTAGACCAGTCCAGTGTTTAACACTTGATGCACTTTGAAAGTTAGCAGCAAATTTTCTTCAAGAGTCCAGCCTTCTAGAATCCTTTCCTTCTCCTGACGCTGAACCACAGAATAGCTCTTCCCAATGTGTTTTCTACTTGTCAATACTTGGAAATTCCCTCTTTTTTTTAAATAAGCTAAATGGAATTGCTTTGAATTACTAGGATAAGTGTGTATCATAAGCTAAAATTTAATCACTGATCATTTGTTATTATTTTTCAAATCTTAGCACGACCAAATCAGGAAATTCCCACTAATAAGCATTTACACTATGGTAGGACCTCCTTAGGAGGTATAAGGTTTTCATTAGGTTCTCCAAGCACAAATACCTTTGTTTAAGAAAACATTTTTGGTGTATGAAGTCTAATTTTGAGGATCTATCACATATGTGAACCTCCTTTTTGTGTCAATTTTGGGGACTGTGAGGGCCTGGTTTCTGTTCTCTTATTCTAGTTTCTCTTTCTCCCTCTGGCATAGATTAGAGCTTTTATTTCAGGGAAAATGGCCAGATCTACCCCTTTACTTTAAAGCATTATCTACATTTAACTTCTGTCTGAAATATAAGAGAAAAATATTAGTGAATTGTGTATCTACATTATTACATTGAGACCCAATTTATAGACACTACATTACTCTTTTTCCAACTAGGACACTACGTTACAATCATTTTTCAAGTAGGATTCTATATACTATTCTTGTTCCTACTCCTATTCTTACACTCCTCAAGCTGGTGCATACAAGTCATATGTACCGAGCTAGTTACAAGTGTGATTACTACGAGGACCAGTGAGAGACTTGGTGAAGATATCTTCAAGAAAATTGGTAAGGATTGCTTTGGACATCTGGGCGACCTCAGTTGAAAAGGAACAATTGAAAAAATATCGGAAACTTGTAAAAAATATGAGTTGTCTCAAAATCATGAGATGAGTAGATTGTGAACAAAAAAGACACCAAAAAACTGGCTAGAACAGGCTCATTCCGGCGCGTGGTCAGATCTCGTCGAAGGTGATGATCTCCTGGGAGACGCGTGGGAGGTTGATTCAATGGCGCCAGTAAAGTAGAAAATATGAGCATTTCAGAAAGTTGCAATCCCAAGAGGTATATCTTGCAAATATAGTGCTGCCAATCTTTCTACGGTCACAGGGAAGATCTTCAAATATCTTCTTATCCTTTCCATATATCCCAGTACTTGTGAGAAAACCACAACTTTACTCTTTTTGTTATACATCAATCAGAACCTTCACCATTGGTACGTGACTAGTCACTTGAATACTCGAAATTCACCGGAGTTATTTATTTGTGCAGAGTAGTTGAGACATGCATTGCATCGTTTATAGATTCGACAGACAACTTCATCATATCTATTCTAAAACTAATCTCGACTCCATTACTACATAGATATTTTAATCAAAATTATGATCAAATCTCTCTTGAAACTCGTGTCAGTCTCATTAAACATTTCTGACCTCTCTCTGATGAGTCTACCTATTCTCTCTCTTCTCCAGTCTCGAAAATTCCTACCATGAGAGATCATCAAAGGGAAGAGTAGCTTAAACCTAGATTATGGCAATGAGAAATGCCTTTGATTTCCCTTACAGGTGGAAATGGAGAGACAAACATTCTTCGTGGTTGGCACCAAGTCCGTCAAACTGGTGGACTTGTGGAAAGGAACGAAGATTTACTAGAAGAATCAAAGCCGATGAGGATAATATAAGGTGGTTTTGTGAGGTTGATGAAAGCAACTGAGGGGAAGGGAAATCTGGGTGGAAGATGGGGAAGGAAGGTACAATCTTATGTGTATACTTACCGAAGCTTCAAAAGATTTGGAAGATATGCAAGGCTAGAATCTTGGTTGGGAAATATTAGGGGTTAGTAATAATCCAGGAGCGGATAAATGAGTGGAATGGATGGATATAACAGTAACACTACTGAATTTTGTGGAGAGAGTCGGAAAACAGTGCAGTGTAGAAGACAGTCATTCATTGAAGTAACAGAAGTGAAATAGTGTCTGGATATTGAAGTGAAACTGGTCAAAAATAAAGAAGAAAAAGAGGAAGAGATAGAGGTGGAAATCGATTCAATAGACAAAAGGATGGGGAACTTGAGCATATGTCTGGTAGGAGCCTTAAACAAGCCTAATCCCAATAACTGGCATACACTACATGATTGATTTTAAAGATTGTGTAAGGTAGTGACACGAATCAAGGTCCGTTAAATACAGGATGGTCGTTTTCTGTTTGAGTTCCCGTCCAAGCATGAGGCAGAAAAATAATTAAGGCAAGGGAGTGTCGGTACTGAAGGGGAGAAGATTAATCCTGAAATGGTCGTCACAGATGACAAACATAGTCGAAGAAGTGCAAGAACCAATGGATGATTGTAGAGGGAATGCCATTGCATGTGTAGTCCGAATCTATCTTCTGAACCATTAGAGTCAGACTTGGGGGTGATGAAGAAACAAAAAGGTTGGTACATTTAAATAGGCTCGAGTATGTGTAAGCAAACCAATGGTGATACGCCAAGAAAATTGGGTATCGTCGTCAATGGGTGGAAATACAATGTGAAAATCAAGAAAAGACGAGTTGACGAGGATTGAAAAGGCTCAAAGGACAGTTCCCCGCAAGGGGGTGTTCATCAGCGACAGAGTAGTGAACCATTGTGCCAGAAACTTCGGTCAAGGGGTAATAGGCGTATTGACTCAAAGGTACACGTAGAGGAAGAGATTTGAAATTTGTAAAAAACTAAACTGCATACTAGCCAACAGCTGGTTCAAAGACGGACACAGGAACGGTTCAAGAGAATAAGTGAACTGAGCCACAGATGACAGAAGTGCCCTAGATTGAGTCTGGATTGAAAAAAGAAGGCTCCACATAGAAGAAACCCAATATAGGGAAAGTTTTAAAGATGGAGGAACAGAGAGTTCAGAGATTACACAACCTGAGCCCAGAGCAACCAGCAAAAAGAAGAATAATCAGCTGAAATAAAAAAAATCACACTGTAGTCTGAATTCTGATAGTAACAAGGGGGAAGAAGTGCAAAGCAATAATTCATTGAAGATGAAGATTTTGAGTTGGAATAATAGGGCGTTGAACAAACCAACAAGAGGAGGGACATTAAAATGTTAGTACCGCGATATTCTGCACTTTCAAGAGACAATGATTAGGGATTTTTCGAACTCCTTAGTGAGGCAAATATGGGAAATAGATGGGCTTCTTGGGCAGAAATCAAAGCAGAAGGAAGCAAGGGAGGAAAAGTGATATTATGTGATAAAGGCAGTAGAGAATGGCTGATAAACAACAGGGTATCTTTTCCATGTCGTGTTTGTTCAAAAGTTTGATAGAAAATCTCAGGTTGTATTTCACAAGTATGCCCTTGTTAAAACTCAAGCCCTGGGGCCGATGGCTTCAGTTTGACTTTTTACCAAAAAACTTGGAGCATTATCAAAGAGGACTTAATCAGAGATATGAACTACTTTTAACAAACCTACAAGTTTTTCAGAGCTTGCAATGCCTCTTCATATGGCCTTGGTTCCAAGAAAAAAAAAAGGTGCTGAAGGCTAATACACCTCAGACCAATAGTCTTGTTAGAAGTGTGTATAAAATTATGTACATACTTCTAGTTGAGAAGTTGAAAAGCGTGATGTGGAATTTGGTTTCTGCGCAGCAATCTGCATTGAAGGAAGGCAAATTACAAATGAATCCCTCATGCCAATGAGGTGCTGGACTGGAGGTTTACAAGGGGAACCAGGTGTTTTATGTAAACTAGATGTGGAGAAGGCAGACAACCATGTCAATTCGGTGATTCTTATTTAGCACATTGCAACAGATGGATATTGGAGAACTTCATAAAAAAGCAGATGGGTTTCTGAGAAAGGTGGCTGTGCTGGATAAAATTCTGTGTCACAACAATTAGAAATCCCATTTTAGTTAATGGACAACCAGTGGGATTTTTTTCCTGCACAAAGTGGGTTTGAGGGCTGAGGCAAGACGATCCTATATCACATTTTCTCTTCATCCTGGTTATGGAAGCTATCAATAGAAGATAGAGAAAGCCATCCAATATCAGTGGATTAAGGGCTTTATGTAGGGTCAAAACAGGGGACACAATCACTGTTCCCCACCTTTTTTTCCTTATGATAGATTGATATTCTATGGTGCTGAGCGAAGTTAGATGAGATACATTAAGTTGCTACTCATTATTTTTGATACAAAATCTGGATTACTGATTAATCTTTACAAATCAGTCATCCATCCAGTAAATGTAGTAAAAAATGTGTTGGGGCAGGCAGAAATATTGGGATGCAGCATTTGTACTTCCCTATCATATATCTTGGATTGCCATTGATACATTAAGTTGCTACTCATTATTTTTTATACAAAATCTGGATTACTCGTTAATCTTTACAAATCAGTCATCCATCCAGTAAATGTAGTAAAAAATGTGTTGGGGCAGGCAGAAATATTGGGATGCAGCATTTGTACTTCCCTATCATATATCTTGGATTGCCATTGTGAGACAGATATATAAAATCACGTCAGTGTGGCAGGGAATAATTGAGAAATTTAAGAAGAAACTGGCCACATTGCAGTCACAATACTTATTTTTGGGCGGGGAATAACTTTTGACTAATAGTGTGTTGGACAACATTTCATCCTATTTTTCCCAATTCCAGGAAAGGTACTTCCTCGTCTGGACAAAATAAGGAGGAGGTTTTCCTTGGGAGGGCATAGTTCTCTAACATAAGTTTCATTTGGTTAAGGATTATTTTGCCCAAGGAAAGGGGAGGTATAGCGATCAGGGACTTAATACTTCACAATAAAAGTTAATTGATGGAGTGGCTGTGGAGATATAGTAACTATGAGGAGGCCTTGTGGAGGAGAGTAGTGCCAGATAAAACATTGCGCAGAGGGTTGTTGACACTCTAAAATAACAGCAGTCCCACATGATGTGAGTCTGTGGAAACATATAAGCAAGCTATGGGATGATTTTAATGACAAAGTGAAAATACAGGTAGATAATGAAGAAAATACCTTATTTTGGCTAGACAGATGGAATAGAAACAGGGTTTTGAAAGAAGAATCTCAGGTAGTGTCTGGTTTTGTTAATGATCCTAAAGCATCAGTAAAGCAGCTCCGGGAGAATAACTCCTGGAACATTAGTTTCAGGAGATAATGCCATGACTGGGAAATTTAAGAGATACTGGAATTTATGGCCAAAATTCAAGACATTCAGGTGCAACAACAAGAAAAGGATAGACCGATATGGGGGTCAAAGGCCAGGGTACCTTCACAGGCAAGGAGTTGTATGAGCAAATGGTCAGCAGAGGCAATATCATGGAAGATTGCAAGATTGGCTTATGAAGCTGATGTGGAGAACCAAATCATCTACCAAGGTAGCATCGTTCAGCTGGTTGGCAGTTCAAGGACCCTACCTAACATGAAGCATTAAAGAAGAGGAGAATAGTTTCGTGCAGCAGGTGTTACGTGTTTAAAGAAGATAGTGAGAGTATAGACCATTTATTTATATTCGGTACAGTAGCCAGGAATATGGGGGATCTGTTCAGCAGTATTTATGTATAAGTTGGGCAATGCCAAGGAGTGTGAAGGAAGTTAGTCATTTGGAATGGCTTCAGAGTTGGAAAATCCACCAGATGCATCAGGAAGATGATACCTCAGCGTATTATTTGGAGCAAATAGAATGGAAGAAAGAAGAGATGCTTTGAAGGAACTTCAACTCCCATGCACACACTAAAATGTAGATGCTTACTTTCATTCTCAAAAAAAATCTAGACACTTAATCCTTTTGCTTCGAGTAACTCTTCTGATGTTATTTCACATCTGGAAATTTGTGGATCATGGTATCTTTGTTTCCCTATCCATGATGGCTGTATTTGAATATGTTGTATTGTGGGTAGGGTCTCACTGTGTCAGTACTTTTCCTCTTTGTTGTTTGACAGGGGGAAGTAGTTTTGGCTGTCCCACAAATGCAGGTGCTGCAGGGACGTTCTATGATGCTGTTCCTCGAAGACTCATTGTTAACAATCACAACTTGTCAACAGATACTGATACGCTTCTCTTCGAGTTTCCTAATCACCCTCTCTGGACAAACATTTATATTCAAGATCATGCACGAGCTACTGTTCCTCTACTTTGGAGTCGTCTACAGGTCATTCATATCTTTTGTTCTTGTGAATAAGTGCTTCTACTTACAACATAAGGATGTTTTGCTTCTATGTCAAAACGAATTTGGGATTTGACAGATGTCAAAGCAGTGAGTTGACTGCCCATTGACCATATCTAGACTTTTTCTTCATTTAAAACTTTTGAGTGACTTGGGCATGTTGTGGTGTTGTTTTAGTAGCCAATCCCTAAGGAAGCAATATATGTGTAAAAATCAATTGAATGAAATATTGGCTCTAAACGGAGTTGTTAAATAGATAAAACCAAATAAAGACACCCGAAAAGTGGGTTCATTTCTTCCTAGCTCAGTTTTTCAACCCCATTGGGAAGAATGGGTATGAATATCTAGAAGTTGTATAAACACTAGTGTCACAACTTCCCTATCCTTTTTGTGTCCTTTAGCACTTCCTTTTGTATTTTTTTCTTGGATGACCGTGGTGTCTTTTGTCTTTCTTACTGCTATTTCCTTTTTATGCCTTTCTGGTTTGTTAGGTACATATTATGGTCCAGGAAGGGAAGCCTAAGTTCGTAATTTGAAAATTGAATATGATATCTTAGTTTCTAGTTGGCTTCCTTCTACCACCATGCATTTAGATTTGAGTGTTAATCTTAGTTGGTGGTATTTGAAGTTGATATGCTACTTGTCATTTAGGTTCGAGGACAACTTAGTTTATCACATGGTGCCATTTTGTCCTTTGGGCTTGTACATTATGCTTTATCAGAATTTGAATTGCTGGCTGAAGAGCTCTTGATGAGTGACTCAGTAATTAAGGCAAGTATGTTCTCTAGTGTTTTACCCTCCTCTTTTTATTCCAGTAAAAAAAAGAGGCACACCCCAAATTTTCTTTTTAATTGTTCTTTCTCTTTTCAATTTATTTCTAGAACATATTTGTTGGTGTTATATTTAATAGATTACAAATTTCTAGATCTATGGGTCGTTACGAATGTCTGTCAAAATCCAGTTGATGTTGAACTCAAAGATGCTTATAGATGGTGATGGTGATGCAATTGTTGCAACATCTTTACTTGAAATGAGCAATTTAGTGGTGCTAAAGGTAACTCATTCCTTTACCCTACTCTTATCATTTTGGTTATATTTTCTTTGTTTGTTACCCATCAAAACATATTGGCTTTAGGGATCCTCTGTGATACAATCAAACGCAAATTTGGGAGTTCATGGACAAGGTTCACTGAACTTAACTGGACCTGGAGATACTATTGAAGCACAACATTTGGTTTTGTCCTTGTTCTACAGCATAAATGTAAGGCTCTTTGTCTACTTAATGCTTGTACCTTTTAAGTGCAACATCTGCCTTTTCTTCTTCTGCCAAACATAAGTTTATACTATCCTCATCTAAATCTTCTGAACCAGTATTCATTCAGATCTTGCTATTCAACTTGCTCTGAAACCAGATGAATATCAGGATATTTCGCAACTTAATCGTTGGGTGTTCCATACCAATTGAATTGTTCTAATATAAAACTCATTGAACTGTATTTACCATTTTAGCAGTTAGTAAAACTATTTGTACCATACTAGGTAAGAAAAGAAACATCTATAATGTTCTTTGTGCGGCATGAAGCAGGGATTGAAGCTATTCTGCATCTTGAGTTGTCTTTTCAGAAATGTTTCTGTTTCAATGATGAAAGAAACAAGTCCACTTATACGGGATTTGCAAGCTTAGGCAGTCCCCTAATAAAGGAAGAGGGCCGCAAAAGATTACGATCAGTGTAAAAAGAGTACAACTATGATGAATGATTGATAAAGAGTATTCATAGAGCTGAGTCGAACTAATTTAGAATCGCTGAATAATTGATGTCACGACCCAAATTACTCCCTAGCCGTGATGCTACCCGACTATCTCAAGACAGGCGAACCTAGTAATAATTAACCAAAACCAATACACGTGGAAGCATTGATTAAGTCTTAACATATGAAATACCATAAAAGACCATGAATCTGATACAAGTGCGGAAGCTATAAATCCCAAAGCATAATACTTAATATCTCCAAGACCAGGTGTCGCATTGTCACGAGAATAACTAGAAGAAAGTACAAGAGTCAACTAATACAGAGTTCCAATAGATAAGAAAAAACAATAAGATAAGGGTCGTAGTGGCCACTATCGCCACAAAGCTGGAACTCACGAGCTGCGCTGAAACTGGGATTCAAAAATGAACAGAAGTGCAACAAGTGTAGTGTGAGTATGAATGTCAACGTGTACCCAGTAAGTCTCATTGACCGTTCTCAAAAGGGTAGCAGCAAGAGTTACTTTGAGAAAAAATAATCAAAACTTACCTTTACATGTGCTATACATAACAAATATAAAGGAAAAAGAGCAATAGGAGAAATAGAAGCATGTACTTGACAATTATCAACAATTAAGAAATTGTCACAGTTCAAGTCAACCAAGTAGGCAGATTCAACACAACTAATGAATTAAAGCAAGGAAATAATCAAGAAAAGGAGTAAAGTAGGATCTTTATCACATAATTCCTCTTCTCAACTTCATTGGCCAACTCATTTCACAACCCAGTGTGCACACAGCAAGGGAGGTACCAAGTCACTGACTCATGAGGGATGGATTCATATCTACACACGCACATGATCATTTATATGATCTCACGAACTCTATGGTCCTTTTTTTCTTTTTGATAAAGTAAGAGATGGTATAAATGACATCAAGAAGATGCAGGTTAGATAGTTACAGAAGTTGTGAAATTGTAAGCTCATTTACAAGTGTCCTATGCAGTGAGTAAAGAGCTTACAAAGTCCAAAAGATTGACATTAGAGTCTTAGACTCTTAGACTCTTAGGGGGCTAACCTATCCCAACTATATAAAGTTAAAAGACAATTGGTCTTAAGTTGGGGGATTGAAGATGATATCCATCAAAGCACCTTTTGTTTAAATGTCCTTCCACACACACCAAAAAATACAAGTAGGGATCATTTTATGAACTTGTCTGATGAATTTATCAACTTTCCAAGAGTTCCAACTAATGTAAGCATCCTTTAAACTAGCAGAGGCAGACCCAACTCAAACCAAAAATAGCAAAAAACAAATTCCAAAATTCAGCAGTCACTGGGCAATGAAGAAATGGATGCTGTTAGTCTCATAAGCTTATTGGCACATGAAGCATCTATGGACTGTTGTCATGCCCCTTTTCCTGCGGTTGTCCTGAGTGAGACTGGCCTCATGAAGAACTATCCAGATGAAACATAGGACCTTGGGAGGGACTTTGGTCCTCCAAATGACGGACTCTATGGTCCTCACATGTTACCTTCTCAATCTGGCTCAATAGTCCCACATCTCTATACCAACTCATACTATACAGTCCACAAAATATTAAACACCGATCCCAACAACATCTGAACATCAGACTCACAGGGTCCACAATGTTCATATCAGAGCTCTACAACAATAACATATCAGAAATAAGGAGCACATAAATAGATAATATTACAAAGGCATATCAATGCTCAAAAAGAGAATTTCAATAGATTCTGAGATAGCACATGATTTTTTGGCATATAATAAGTCTAAATTCATCAGAAGACATAAATATTATGCTTAGTTCATCAAAACACAGATGAAGGATGCGAGGCTGAAATCTAGCATTTCAAGTATATTCCATTTTACACCCGATAGTCGTATATAAGCTCGTCACAACATGTGTATGCTATTCCCACACAACTCTCAATTAGCACGTAAGTTGGGGAAAATTCCCTATCAAAGTCTTAACTTACCACAAGAGAGCTTTCAACCTTTTTTGACCGCGTCCAAACAACTCAACACTAGCCAAAAAATAATTACAAACTTTTAAACAAAGCTAAAGGATGGAAAACCATAATTTAATATGCGGTCTAGGTCAAAGTCAACCCAATAGTCAAATCTGAGCCCCAAGTATTTCTGATCCTACTATCTATATTCCTACTCATATATAGAATTTTGATATATGAGTAGGACTATATATGAGTAGGAATATAGATAGTAGGACCAGAAATACCTGTTAAGGCTAAAAGTCTAAAACATGATGTATTTTCGATGATGGGGTTGGATGGGGACACAAATTCTACCTTTGTGGGGGAGTGTGTACCAAGTTCTATCAAACAGACACTTTGTACTCTGTTTTGGCTTGATCTTCTAGTTTCAGACATTGTGTAAAGGGCTTATGTCTTCACGTGAACTCAGGTTTTTAGATTTGTAAGGTAGTCTGAGATTCTTTGCCTTAATCTTTCGTCTTTGGCTGATGCTACTTTTGAATTTAACTTGCTTATGAAACTTGAAATCCTAATACAGCATAAGTAATGATCTGTGAGCATGCTAATGACAGTATTTCTCTGTTTATGTGTGAAGGTCGGTCCTGGGTCTATTTTGCGTGGTCCCCTTGAAAATGCAGGTGTTAATCACACGTAAGGCACAACTATCTACAGCTAGTTTTTTTTTTGCTGGACTCATTGTTTTCAGCAAGATATTATTCGCAATTGCAGGAAAACAAGACTTTTTTGTGGACAGGCGAATTGCCCAATTGAATTGATATACCCCCCTGAGGACTGCAACGTGAATAGCTCACTATCTTTTACTCTTCAGGTATATTTGCTAATCAAATTCATCACTCAAGGGTGATATCTTTCATGTTTATGCCTATATCTGTTTAAGTAGCTTTTGGCATTGACTGCTGTTCTGTATTCCAGATGATTTGAAACAAAATTGATCTGTTTTATTCGTGTAGGTCTGTCGTGTTGAAGATGTTTTGGTTGAGGGCTTCTTAGAAGGGTCTGTTGTTCATTTCCATTTGGTTAGAACAGTTATTGTAAAATCTACAGGATCAATAAGTGTCTCTGGGCTAGGTATGCCTTTTCTCATTTTCCTTCCCTTGTTTGTTATCTTTTCCCTTCTTGTAAGTTTTCATGTTTCTGTTGAACAAGAAAATCTTTTTGTATGTACATGGAGCTTAAAAGAATACAATTTTCTATCAATTACCTTTACACTCTTGTAGTCCAGATTCAGAGCTAAATGATGTTTTTTGATATGAAGGTTGCACCGGAGGGTTGGGCAGTGGTGTGCTCTTGCCTAATGGCCTAAGCAGTGGTGCCGGACATGGTGGAAAGGGTGGTGATGCATTTTATAATGGCAGCTATATCGGGGGTGGTATTTCATATGGTGACACAGGTTTGCCTTGTGAACTCGGTAGCGGAAGTGGAAACCATAGTTTGCCTAGTTCAACTGCTGGTGGTGGCATAATTGGTTAGTGTTTAGAATTTTTTTCATTAATCTCTTTGTTTCTTGACTTAAGTTATCCTCTGGTTTTTATGGCTATACCACCCAAACTAACCTGCAGAAAATAATCTCAATATAACTGCCTAAAGTAATTGAATGCTGTTTGAGTTTTTCTGGTAGGTTTTTGTAAAGTCACACGCATAGAACATATTTTTTTTATCCACAGTGGCAGATTACATTTTTTACCATCCTGGATCTTCTTGGGCTTTTGTTGTTTAATGTTATATTGAAATTTGCTATCAGAGATTTACGGCTGAGAAAGCCTATTCCAATGAGCTGATGAACTCCTTGAGAAGAGATGCTTGTTGCAGTTTACATTAAAGGGCAAGCTTACACGTAAACAAATCTTGCAGTTGAGGAATGGCCATACAACAGTAACAACAACAACATACCCAGTGTTATCCCACAAGGTGGGGTTTTGGGAGGTAGAGTGTGTGCAGACCTTACTCCTACCTCGTATAGAGAGATTGTTTCCGATAGACCCTCAACTCAAATAAAGCCTGCCAAACAGTTTGAAAAGGGGATGCAGATTCTCGCCCGGAATAACCTTGCAGTCCTTTCACTGGGTATGTTGTTGTAATAACCTTGCAGTCCTTAAAAAGAAGGCCTCTATCACCCTTCCTAAGAAGTAAGTATCAGTCTGAGTCTTTGCCACCAGGCAACAGAAGGTAACCAAATGGTTCTCCTTCTTCGGGAAACTCAAATTTGCTACCACCAACTCAAAAGCTTTAGCAAAATTTAAAAATGTGAACCCTCCTTCGTTTCAATCCCCAAAACCAAAACCTCCATGCACATCATCATAGCCCCTACAGGTTGTCCCGATGAGATCATTGAAATCCCCTCCTACAAATTGCTTCTCAGTGGGTGGAATACTTCTCACAAACTCATCCAAATCCTCCCAAAAATGCTTCTTGACCTCCTCGTCAAGCCGCTTGTGGTGTGTATGCTAATAATGCTCAATGTCAGCCTTCCCACAACTAACTTAATCAACATAATCCTATCATTAACCCTCCCGACCTCTACCACTTACTCCTTAAGATCCCTGTCAACCAAAATGAATACTCCATTCTTATTCCTCACCTCTCACAGAGTACCACGCCTTAAATCCTTCCACATCCCAAGCCTCAGTACCTACCCTGCTACCCACTTGGGTTTCCTAGACACAAGCTATATTAATCTTCCTCTTCCTAAGGATCTTTACTAACTCTATGGATTTCCCCATTAGTGACCTTATGTTCCACAACCCTAATCTCAGCCTAGATGCTCCCTAAACACACTTACCACCCTTGACCCTCACCTCTATCCCCGACCGACAACATGACCTTGGTCTACTAGCACAAATCAAAGCCACTAAAGCAGATGAAACTAATCAAGGAAATTATAAATGCAATAAGGGACCACAGGCCAGAATCAACAAGAAAATACAAGTAAGCAGGCAAGCAAATTTTTGAGAATTGGTAAACATGTAAGCAGGCAAGCAAATTGTCATGACCCAATTTAAGACCATGACCGGCACTAAGGGGGAGAATCCCAAAGCAAGCCTTAATAGAAATTTACAGAAAATCGAGCAGAGTTTCCTTTGCTTTTGGGGCTATCCAATTTTTCCATGTCACAAAAACCAGCAACACAACTACAACACCCCTAAATCAGGACATACTATCCATCTATATCTAATCGACATGCAATGATACCATTTCATCTCCAGAATACAAAATAAAGTTCAAAACTAGTCACATGACTGCAAAACGAAGGAATAGTCATGACTAATAAAGGAAATGACAATGGAGCGACTCTAAGAGTTTCAAAGAAAATGAACCATAGCAATTCAAGATCCCACACAAAGTGGCCTGTTTTGTGTGGTTACTGGCTAAGGAAGTGGTGTTAACACAGGAGAATTTGATGAAGAGGGGGATTACACTGTGTTCAAGATGTTTTTTTTGCGGGGAAACTGCAGAAACAGTCAATCACTTGTTCATCCAGTGCAAGGTCACTGGCCAATTGTGGAGTCTATTCCTAAGGCGCAAAAACATCTCATGGGTCATGCCTGGTAGAATTGAGGCCTTATACAGTTGGGAAGAAGCAGGATTACAAGCAAAGAACAGAAGCAACTGGAGAATCATTCTTGCTACTATTTGGTGGACTGTCTGGAAAGAGAGAAATCTTAGAGTTTTTGAGAATAGGGAGAGTAATATGCAGCAAGTAAAATTGAATTGTATTCTAATTTTGTGTTTTTGGTGTAATGATGTTTTAGACTCATTATAGGGATAGGACAGTGCCTTTAGAGTTCATTATGTAAATATGGTTTCAGTACAACCCATGTACTGATTTAAAGAAATAGAAACAGTTACCAATCTCAAAAAAAAAAAAATCTCTTGCCACACGAAGCAATGTGGAGCTCACCATATACTACCAATTAACACTCTGTAGATAATGAAACCCTTGCTAACATCGTCTGAGTTCTCTGTTAAAACATATAGCGAGGAGTGAGACGCTAGCTCAGTGAGTAATAACACTTAACCATTACCGTTTTAATGAGGGACAAGTAAGAAAATATGCTAGTTTGATAATCAAAATCATAAAGTAAATGCCTTTTTAGAAAACAATAACAATAATCAATCTTGTCTGTGTCATGTAAGCAAAATTTCAATTTAACAATTTAGAAATAAACTCAGTAAACACTTCAATATCAAATCTTATATTTGGGAGGTTTCCCAGAATGAATCATGTAATCGGTGCGGCTCTTCTCTTTAAGAAATAACCAATTACAGTGGACCCCTCATAAAGGAGTCAAATATTCATATCAGTAGATCCCTAATCGAGGGAAATCAGTAACTGTATGCTAGTTAAAAACAAGGTACACCCGGTCTAACGAACCCGCCGTTAGCCATGGGATTCATTAAGGTCTACTCCCATTTATACTTCTCTTTATAGCCGGTAGAAACATTTTCCAAAATAGTACAAGACACTCAAGTTCTTATCAAATCATATTATGTAAAACTTAAACCAAAAACATATGTCAAGATACATACTTTTCAAGTAAATAACAAACTTTTTCAATAATGGTAAATCACATTTCAATTAACAATAAACAAGTCTTATAAAAGTGAGAACATCTCACATAGCCGTTTCAATATCATATTAAGTAAAAGGCTTGTCACATATGCAAGTTCAAAACATTCGGTAACACATTCACTTAATAAATTATGAGAGTTATAAAATTCAAATTGTGGTAAGATTACTACTGACAGTACTCATGTTGAAATACCAAACTCTTCACTCGAGTAATCCGTACGACTTTTCTTCGATCAATCTATAATCACATCATATAAATTTCGTGTTAAAACCTTTTATTTAGGCTAACTCAAAACTAAAAAGACATCCAACTTTCAAGGTTCATGCTTTACTCTCAATTAAGAGGTTGTATTTCTCATCAACTTTCGAAATTCTCCAATCTAGTAAACGAGTCATAATTTTGGCTACCCACATTTTAGCTTTGCTTAAAAATTATCATCTTGCAGACTACCCAGTCTTTTGAGATTGGTAACTGTTTCTATTTCTTTAAATCAGTACAACCCTTGTACTGAAACCATATTTACATAATGAACTCTAAAGGCACTGTCCTATCCATATAATGAGTCTAAAACATCATTGATAGAGACAGTGTCATTAGAGTAGATCTGATTACACCAAAACACAGTTAGAATACAACTCAATTTTAGTTGCTGCATATTACTCTCCCTAGTCTCAAAAACTCTTAAGATTTCTCTCTTTCTAGACAGTCCACCAAACAGTAGCAGGAATGATTCTCCAGTTGCTTTTGTTCTTTGCTTGTAATCCTGCTTCTTCCCAACTGTATAAGGCCTCTGCAATTCTACCAGGCATGACTCATGAGATGTTTTTGCGCCTTAGGAATAGACTCCACAATTGGCTAGTGACCTTGCACTGGATGAACAAGTGATTGACTGTTTCCCCACAAAAAAAAAAACATCTTGAACACAGTGTAATCCCCCTCTTCATCAAATTCTCCTGTGTCAACACCACTTCCTTAGCCAGTAACCACACAAAACAGGCCACTTTGTGTGGGATCTTGGCCTTCCAAATGTGTTTCCAGGGCCATTTGGATGCCTGCATAATTGGGTGGTTCAACTTCCTATATGCTGCACTTACTTTAAAAGTCCCAGTACTGTTCCCCAACCACTGCAATCTGTCTTTCCCTGTCTCCAAGCCACTAAATTGTTCAATGACGCTGAAGAATTCTGTAACTCTTGGAATTTCCCAATCATTGAGGTGCTTTCTAAATATAATATTCCACCCATGTGGTGTCCATAGTTCAGCTATTGTATTTTGTTGCTGAAGAACCAGAGTATGTATGTCCGGGAAAAGTGTCCCCAGATTTCCTGCTTCATGCCAATCTTCCTTCCAGAATCTAGTTTTAGCACCATCTACCACTTTAATCTTGGTGTTTTGTTTGAATTCATCCCATAGTGATCGGATGGATTTCCATAAACTAACACCATAGGGAGTGGTAACTTCCTTTGCCATCCAATTGTCACTTTCTTCATAATTTGCTTTTATGACTGAGCCCCATAAATTTTGATCATCGTTGGAATACCTCCAAAGCCACTTCATTCTCAAAGCATTGCTTTGATTCTTAAGGTTCCTGATCCCTAAACCCCCAACTCTCTTATCATTGATCACTTTTTTCCATTTGACTAAGTGGTACTCCTTCCTTTCCTTGTTTCCTTGCCACAAAAACTTTCTCCTGATGCTATCCAACCTATTAATGACACCTGGAGGAATAGGAAATAAAGACATCATATATGTTGGAAGTACATCAAGCACAGAGTTGATCAAAGTCAGTCTTCCTCCAAGTGAGAGGTACTGAGACTTGCACCTTGCTAGACACTTCTCAATCACCCCATTCCAAATTTCCAAAGACGTGGATTTGGCCCCTAAAGGCATACCCAAATAAGTAGTTGGAAGAGCACCCACTTCACCACCAAGAATTAACTTCAAATTTTCCATATTTGGCACTTCATTAACTGGATACAAGAAGCTTTTTCTCCAGTTAACATGAAGTCCAGACATTCCTTCAAACAAGACTAGAATTAGTCTCAAAATTTTGAGGTGGTCCTCTTCAGCATCACATAATATCAGGGTATCATCAGCATATTGTAGATGAGTTATCTTTAGGCTTTCCCTTCCGGCTCTAGCTACTTCAAAACCTCTTAGCCATCCTTCT
The DNA here is from genome assembly GCF_900185275.1 of Solanum verrucosum. NCBI lineage: Eukaryota > Viridiplantae > Streptophyta > Magnoliopsida > Solanales > Solanaceae > Solanum > Solanum verrucosum. The sequence goes on from NW_026020279.1 coordinate 228,156, forward strand.
CTATTTGCATTCATAATCATATTGTTGAGTCCCTCCATGACTAATAGGAAAAGGAAAGGTGATAAGGGATCACCTTGCCTTAAGCTCCTTTGTGAGCCGAAAATCCCTGATGGACAACCATTTATCAACACTGAGAAGCTTACTGAAGATATGCAGAATTTAATCCATTGTCTCCATTTGAGACCAAAACCCATCTTCTCTAGCATACCCATAAGAAAATCCCAGTTGACATGGTCATATGCTTTCTCAATATCTAATTTGCATAAGATGCCTGGTTTTTTCAAACTTGACCTGGAATCTATTGCTTCATTAGCTATTAGAACAGCATCCAGATCTGCCTTCCCTTAATAAAAGCTAGCTGTTGTGAATTAACAAGTTTGGACATCACTCGTTTTAGCCTTTCAGTGAGCACTTTTGAGAGAATTTGATAGATGCTTCCTATCAAACTGATAGGTCTAAAGTCCCTTAGTTCTTTAGCACCCTTTTTCTTTGGAATCAAGGCTATGAAGGTAGCATTAAAACTCCTTTCAAACCTCCCTTGGTCATAGAAATGCTGAAAAGTCTTCATGATATCACCCTTGACCACTTCCCAACATTTGATGTAGAACCCCATTGTAAAGCCATCTGGTCCTGGTGCTTTATCCACTGCACATTGCTTTAAACTTCTCAGAACTTCCTCCTCATCAAAATTTCTTTCTAGGTCCTCTATTTCTTCCCCTGTTAGCCTTGGACAGTTTAAAAAATTGTTGCTGGGTCTCCTTTGAACATTTTCAGAGTAAAGTTTCTGGTAGAACTCCACTATTTCCCCTTGGATCCTTTCTGGATCTTGGACTATATTCCCCTGAATGAGCAGTTCTATGTTGTTATACCTCTTGTGTGCATTTGCCATTTTGTGGAAGAAATTGGTATGCTTGTCCCCTTCCTTTAACCAAACAGATCTTGACCGTTGTCTCCGGTAAATCTCTTCATATTTTATTAAACCCTCCAGTTTCAGAAGTAAAGTTGCCTTTTCCGTTGCTTCATCTTCTGTCAATGCTCTATCAGTGGCAATCTTTTCCACAACAGCCAGCTTTTCAAGAACATTCTTTCTCTGTTGGCCAAGACTTCCTTGCTCACTTCTATTCCATTCCTTCAATTTATGTTTCAAAGCTTTTAATTTAGATGCCAGGATGTAGTCAGGTCTCCTAATGTAAAATTCTTCATTCCTAATTCAAGAGTTGTTCGACAGCTAATTAGCTTCATCGAAAGATTTTCATATTTAATATTATCCACTTTAATTGGATGCTCAACTGAAATTCAAATATCATAAATGAAGAGCTGAAAAATGCAAAACTGAACACTACAAATTATCCATCCAGGATACTCATGTGTTGCTAGTAAGTAGTTTCTTATGTGCAGCCTTGTCTTCCAACAGAGTACCTTTAATCCCAATTCATCAAGTTAATTCAAATTTAGTGTGCCCATAACTCATAAATTAGACTTATAAATCGAGTAAGTAGATTACCTTGAGTTCTTCCTCCTTTTCTTCTCTTCCTCTCTCTATTAGATTATTTTTCTCTACGTGTGCTCCCATGAGAAGCTAAGACTGCGTCTATTTTTTCCCTTCATTTTCAAAGGGGCTGGCCAAAGCTTCCACTCCAAATCTCCTAAGATCTTTGCCCCTATTTGCTTGATGTTATCCCAATCCCTAAACCCCTCTTTTCTTTTATTTTTTTTGTCAAGAACTTTCATGAGAGATGTATCTTTGAGAAAAAGCTTCAACTCTACCTATGTGGCTTTAATTCCAAAAAAAAAATGGGTGCTAAGGAGCTCACTGACTTTAGACCCATTAGCCTAATTGGTAGTGTGTACAAGATCGTCTCCAAATTACTCACCCAGAGAATCAAAATGGTTATGCACAAACTAGTGGGCCCCCAACATTTGGCCTTCATAAAAGGGAGACAAATAATAGATGCCATTCTTATGGCTAATGAGTGTGTTGATGCTAGAACTAGAAGTAGAATCCCAGGCATCCTATGTAAGCTGGACATTCAAAAAGCTTATGACCACCTCAGTTGGAAGTTCTTGTTGTAGACTCTTTCTAAAAGGGGTTATGGAGGTAGATGGTTAAGATGGATGAACTTTTGCATCAGCACTGTGAAATTCTCAGTTCTAATAAATGGCTCTACAGGTTTCTTCTCTTCACAGAGAGGTTTGAGGTTTAAGACAAGGAGACCCATTATCCCCTTTTCTTTTTATTATCGCTATGGAGGGGGTAAATGATAAGTTGAAAATCACTCAAGAAAAGTTGTGGCGGAGAGGTTTTAGGGTATCCAATAGAGTGGGGGCTGATCTGGAGACTACTCACTTACAATATGCAGAAGATACTCTTGTCTTCCTGATGTATACAGGAACCAACTCAAGATTTTAAGGGTAATCTTTGTTCTTTTTGAAGCCATCTCTAGGCTTCACATCAATTGGAACAAGAGTTTCTTGTATCCAGTAAATGAAGTCCCTGATTTATCCTCTTTGGCTAGGATTTTGGGTGGAAGGACAGGAAACCTACCAACTACATACTTGGGGATGCCCTTGGAAGCCAAAAGCAAATCTATAGGCATCTGGAATGGGGTGATTGAAAAATGTGAAAAAAGGTTGGTTACCTTATTTTAGGAGGAAGATTAACACTCATCAACAATGTTTTGGACTCTATGCCTACCTACATGATGTCGCTTTTCCCTATTCCTAATGGTGTTATTGGTGTTATTGACAGTCTTGATGCTTTGAGGAGGAACTTCCTGTGGGAAGGAAATAGTGAAACCAAGAAATTTCATTTGGTTAAGTGGGATACATTGATTGAGAGTAAACACGCAGGTGGGATGGGGATAAGGAATTTAAAAATCCAAAACCAGTGCCTTATGATGAAGTGGATATGGAGATTTGCTTCTAGTGAGCAAGCTTTGTGGAAAGATGTAATACAGGCCAAATATGAAATGGAGGATCACTGGATAACTAAAATGGTCTGTAGCACTTACGGATCATGCCTTAGGAGAGCCATCAGAAATCATTGGCCAAAGCTCAGAGGAAACTGCAGTATTAAATTGGGTAATGGTAGGAAAACCTCTTTTTGGGAAGATAGATGGCTAGAACAAGGATCTTTAAAAACTTTGTTCTCGGATATTTTCACCCTAAACCAGCAGCAAAGGGCCATTGTGGCAGAGATGTGGTCAAACCAAGGGTGGAATCTGAGTTTTAGAAAACCTCTAAATAACCAGGAGATCCAAAGGTTGGTGGAGTTTTCCAAGGTCTTGGGGCTTTGAACTACTGATGCACATGATAGTTTGGGATAGCAGGATCACAATCAAGACAATTTAGTGTCAAAAGAGCCTACAAGAAGTTTAATCCTTGTAACAGTCAGAGGAATAGGTGGCCAAGGAAGCTGATATGGAAAACTAAAATCCCCTACAAAGTGTCTTGTTTTACTTGGCTCCTTGCTAAGCAGGCACTTTTGACCCACAATTATCTTATGAAAAGAAATATTCATCTGAGTCCTAGGTGCCTCCTATGTGGTGAAGTAGAAGTAGAGACTGTCACCCATCTCTTCCTTCACTGTAGAATAACCAACATTTTGTGGAATGTTTTTATCAATCTGAAGGGCATGAAATGAGTTATGCCTAGGAGAGTTACCAGACTTTGAAGATATGGAGCAGTTATGCAAGCATTACTGGGCATAAAGAGAGATGGAAAATCATTCCAGCTTGCATTTGGTGGTCTATGTGGAAAGAAAGAAATCTCAAATGCTTCCAAAACAAGAGTAATTCCATCCAGAAGATTAAGATGAACTGCTTAGTTTTGTTTCTTTTTTGGTGTAAACAGGAGTACATGGAAGATCTAGAATCAGTTACAGATGTTTTAGGTTCCTTGTAAATTTTGCTATAGGATTGAAGATCTTCCTGCTACTCTCCACAATTGTAATTAGGAACGTGTAATTTGTTGTGGTAGGTTCTGGTTTTTTGTTTTGGAATAGAATACAAGTTCAGACCTCAAAAAAAAAAGTTGTCAGAAACATGATTATGGGCTAAGCCCATTACTTACACTTTTTTTTTTCTTTAAATGGTCGTTGACTCTCTATTTTCCTTCCTTTTTCTTTAGCAGCTGACACTACTTTTATTTTTATATGAATTATAACACAAATAATTAGGATAGCCGGGCAGCATAAGAACTTGAGGATAGAGGCTAAAGAAGTAGAAACTAAATAAATGACTAAAATAGGGGCAAAATACCAACAAAGGCTGCACAATACCTAAAGTAATATGGGTTGAATAAATAAAGATTATTGATTTTTTTAAAGATGGTGCAGCAAAAATGGTTAAAAGTATTGATTAAAATGTCTGTAAATATTTTTATCAAGCGTAGTAGGGTATTTAATAGTCAATTTAAACACATGATGTGCAAAAAATCTACAATTCAAAAATTCAAAAAAGCTTAAATATCTCAACAACTAAAACAACCTAATAGAAATATAAAATTCAAATTCATCCTAAACCTAAGCAAGTTATTATGCTAAAAGTTACAACAATAATTGAAAGTAGATTTCAATACTCCTCCTTTGCTTCAGTTGGTGCAATCCAAAAAAATTTGCTCCTCAAATTCTGATTCGGCAGTTGGCACTGAAATCTTTTGACTGCATTTGAACTTGCACATTTTTTAATATCGATCTTTCTCTTCTTCTTTCTTTTTCTTCTTTTGATTTTGTACTTACGAAACACCCATAATAATCTTGTCTTGTTTGAAAGTGTTTTAATCTGGAAAATGATAAGATTCACGTAGAGTGTTAATAAGGATCGTTCTTCCATTATAGCATTCCATAAATCGTAGGTTTCAAAATACAATTTCATTCTCATTGACCAAATTTGATAGTTTTTATCGGTAAAAATTTGTGGGGCATTGAAAGAGAGATTGCTGCTTGCCATGGTTGAGAAGTGGGTTGAAAATTAATATTGGTTGATAAAGTCCTGTGCGTTAAAAATAAGCACGAAATTAAAATGGATTGAAAATAGGTATGGATTAAAACTGGTAGAAAGTTGTTTTTCAATGAACTTACAGATCTTGTAAGATTAATGAGGCTCTTGATACCACTGTAGGTTTTTATAAGATGGTGTGACAAAAATGGTTAAAAGTATTGTTTGAAGTTTCTCTCATTATTTTTACCAAGCATAGGTGGGCTTTAAATAGCCAATTTGAATACATAATATGTAGAAAATCTACAATTCAAAATAGCTAAAATATCTTAACTAAAACAACCTAATAGAAATTTATAATTCAAATTCATCCTAAACCTAGGCAAGTTATCATGCTAAAAATTACTGCAATAACTGAATGTAAATTTCAACACAAATGCTAATAAGAATTAGAAACAGAGAAATTGAACAATAGACCCAGAATGGAAGGTACAAATAAGGACTTATACAATCAGATTATCCCACGAGAAGGTTGCAGAATCAGACTATCCGAACAAGAAATCCAACTGCAGAATCAAATTCTAAATCCTTAAAATCTACTTCTATCACTTTGAAATATTGGAAGTTGAATCATGAATGTAACTTAAAATAAGTTTAAAATGACTTTAAAAAGTTAAAAGTAGGTACTCCCCTACTTTTCATTTTTTAACTTAAAAGTTACTACTGTTTGACTTTTTAAAAACTACTTTTTTTTTAAGTTTAGCCAAACGGCTATTAATTACCTAACAAAGGATTGCAAAAGCAGAATAAGAATGCAAGATGAGCACGAAAGGTTTCAGAAAATATAAACCCACTACAAGAAAGAAAGAGGGACAGGATAGACAGAACCTTGCCGGGATGGCAAGCTGTTGAAGATGAGAGGGACCTCAGTGATGCTTGGGCGATCCTCCGTTCAAATGTGAGTGGTCGCCGGAGAAACAGACAGTGGTGCTTCCGTCTCTCTCCTGCTCGCTGCCTAGGGTTTGGTCGAACAAGGAAGAAGGGAAGAGAGAGAAGAAGAGGAGGAGGAGAGAGAGGAGGGGATGAGGGAGACACCGGGGTTGGTGGCCTCCAGCATAAGTGTGATGAAATTGGGAAAGAGGTAGCCACTATCAGGGAAAGAGAGCAGAAGAGAGAGAGAGAGAGAGAGAAGCCGTGATATCGAGATGGATCCATATATACCCATGAAATGCTACACAAATAAAAGCAATCATCAATCAGTAAGCATGAATTGAGGAATGGTCCAAATTTCAATTTTTTTTCTTACTTAACTTATTTTTGCTTGTTTATTTGCTGTGAAATGTGGTTTCATGTGTTCTTCAATTCAGTGCTGATATTTCTAGTCACTTTTTCTTGATAATCCTTGCATAATGAACATTGTCTCCTTAGAAACTTGCTTTAAATACAATGTGTAGAGAGTAATAGTTTGTGATATCTCTCTTGAAACAGTTATGGGTTCACTGGAGCATCCATTGATAAGGTTGTCTGTCTATGGTTCAATACAAGCCGATGGAGAAAGCTTTGGCAAGTATAGCACAGATGACTATAGTAAGGTTCTTTCAGACTTAGGTCCTGGTGGTGGATCTGGTGGAACAATTCTTCTTTTTGTTCAGTCTTTGGTCCTTGGTGATTCTTCTACTATATCAACTATGGGAGGGCATGGTAGTCCTAATGGTGGTGGCGGTGGTGGTGGAAGGATTCACTTTCATTGGTCGGACATTTCTGTTGGAGATGAATACCTGCCTATAACAAGTGTAAAAGGCATGATAAATGTCGGGTTCGTATCTAATCTAGTGTACATACTCATTGTGTAACTTGAATTTACTTGCTTGGTAAGTTTTGTTTTGTGAAACATCATATATATCATACAAAAGAGAACCCTAGACCCGCCTACGTGGCGCACCACAAACCAGGATTCCCTTTTAATTTATTTTATTTCCAAAACTGGCCTTCCCTTTTCATGAAAAGTTGCGACTTTTATGAAAAATTGCGACTCTTATGAAAAGTTATGACTTTTATGAAAGATTGTGACCTTTCCGAAGGATTGTAACTTTTCCAAATGACCTTTCCGATAAGACAATAAGCATTTGTTCACACTGCCCTTTGTTGTCTATAAATATAGGAATTTCCTCTCATTTTAAAACAACGAAAATTTTGAACTTCTTCTTCTTCTGGACAATTAAATATTTGTGTACTTTGCTCCTGTTGAATGATTTACTGACAGCATTGTTTTTGTATCAATACACTTGTGAATAGAATCGCTCTATCCTGAGAGGATCTATTCCTTTAAACCTCGGGTAGTAGAGGGGAATAATTTCCTTAAGGGGATACCGTGCATTCAGTGGGCTCGATCTTTTTCATTCTGTTTCATTCTATTGTTACAGATTCTGGTATATTTTTTACAGTCATTAATTTTTGCTTATATTATTAATTGTTATTTTTGAGTACATGCTTTAAACTTTGTTGTTTATGTTTTTGCAAAATTATTGTTATAAGTATTTGTTAGTACAGATTAAATAACAAATGTTAATTGAGTATTCAAGCAAGTTTTCTTCTCTACTGGAATTGTTGAAGGTACAATAAAAAAAAAACCCTTACAAATCTCTAATTTCTTCATCAACGTCATTCCTTCACATACAAGGATGAGATTTTGTGTTCTTTAGAAAATCCTCTGAGAGTTAATAACTTTGCATGCCATATGGTTTTTATGTTGTTATCTATTTTTACTAAATTTTATCAATGGATATTATGAGTACTTTAAGAATTGAAAGTTGATTGAAGTGTAAGTCAATTTTTTGAGGTTTATTATTTCAAAACATGAGAACTTTTCTGGTTAGAATGATTTGTTATCATCATTGGATATCTCATAGTTTACTCCCTTTAATGTATGTTTTTTCTCGTTGTTTGTTGTCTCCTTAAAATTGTATTGATTATTTTCATTTGGTATGTATATGATCTCACTTGGACAAAGCTTTCGTCCTTTTAATGTTTTTCATTTTTTTTCCTTCTCATTCGGCTCTTCTAAATATTTTTGGTGTGAGTTATGACTATTTTCGGCAAGCTTAATTTGAAGAATATGAAACAAAACTTGCTCTAAATAAAAGTAATATGTTAAGCTACAAAAGATATGTCTATTAAAATAGATTTGTTGTCCTTCATGTCCCAAGTTATTGATGAGCGTTTGAGTTATCTAGGTTAGACTCATTTTTAATTTTTTAATGTTCGAGAATATTTCTTTAAGTCTAGAATCCAACATTTTGATCTACTTGTACTTTCATAATGCAACAATTATACATACATATTTTTGAAAAAGTCGTAAAGTTGCATTGATGAAGTATCTAGAAGGGCCTTCATAGCAACAATTTAATGAAGAATGAATTTCTAAAAGGGGGAACAACATTATTTTGCTGTTGTTTCAAATTTATTTTTCTCCTATAAATTTCTTTAGAGTAACAAAGTAACAATAACAAAAAGTTGTGAACGTTTGACCTCAGGCAAGTAGATTGTCTCTAAAAAATTTATTTATGTTGTTGTGGTGTACATTTTTAACGGTGTTAACTTATTTATAACTAATATTGATTATCCAAAACTTTCACATAATTTTTTTTTTCACAAGGAGTTATTCTAACCATAAAATTATCAGATTCTATTTTTTCATGTACAAAGAAATAGAAAAAATGATGTTTAATCGCTTTATAAAAACATCACTCGGTTTTAACTAGACAATTATATCATCAAACATATATTATGATAAATTATGTAAAAGATAAAAATCATTAGATATGAAGATATTTTTAAGGGAAAATGGTCTGAAAAATACTCCAACTTTGGCCGAAATTGTTGTTACGATACCAAACTTTATGGAGGACCTTTTACCCCCTGCACTATTTAATAGTGTATTTTAAAGGTATATATATGCCCACGTGGACACATTACTATTTAAAATAATGCAATATTTATGATGTCCACGTAGACACATATATACCTTTAAAATACACTATTAAATAGTACATGGGGTAAAAGGTCCTTTCCAAAGTTTGGTACCGTAACAGCAATTTCGACCAAAGTTGGAGTATTTTGCAGACCCTTTTCCCTATTTTTAATCATTCATTATATTTTTATAATTCTTGAGATATGTGATAATGTCAAATTATTTAATTTATGTTGAAATGTTCTTAAAACCTACTAAAATTTACTCTCTTTTTTTCTTATAACAGTCGATTATTGGAAAGGTTGTTCAAAAGATTAGAAAGATTATTTATGCCCGCGCAAAGCGCGGGTGAATTACCTAGTTAAGTAATAAAGATAAGTATTGTAGTAGCTAATATTGTGTAGTTTCTTTGGACCTGTAACCTTGATACTTCCAGGCTGTGACCTAGGCCCTTGAAGGATAAAACCAAAGATATGTACAAAGTTGAATTGTTTCTGCCAACCTGTGAGTAAGGGATTCATTAAAAGGAAACAGCACATTTGGTTTGCATTATCTTTAATGATCCAGATAATGAGCATCTTAACAGAGTAGGACCGTTTTTCTTGACTGTAAATATGAGGAGTTTCAAGCATGTTGGCTCTGAATCAAAGCACAGACCGGGATCTAGCTTCTATGACATGAACCTTTGTTGTCTATGTAATGTTCATTAGATCAGGCGCCTAAACTTTGTGGATCAATGTTACTTGTTGAGTTATCAAGGCTAGATAGTTATTTCTGTTGTTGCTACACTTGGTTGTGCTTAAAACCTACATGCTTGTACTATTAGTGACACTCGTCTATTTAATTCCAATCCTTATTGGATATCATTCTGATATTGCAGGGGAGGAATTGGTAGAGCTCTAGGGCAAGATGGAGAAAACGGCACTCTTAGCGGCAAACCTTGCCCAAAAGGGCTTTATGGGATATTCTGTCAGGTAACTTGTAATTTCAACTTGCGTAATCAAAAAGATAAAATAAAAGAATACATTATCAACACTTGCAATTCCTTCTTACGATTGAAACTAATTGAAAAGGTTTTGGGGCCTGACCTGAAGAATATGATGCTCGTCCTAAAAGAGTGATAGACAACCATATGCGTTGAGATTGCATTTTGTGGACCAAAGGCTTGTGGATATGTTTAATCAAATTCTAGGTCTAAAAGCAAATATGCTTCATACTTTAACTTCTTCTACATTTTGAAAAAACCTCACCCCAGAGTTAATTTTACTGCAATCTTATCTGTCGGTTAGGCGATGAGAAATTTCATATATGTTACCTCTGCATGTTGGCTAATCTTGTTGTGGATCAAAAGGTTCGATCACACTTACATTTTTTTTACTTCTCAGTTTTCTCTCTCTCTCTGGGGTTTAATGTAGACTATTGTCAGCTCATTCAATGTTTGCTGTCAAAGATATTTGAATAATCTTTTAATCTGTATCTTAAGAATGTGGAATTTATGTTTAACGTATATTGTCAGTGTTTAAATATGTGGATGAACTAATGCAGGAATGCCCTATTGGTACTTATAAGAATGTAAGTGGATCTGATCGATCCCTGTGTGCTAAATGTCCATCTCATGAGCTTCCTCATCGGGCTCTATATATTTCTACACGAGGTACGTTCAGTCTTATTTTATGGTTCAGCGATGATTTCATCCAGCACTTTTGGCAACTAATTAGTTTTCAGTGTTCAGTTGTATTGATACATTTCTTACTGGTAGATAATTCTTGCGACTTCAGCTGTTTCAGGATTAAGGGTTTCTTGATTGATAGATGTGTATAAGTTGGTAGAAGAATTGGTGAAATAAGATTGTTCTAATTGAATAATAGCATTATTCTAGATTATGATTTGTAAGAAGTTTAAAAGTTTTCTCAATCAATGATTTTATTATATAAACTTTTCGGGGTGGCGCTTTAATGCTGCAGGTGGCGTCACTGATACTCCATGTCCGTACAAGTGCATTTCTGATAGATATCACATGCCACGCTGTTATACAGCACTTGAGGAGTTGATTTACACCTTTGGTGGACCATGGTTATTTGGTTGTCTTCTTTTCAGTCTCCTCATCCTTCTAGCTCTTGTTCTTAGTGTGGCTCGGATAAAATTTGGCAGTGGCGATGAATTGCCTGGTCCAGTGCCAGCACGTCGTGGATCTCTAATTGATCGTTCATTCCCTTTTTTAGAGTCATTAAATGAGGTCCTCAGATCCACCTTCTATATTTCTATCATTTCTTTTTTCAGCTGCCATTCAACCAATATATACACGTGGCATATTAGAAATGTCCTCTTGATGGGTATTCTGATTTTAATATAAGTGTGTTATTTTAGGTGCTGGAGACAAGTAGAACTGAAGAATCGCAAACACATGTGCATAGAATGTACCTTTCGGGGAATAACACTTTTAGTGAACCTTGGCATCTCCCTCATTCTCCTCCTAAAGCAGTAACAGAAATTGTGTATGTTCTCTCTTATTTGCTATTAGACTAAAGGCTTGCCCATGCATGTCATGCAGCAATACTCAAACTTGCTCCTCATTAATGCTAGTCGTTTAAGAACTTATTTGCAGGCACTAATATGTTAATGTCTATATTGGTAGTTTTTCTTTTTTATAACCACGGTGTCCAGGCCTGCTTGCGGACACCTCGATTCATTCCAGGGGATATCTGCAACATTCCTATCTGCTTGGATTTGAACCTGAAACCTCATAATTCTCAATCCAATTTATTAACCACTAGGCCACACCCTTGTGTTCTGTGATTGCAGTTTCCTTTCATCCAAATGTTCTTGAGAACTTTGTAACATTCAATGACATAATTGAATTGTTAAACATATCAGATATGAAGATGCATTCAACAGATTTGTGGATGAGATAAATGAGTTGGCTTCATATCAGTGGTGGGAAGGGTCAGTGTATGGCATACTTTGTACTTTTGCATACCCACTTGCATGGTCATGGCTGCAATGGCGTCGGAAGAAGAAAATGCAGCAACTGCGCGAATTTGTTCGTTCCGAATATGATCATGCTTGTTTGCGCTCTTGTCGTTCACGTGCACTCTATGAAGGGCTCAAGGTCTATCTAATCAACCTTTCACCAAGTTATCATTCCCTCAAAAATTGTACAAGCTTGTCAAATAATCTGGTAATCGGTTAGAAAATGCTAGTAAATGGAGATAGTAATAGAGTTCCTGGATGCCAGTCGAGATATTTTATGTATGACGTCCATGCAGCTGTATTTTCTCCGTGATATATGTTTCATGGGTACAAATGTCTGACCAGATAGAAAATATGCTCTTAACTTTAGAAACTTTAATGAAGATCATATAGCCACCTTAACTTGATTGTGATAGAGATTTAGTTTTTTCTTTTTTATTTTAAGAAAATGGTATTTTAAATTGCACAACTACAACTCTTCTACCGTGTAAATGAGACACTCTTATCTGTATGTAGCTTGGCAGTTGATGGTAAATTTGCTTCTGGATAGTTTCATTTCAATGACTGAATGATAACTGAAATGAAAGTAAGTTGAGTTTCTGGATGTGATTTATTTTCACCTGAACTCCATCAATTTTTAGAAATATGCTTATGACATGGATTTAGCTTCTGTATGAAGCACAAGCACATAGTTGCAGTTTGTGAGTTGTAAAGATTGTCTCCAACTTGCAAGAAATTACAGCATATAGGATTTAGTCTGATGCTGTTGGTTAGACTTGGTATTAGGTGCAACTTTTTGATGCCCTTTTTTTGCTTCATTCTCGTGGATGTTTACCACCATTGGTGTTGATCAATATCGATTCTAGTGTAGGTAGCTGCAACTTCAGATCTGATGCTTGCATATGTGGATTTTTTCCTTGGGGGAGATGAGAAAAGGGATGACCTGCCTCCTCCTCTCCATCAGAGGTTACCAATGTCTATACTTTTTGGAGGAGATGGATCTTACATGACTCCTTTCTCTCTTCAAAGTGACAATATCCTGACCAGCCTCATGAGTCAGGTTTGTGTTTATTGCTAAGTAAGATGACTGACCGTTCAGGATTTTGTGGGTAAATCATTTCTTTTAGCATTTCTGTTTCTCCTTCCCTTTCATTAGAAAATTTTGAAATATGTATTCTTCTTTTTTTTGTATCCCATTGCAGTCGGTGCCACCTACAATTTGGTATAGACTAGTTGCTGGTCTAAATGCGCAACTTCGTTTAGTACACCGCGGACATCTGAGGGCTAATTTTTGTCCAGTTATTAGTTGGCTTGAGACCCATGCAAATCCATATTTACGTGCCCATGGCATACATGTTTATCTTACTCACTCTCAACCTTCAGCCAGTGGTCATGACCAGTTTGGACTACTTGTATGCACTGTTGAAAATGAACCAGTGATGCCGTCGGAAAGCCAGAACAGATCTTTATTGCTCGAGAAGCACCCACGGTAATATTCATATGCTGCTTTAGTTTTTTGCTTCAATCTATCCTATAGTTCCTTGATTCTCTTTCTTTGGATGCAGTACACCTGCTAATCGTTGGAGAAAGGCATTTGATCTTGTTAGAGTCAATGAACATGCAACAGTGCAGAAAAAAATACCTGGAGAAATTTTACATGACAAAAACCTACAGGCTCTTAAAGACCAATTGACTCTATGCTACCCGTTCTATTATATAATTCGGAATACAAGACCTGTTGGCCATCAGGTATGTTTCATCTCAGTTGCTTTTGCTGTTCTTCTTTCTTGGTCTGTCAGCCTCACAAGTTGATACTAATGCTTGTTCTATATTCTTGTAGGATGTTATTGGTTTGGTCATCTCAATACTCCTATTAGGAGATTTTAGTCTAGTCTTGCTCACATTGCTACAGCTGTATTCTATCTCAATGCTAGACGTGTTTTTCTTTTTGTCTATTCTTCCTCTTGGTATACTTCTTCCATTTCCAGCTGGAATCAATGCTTTATTTAGTCACGGACCTGCGCGATCAGCAGTGCCTGCCCGTGTCTATGCTCTATGGAATATCATCTCAACAATTAATGTTGTAAGTAGCCAGGGACTCTGCAAGTTTTTTTACTATTCTCCTGTGTCACTGATAAGATGACAAAATGCTCCTTGTTCTTAAGAATCACTTTGTGTTCCTTACCATGTCTTTTCTCTTTCGCCTAGATTACCTTGATAAATAATTTATGTGCCATGCTACAACTACGCCTTCGTTTGCTTGGTATTTGTTTAGAATAGGAAACCAACATGTTTTGACCTTTTCTGATTCCGGCCTTATCTCTTTGCCCTCTCCTTTTTTCTTCCAAAAATGAATAGCATAAGTAAATGAAGAATTTCCTTCATCAAACTTCCAGTATAAAAGTGTGAACCCTATGCCCTATGTTCAGCCCAATTGCTAAACTGAATTGAGTTTGATTTTATCCATTTTACCAATTCAAGGAGCATCCATATCAAGTATTAGTTAATGATATAATTTTGAAGCTGCTGGTCATTTGAACAATACTAACCTTTTATAATCATAGCTCTGGATGAGTCTATTATGCATAATTATACTAAGAATTCTTCAGGATACACCTTCTCACTGTTATTTCAATTGTATGGCTTGCTTAGTTATGATAGTTTTCACCGACTGATATTTCATATTCTGAGTGATTTTTTTCTTCTGGAAACATCTGCAACAGGTAGTAGCTTTCATTTGTGGATTTGTTCATTTTCATAGCCAATCCTCCGCGAAAAGACATCCGAACTTTCAGTCCTGGAATTTTAGCATGTAAGGAGCTTCAAGTCATCCCAAGGCAATAGCCACTGGCAGTAAATTACATTATATTGGTTGATGTTATTAATGTTGTGATATGGGAACACGGTGGTGTTTTTGGGTGCAGGGACGATAGTGGTTGGTGGATGCTGCCTACTGGACTTCTCCTATTTAAAACAGCTCAAGCAAGTCTTATAAATTACCATGTAGCCAATCTCGAGATTCAAGATCGCACACTGTACAGTAATGACCCTGATGTTTTCTGGAGGTCATAAAAGAAAAGAAAAAAAACTTAACTTCCTTTGTCATATTCTTTTATTGGTTATATTCACCGTCTATAGTTTTTTAGATAGAGGCCAACAATGTATAGGATAATACCAGAGTGTTCGTGCAAGCTGGTATGTATGTGAGGTATGTGGGACCACGTTACGACTCTTGTGAAGGTGTAAGTTGAACAAAACACCTTGAACCGTGAAAGAACTTTTCCTAATGAATATAAAAGTTTACTAATCTTAATGGAACTTTCCGTTAGTGCATTTGTGCCTTGAAGCCTGTTTTAGCACTGTAAAATTTTTACCGTGACTTGTCTTGACTTACTACTTGCTCCAACAAGTCGAGTTAAATCTCATTCCAGGAAATATCCAACTTGACAACAAATAATGGGAATTTGAACTAGAGAGCAAGTCATTACATTTCATATTCAAGCTGGCAGATTCCACCACAAAACAAACTCGGCATATTGTATACAAATGTTATTTGGAAAGGTTTCCTACTAGGATAGCCAACATAACTACAACATTTCCTATCATCTCAACATCACGAATTCACTAAGCACCATTAACATGACTTATTCAATCTGGCCACTTGAGGGGGGAGATTACGTTCCGAGGGTCCATCGTTTACCAATCTCAACTGTTCTAGACAAAGCTGTCAAATTTTTCCCATTCAAACCTCCTCGGAGATGGAATATTCAGTGTAGATGACGAGATTTGGAAGAAACAAAGGGAAACAGCTAGCCTTGACTTTCATTCTACTAAAGTTTCAGTGTAGATGATGAGATTTGGTAGAGACAGAGGGAAACAACCGGTCTTAACTTTCGTTCTGCTAAAGTTTAAGTGTAAATGATGAGACTTGGTAGAAACAGTGGGAAACAACCAGCCCTGACTCTCATTCTGCTAAGGTTTCAGCATAGATGATGAGATTTGACAGAAACAGAGGCAAAAAACTAGCCTTGACTTTCATTCTGTTTTAATGTAGATGAACTTCCGTTCCGCTAAAGTTTCAGTGTAAATGATGAGACTTGGTAGAAACAGTGGGAAACAACCAGCCTTGACTCTCATTCTGCTAAGGTTTCAGCATTAGATGATGAGATTTGATAGAAACAGAGGCAAACAACTAGCCTTGACTTTCATTCTGCTAAAGTTTCAATGTAGATGAACTTCCGTTCCGCTAAAATTTCAGTGTAGATGATGAGATTTGGTAGAGACAGAGGGAAACAACCAACCTTGGCATCCATTCTGCTAAAGTTTCAGTGTAGATGATGAGATTTGATAGAAACAGAGGGAAATAGTTATACATGTATTTAATTCTGAGATGTGTTTTTTTAAAAGATAGTTACACCTTAGTGCAGCTCATAAAATTATATTACACTAGTTAAGTGTGTGTGGTTTGTACGATGATTATTTCATATAGGAAGGTTAAAAGTTATTTTTAAAACGTCAACTTTTTTGAGAGAAAAAATTTCCTACTCTATTGCTTCAAACCGTCAATATGTAACTTTACATTCATAGCATTAATTCAGAACTATTGACATATTTTTTAATTATATTGATGAGAGAAAAACTTAGAACTCTAAGTATTTATTTTTATCTTACCATATATTTTAGAATTTCTTAATTTTTAAAAGATACTTTACTCTGAAAATAAATTTTAGAATTTCTTAATTTTGAAAAAAGTGCAAAATCTATAACAAATGATAATGCTAAGAAACTAAAAAATGATGCTGACCTTAATTAAGAGTGGAGAGAGACAATATAGTTGAAATAAATAAATAAAGAGAAAGAAACATAAAACTTATTGTTTGAATTACCTAGCACAAATTCAAAAAGAAAAAAATAAACTATTAATTCTACTTATCTTTATTTCTTTGTTATGTGGCTGTAAAGCAAACTAAGAATAATTTAGATTAAAGAAAAATGATAATAATTTATTTAACATAAGATAAATAATAAGTAGTGGGAGAAGTCAAGAAGAAGTATGTGGGGTTTTTTTTATATTTATGAGAAAAGAAGCAAACAAAAAGAAGATCCTGAGAAAAGAAGACGAAGAAGAAGACATATGAGGTATTTTAATTGTGATATTTACTTCAAGTAAAGAAAGAATTCGTATAAAATATAATTCCAAATTTAGGAAAAGAAGAAGACATTTGAGTTATTTCAGTTGTGATATTTAATTGAATTAAGAAATCCTTCTAAATTTTATATATGACATATATTATATTAATATTTTCGAATTATAGCAGTAGATTTAGACTTTCAAGTTATAACATTAAAAATTTCAGGATCTAACAAATTATATATAAAAAAAAAGTAATAATTGAAAAAAGTTATTTAAAAAAAAATAAAAAAAATAAAAGAAAAATTAAAAAGAAAAATGGAATTGATGGTAAAAACATAAAAAAAAATTGAAATTGTGGTGTTAATTTAATTTGAATTTAGTGTAGATAATTAATAATTGGCACGAAATAAGGGATCCAAACTAATTAAGATTATTTAGTATCCTTAATTCACTCAAATTAGTTAAAATCAAATAAAAATAAGACTTTATCTCTTTTTTTTTCAACGTTTCTCTCTCTTCATTGTTTTTTCATTGTTCTACCAGAAAAAATTCTCAGAGTATCGAGTAATTGAAGTTTTTTTTTATATTTGAAAAAAATTGATTTTGTTGTGATGGACAACAACGTATCAATATTAATTAAACATGGTGAAAGATGGGATCCTTCAGGTTAGTATTTATTATTGTTTGTTTTTAAATTACACTGAAATGAAAAAAAAAACGATAAAATTGTAAATCGTCAATATATTTAAGGTGATATCACTTTTTGTTAGTTGTTGTGAAATATATAGTATTAGTGATTTTTTGTTTTTGTGGTTGTTTTGAATACTGTTTTTTTTCTTCTTAAAATATAAATTAAATGTATATTTTTGAATGAATTTGATAGAATAAATGAAAAGAAATTTGTATGAAAGTGTGTTCAGTAATCTATAAAAAAAGTTATTTAGAATTTTGACGAATTGTATGAAAAGTGATTTAAGTTGATAATGAATTTGATAGAATAAATGAATTGAAATTTGTATGAAAGTGTGTTCAGTAATCTGTAAAAAAAATTATTTGAAATTTTGATGAATTATATGACAAGTGTTTTAAGTTGGTATTAAATTTGTAATTTTAGTGTTTATATTAGTTTTGTCATTTCTGTATAAAGTTGTTTGTTAGTAATGAAGTATTTGGTACGAGCGAAATGTATGTATTTTAGAATGAATGATGATTGTTGTATGAAATGTGTATTAAGTGAGTATGAAAAGTGTTTTGTAATGTACTGTCTGAATGATATTTGTATGAAAAATAAAAACAAATGGGTATAATTTTGTTGTTATTATAATGATTTTTATATATGAACCTATCCCTTGCGATAGTCCAAAGAGAACGGTAGGAAGACCGCAACTTGAACGCTGGAAGCGGTTTGCTGAGTGAAATTCAAAAGGTCTAAAGTTACCTGCAGTAGATGTCGTCAAGTTGGCCACAACAGGAAGACATGTTCAAATTATCTTGTGCAAAACTAATGACTGGTTATTTTGTTGGTTATATTAATGTTTTGTTTTGATATGAAACATAATTGGTTTGAAGTGCATTATAGCTTAGTGTTTAATATACTGTTCATTCTTTATACACTGTTCATTCAGTAATCATACAGAATGCATACTGTTACAAATAAAATTTATTCTAGTTTAAAGATATTGTATATATTAGTGATAATTATAAGAAGGTAATTATGGAGTTCATTTGGTATCCCAAGTATTTAATGTAAGTTATCATGAATATTAATTTGGCTTTCAATTGGTGTCATATTATAAATAAAATTATAACAAACTGCATGCCAATTGTATTCATGTTTCATTCCAACTCTAGCTTAAGTTATGGTCATACACATATTAATCAAATTTAATTCAGTTTTCATTCAAACAACATGTGTAGAATAAAAAATAATCAAATGTGAAAACACAATTCATAACATTTGTATATAAAAATCATATCACGATTCATACAATATCCAAGATTTAATATTAAAGTCATAGTCATATACATATAAATTAGATTTCATACACGTTTCATCCAATGAGTGTACAACTTAGAAACACACTGATACTTTAAAATAGTGTATCCGAAATGCACGAAGTCTGTATAATACTGGTGTCCTGAAATTATAATAGTCAAACATTATAACAAACTGCATGATATCATTTCTTGAAAAAAATCACTAGTTTGACAATTGATATCATTTTCATATCAATTTAATCATTCATACCATATGAAGATTCAAAAGAAAATCAGACAAATGTGAAAACACAATTCATAACATTTGTATATAAAAATCATATCACAATTCATACAATATCCAACCCCTTATATTAAAATCATATTCATATACGTATAAATTAGTTTTCATACACGTTTCATCCAATGAGTTTACTACTTAGAAACACAATGATACTTTAAAATAGTGAATCCAATTTGTATGAAGTCTGTATAATACCAGTGTTCTGAAATTATAATAGCCAAATATTAATTCATGTGTAGATAGTAGCTGAATAAAACATAACATATGGTATTATATATCATCAAATACTTAAACAGAAAAAAATTATCCAAAAGTTAAACAGAAAAAAATTATCCAAAAGTTAAAAAAAATAATATGTAATTCTTAAAAAGTAGAAGTTGCAATGAACTATTTCAAATTTCTTGTCGGTGATCTTGGTGTAGGATAATTGGTGGTATCCGGAACATGTTCTTTTGCTATATGAGGTCCACCAAATTTGCTAGCAATCGTATCAGTAGTGATCTATCCATCCTCATTCTTTGTTTTTCCATAATGCCAGAGGATTGTGGCATACCTTTCACGATGGTACTTTACATCGATTTCAACATCTCCCATGTCAAAAACACCATTGTTGATAATTCATATGTTTATACACAATTAAGATACAATAACATTAGTGTTAATACATAATTCATATCATTTTATAGTCAAATTCATAAAATATTTTTTTCATAATTCATACAAAATACATCACCCAAATTTTATAGTCAAATTCATAAACATTTTTTTTCAAATTTGGAACAAATTTCACACACAACTGTTTTGAAAACAATAATAAGAATAATGTGATATAAAAACTTACTATTTTGAGTAATGTGAAAATAAATTAAATAAAGTACTTACCCTTACAATTTTTTTGGGGTATTTGTATTTTGGTAATTCCGATTCCTTCTTCTTTGTTTTTCTTCTTGTAGATGGTTTTGATGTTTGAGCAACTTCAACATTTGTTGACTAACAAAATCCGAATCGAAATCAGAATCAGAATCAGGAGGGGTTTCAACAAGTGTTTTCCCCTTCCTCTTCTTCCCCTTTTGATTTGCCGCAATCGCACTTTCTTTGGCTTCATTATTTTTATCTTTTTTATTCTTCGATCGAGAGAAACCACTGGTCGCCAGAATTTCAACAGTTTTAGGCGGGGGTGCTTGGGATAATATATTGAACGATGGAGCATGAACATCATCAATTGAAGTTCCATCAAATCTGGAACTCTTTCGAGGAGTTTCAATGGGTTTCTTAAATATGATGATGAATAATCGTGGGGGAGGGGGTGGACTATTTTGAAGTTAGACTTGATGAGAAACAATGGTGAAAGTGGGATAGTGGGTTGTGGCATGTAGGAGTGAATAAGCGTGGGGGAGGGGGTGGGATTGACGAATGGGGATGGTAATGGTAAACAAGAAAAGAAAACGTGTATGGAGAAAATCCCTAAAATTGAGTAACTGAAAATTTTAGTTCTAAAAAAAAGGAAGTGAAATCGAATTAATTACCTATTATTAATTAATAATAAAAACCTTTAAATAGATTAATAATTTATTAAATAAACATACTTTGATTTTAAAATAAAATAAAATTTAATTGATATGTCATAACTCGTAAATAATTTGTTATAAGCAAGAATGTTTTAAAAGTAGATTTAAAACCCGTAATATTTACTCTTAAATGTGTATATGGGGTGATTTTTCCTATTTTAAAAGTAAAATAGAGTGTAAGATTGGACATGCCTCACACAAGACTCTTTTAAAAAAAACAACAACAAAATAAAACCCAACCCATAATATATGCTGGTTATAACAATATCTCGAAATATAACCGGAAGATGTTAAATTTCTAATAACAGAGAATCAAGAAGCACATATATTGTATTGATAGCAACAATCGAAAAGAAATACACCTTCTTACTTAAAACCCTTTGCAGTTGATTATATGTGCGACTTGCTCAGAAGCAGCTAAAATTGAGATAGATTGATGATTATGAGGAGCTTTGATAACCAAAATTGAATATTTTGAAAAGATACAACAGCCAGAGAGTTGAGGAAGAAGAATAGGATCCCAAGAGATGAGACTCCAAAAGAGTACAATACGGCTAACAAGAAAAGAAAACTAATATATATAGACTTACTAGATATGGGACCCCGTGCCAGCACGGGGCTCAATATATGTTACTGTTTCTATTTTAATTTATGTGATACATATGAAATTTGAAGTTAATCAATTTTTTAGTATGTTTTTATATATTTTAAGTTGCTAATTATTTTTATTTAGAGTATGTTTTACGTAAATATATTATAAATCACAATAATTAACAAGTTAATATAAAAAAAAACTTATAAAAAATTCATTGACTTTTGAAATTTCATTTGTATCACATAAATTAGGACAAAGCGTGTAATATATATGAAAATTACATAAAACGTACTATAACTCACAATAATTAGCAACTTAAAATATCTATATATCTATATTTCTCCCAATTTATGCGGTATAGATGAAATTTTGAAAGTTAACAAAAACTTTTTATATGTTTTCAAATATTTTAAGCTATTAATTATTATGATTTATAATACTTTTTACATAAAAAATTTATTTATATAAAGTATAAAAGAAAAAAAATTAAAAAAGGAAACATAAATGTCAGCAGGAGTCCATTATATATATATATATATATATTTGTGACATTTCTTAGAAGTTAGGATTACTATTTATTTAATTTTTAAAAATTTTGAATTCTTTTGTCATACTAAATATAACATGTTTTATTATAATTACATTTAATATACTAATCAATATGTTGTACGAATGAAAAGAAAATTATCATATCACAAAAACAAAGGTTAAAAATATAATTTATTATGATTAAGAAAAGATAAAATTATTATTCCAATATCCATAACCATATATAATACATTAAAAATTAATTGAAAAGCTGTAAATGGAAAAGGAATCACCATTTAAGGAATCATTATTTTTAAATTTTTGGATCATTTCTTCTTCTAAAAGTTTCTATTCATATGTAATAATAAAGTTAAAATACAAAATGTAGTGACACCATTCTTAGTAATATATACTTATTTATTTTTATCAATTTTTTCTGACAATTTTGGTTATATTTTTCTTTAAAATAATTATTGCCTCGATTTTTTTTAACATTTATTTTTAATTTTAAAAGATTGAAAATTTTATGTTAAAAATTTTAATAATAGAAGAAATGATTTATTTAACTTTTATCATCATCAATACTACTAATTTATTTGACGTTTTTTCTTAATCTTCATCTCATCATTAATGTTATTTATATAATTTTGTTAAATCACTTATTTTTTCTTTTTAACTCTTTTATATATATAGAGTTGGATATGTAAATGATGATGTGACATTTCATAGAAGCTAAGATTACTATTTATCTAATTTCTCCAATTTTTGAGTTCTTTTGTCATACTAAATACAATATGTTTTATTATAATTACATTCAATATAGTAAACAATATGTTCTAGGAATTAAAACAAAATTATCATTTCAGAAAAATAAATGTTAAATTATAATTTTATTATGATTAAGGAAAGATAAAGATATTATTTCAATATCTCATAACCACATTCAATACATTAGAAATTAATTGGATATAACTGTAAATGGAAAATGAATCACCATTTAAGGAAAATAAATGTTTGCAATACCATAATAATTAAGGAGAGAGTAAGATATTATTTTAATATCCTAATTCGGAACTTTTAATCTACTACTCAACTAAAAAGAAAATGCATTTAATAGCATTAAAAAGTTATTAGTTTAATATTTTTTCTCATTGTACTAATTCAATTCAATCAAACTTAATTTTAAAGATAAAATAACAGCTTCATTTTAATTGTTATCAATATATTTCAAAAAATTATCGTGAAAAGGCTTTTCTTGCACCTTATTTTAATTTTCATATACTATTATTATTTTTTCTGTCATTTTTCAATGATTTTTTATTTTGATTTAAAATTTAATGTTTATTCTTAAAACTCTGATGGTACAAATTAAGGTGGAGTAGAATATAATAAATGATGATTCTTCTACTAAATAAGAAGATATGACGAAATTGAAAGGGTGAAGGTTTTTTTTTAAATGGATAGGAAATTCTATTAAGGTATCATTACGTCATTATTCAATATATTTTTAATATAAATTTCATTTGCTGATGCATTTGTTTAGTACTCCCTCTGTCCCTAATTATTTGTTCACTTTTCCTTTTATAGTTGTCTCTAATTACTTGTCCATTTTGACAAATCAAGAAAGAACATTTTTTTTTACCTATTATACCCTTAATTAAATGACTAATTACTTTGAAAATTGCAGAACTTTTCATCTACTTCATAATTAATAGAGGTAAAATGATAAAATCACTATGTCATTAATTGATTTCTTAATAAATGTGTCAATTTAAAAGTGGACAAGTAATTAGGGACAGATGGAGTATTACAGTGTTATTTGACATTATGAGATATTTCTTAGACATTTAAGGAGAATGGTACACCGGAATATATATTATATATTAAAGGATCAACTTCATACAATGGAAGAATTTGTTATTAGCAAATATATTTTAACTTATTTGATAAAAAATATATTCTTCCTCATTTAATAGATGTAAAATTTGTGAAGCTTTATTTTTTTCACAATCTTCATATTATTAAAACAAATAATAATATTACGATTAAACAACAGAGTAAATATAAAATTAATCAAAAATATTTAATTTAAATGATCACGCGAAGTGCGGCCAAGTTCTCTAATTTTAAACAAAAAAGTAAAATTTAAATGGGTCTACTATAGAATTCCTAGAAATCCAACTTGAAAAATTATGTTAAAAATGGAAAATAAAAAGTGAAATAAATTTAATTGAGAGTTATCCTTTGCCTGTCCCATTTTATGTGACACTTTTTATTTCTCGAGAATCAAATAGTTTAAGTTTGACCATAAATTTACGTATGATATCTTCAAATTTTTTTAAAAAATTGGAGAAATTAGATAAATAGTAATCTTAGCTTCTAAGAAATATCACATCATCATTTACATATCCAACTTTTATATATATAAAAGAGTTAAAAAGGAAAAAATAAGTGATTTAAGAAAATTATATAAATAACATTAATGATGAGATGAAGATTAAGAAAAAACGTCAAATAAATTAGTAGTATTGATGATGATAAAAGTTAAATAAATCATTTTTTCTATTATTTAAAATTTTAACATAAAATTTCCAATCTTTTAAAATTAAAAATAAATGTTAAAAATAAAAATAAAAATCGAGGCAATAATTATTTTAAAGAAAAATATAACCAAAATTGTCAGAAAAACACGTGTACAGAAAGCAGTACACATTCCAATGTGTAGAAAAAGTAGAAGTAGATGAAGTTATTTTAGTTCATCTTTTTGGTGGGCCTCAATGTACAATTTCTATAGCTTTTAGTCCAGCTCTTTAGTGCAGTGTTGGTCCTCCCAAACTCCCATTTCTAAATAGGCTAGATAGACAAAGCCCGTGCTAAGCACGGGCCCAATATTTATATTTTCGATCGTAATCAGTTTTAAGATATTTTGCATAGTTTTATAGTAGTGAAGAATCGCTGTACAAAATGAAAGGAGGAATGAAAGTGTAAGTTGTAACACATGGAGAAGCATAAACGTTAAAATTGCATAGCTTATATATATCTTAATAAACATGATCAATGCTAGCACCTTCAGCTTACACCTTGGTAGCACAGATTCTTCAATTCAGATGCCTCATCCAAGTCGGATTCTTCAAAGATACACTACTTTTGACAAATCTAATATATACCCATTAACATTTCCATTGACATTTTTAAAGAATTCAAACAACATAAGTTTACACTAAAAAAAATTATTTAGGCATTTTGAATATCAATAGAAATTATATATATATATAAATATATATATATATATAAAAGATCTCTGAAGCTTTGTAGTTGACCCTTTTTTTGTTTCCTCAGAACATACATATTCATCGCAATAATATAAAGCTTTAGAGGTCCAATGGATCTAGAAAAGAGACATATGACAATGACAACTCCAACATGATGTCATAATCTTCTTGGTCAAGCATTTTACAAAAGCAACATATTTTACTATAACCTGCATAATGCGAAAATAAGTAGAGTGAGCCTTTCAAATAAGGTTTCACTCATATATAAGAAGATTCAACTTCTAAACAAATTTATAGACCTCAAAGGTTGTTCTCTACCATTTATAGATTAGTTTTAGAATTATTAATTTCACATACTTTCAATGATTTGTAATGAAATTTTAGACTTCAGCATATCAAGCAATTAATTTTTCTATTTGGAGAAAAGAAATTTATGAAACACTGAGGCAAGACTATGAGAATGATATAATTGAACTTGATAGTCAAGCATCACTGAGAAAATTCATTAACAATAATTATCTTATGTACCAACATGGGTAGAACATATCACTTTCATTTGTATGTGTGAAGTAGTCATAATCATCAATAATACACTTCTATATACATCTTTGATAGTACAATACTTTTTAACTACAATAAGAAAAATATATGAATATATTACTTGGACAAAATACTCAAATTCATTGATACTATTCATCCAACGCTCTGGTGCACTAAGTCTTGAAGCAATAGCCATCTCGGATATAGCTCTTGCAATAGCAAAATTAACCCTTTATGCCTTCTCTTTCGACCTGTATCAGTGAGCTCACATATTGAATAATTTCTTGCTCATTGGATTCAGGACCTTGTTCAAACTGTGAAAATGTCAACTCTTCCTGAGATATTGTTGAAGGTTGAGGATCAGATGAAGAACTGGGGAGTCAAATGTGGATTTTATATAACTTAGCACTAACATGGATAAGAAAGTAACTTTCTCATATACATGTAAGAAATAGATAAAGAGATAAGATCATATATATATGTGTATGTATCTACGCGACAGGAAAATATGGAGCAATAACATTTATTTAGAGATGAGTATCAGAAAAGATAACAAAATATTTGAAAGACCTTTCCGTCAATTCACATCAACATAAAGCAGTATATAGTTGAGTTTTTCGAAAGCAAAGAAAATCTGGCATGGCATGGCTGGAAGCTAGCTAGTGGCTCATCAACCGTTCTGAATGAGTTTCTTTGGCTTACCACTATTTAGATACTACGTCATCACTTTTTTGCCAAGTGACCCAAATCGAGGGATATTTCAAAGGAGCATGGCCTCAAATTGAATTTAATCAGTCAATAGTATTTGTTCGAATCAATTAAACATTTAAAGCGCAATAGATGAAAATATTTAAGTGAAGCAGTTGTTTCAAACAGCCTTAAAGTAACCTTTTTTCACCAAAAAGCAGAGCAAAAATGAACCCTAACGAACTCAAAAATGCAGTAATAGTTTGGCAAAAATGCAGTAGCCCTTAAGGCTCAATTTCTACCTAAAGTACCACATTTATCATAGCAATATTTTTGACAATATGGCTGACTTAATGCAGTGAAGTTTAGCTCAACACATAGCAACCATTGGCTCAAATTTGGCTAAAAGTATAGCAAATAGCTTAGTCTAAAATTCAACAGTAGTAAAAGAAAAATTACAACAACCCGGGGCTCAGAAAATATTACAAAATGGAGCAGCAAAAGGCCAAAATGCAAGAATGATTCAACTTCAAAATGAGGTGTCAAACTGTAGCAGCCAACCTCATCAAAGGCATAAGGTAATGATAAACATGCCAAACAGAAGTTAAATAAGCAAAGTTGTTTCATTTTTTGCCTCAACAGATTGTAGCAGAAAAATGGTCAAAGTGCTGAAATTGTTCATCCACGGTAGCAACTATTATCAACAACATCAAGCCACAAATTCGCCCAAAACACAACAACTATATTTTTCTTTTAAGTAAGGTATATGTCGAAATACACCTATATCAAATTAATTTACCTGATAATCTGCTCCTGCAGATATAAGTATGTTGAGAGAATTTGAAAAAGCAAGCCCAGTTAGTCTTTTATGATGTCCTTTGAGCTTTGTCTTTTCCTACACAAAGGGATCATACTTAATGTCAACGAATTTAAATAAATACTGAATTAGTAATATTTCAAAAATTACAGAATGAAATAAATGTCTGAATAGCTCAATCTCGTTAACTTGAACATTATATATCTGGATGTAGGAGTCATCCATTCATATGGCAATAACATTGTTATCTTGAAGATAAAATTCCAAAAAGATTGTTGCGGGTGGGGCGGGCTTAAATGTTGTCAATAGTCTGCATTTGCAACAGAAACAATATAGAGATTAGTAGAAAGCAAAATGAAGCAAAATAATATATAACTTCATGCAACTAATTCCTGATTTATAGCTTCTTAGCTGAACTGTTAGCTAGAGCTAATGAAATGTCAAATTCGAATAGCTGTAAAAGTATCTATTAAGATCAACTAATATCATATGGTTAAAGCTATAAGTTTTTCAGGTAAACTAACACAAAGTACATATTAATTTATTTCCCTAGTTCCTTGACTATCAGGGCGAGATTGTTCCATTCATTCGAGAACTCAAAAAGATGTTTTTTCCAGTAATCAAATATCTCAAAAAGGAAGATATTTTCTATTATTGGACAACATAAGAATAGTCAAGATAATGTGAGAAGAAGCAAATCTAAGTCACATATATTTCAATCGTATCAATTCAAAAGTCACGGGAAAAAAATAATCTCAACTGTACGTAGTTAAGACTCACCTTTTCTTCAACCTTGCGCTTGAATATTTGAATACAACTTTCATTTTCATTTCCTCCATAAGTAGCAGTTTTCTCAAATTCCTCCGGCAAATCTTGGCTATCCCTATCCAGATCATAAGACTCTTTAGGAAGAGTCAATTTGAGAGCTCCGTCTAATAAGGACCACTTGAGATTGGTTAACCCATGATTATTTAGATGAAAGAACAATACTTTTTAACTGTGGTTAGAATGAAAGTGTATAGCATTTATAATAAATCACGTATATTATGTCATGGGCAAGGTACAAATGAGAAACCAAAAAAGAATAGATAAAGAATTACATAGTCCATACAAATTGAGAGTGATATCAATCCATACCTTCTTCATTCTCTAGAGGTGTATCCATTTATTAGTTTGTCACTTTCTCATATGAAGAAGAACTCAAGGATTACAGTAAAGTTTGGTGCTCGAGAACTAAAAATAATGTTTCAACGTTATAGCCATTTGTAAGAACACTCTAAAATAACATAAAAGTACTTGGGAATTATATTACCCTCTAGAATACTTCAAGTGTGTTTAACTAATGCACATAAGTTCGGTAGTGTCTTAGATATAGAAAATATTGTCACAATTATTTTCGAGAAATGAAAAGTTTAGTTCTCACCTCCCAATTCTCACCATCTAGCAACTTCATTACAGTCCTTGCTTGTTTATTCAATTGAAAAAAAATAAGAAGAAGAAAAGGAAAGAAGCAAGAAAAACAATATTATTGAATTGTTTCAGACATATTATCAAACACCAAGTGTGCATCAGTATGGAAATCATATATTAACATGACATGTATATAGAATGTCCAAAAGAAAATTATAGGTCAAAATAAACATTAGTAGAACATCCAGAGAACAAAAATTATCAATTGAGTATATGATTTTTTTTTCTGTGAAAATGTTTCATGAAACTTTATGGCGTAAGTTGATTATGGTAACATGAACAACTTTGGTTGAAAATGTTGAGTGGAATAGAGAAGATATTCATGGAGCAGAGGGTTCAGGAATTAAGTGAATTCATTTGGCTAAAACATAAACAGTCGTACAAAATCGACATGAAAATGTCATGAATCTATAATAAGCAGAGAAGTGGAAGAAATGTACCTCATTTGACCACTTTTATCTAAATTTTATTCTACAATTTTAAATAGTCGAGCAGAAACAGTCCGACGACTCCAACAAAACTTGAATGAAATTTGTTAAAGCTAGCCAAAATGTCAAGCCACGGACAGTGAAAACTATCTTCTTAGGTTTTGGGGGTTTAATGGGTGTTTCTGTTGCTAGTGTGATGACTGAGTGAAGGAGAGATGCAGTGTTATTTTTTGGTGGAGAAGGAGCAGAAACAGTCCGACGACTCCAACAAAACTTGAATGAAATTTGTTAAAGCTAGCCAAAATGTCAAGCCACGGACAGTGAAAACTATCTTCTTAGGTTTTGGGGGTTTAATGGGTGTTTCTGTTGCTAGTGTGATGACTGAGTGAAGGAGAGATGCAGTGTTATTTTTTGGTGGAGAAGTGATAAACGTGGAGTACTGTTGAATGGAACACGTGTTAGCTATTAAAGGAGGACATAAGCATAAAATTTTTAAATCTCCAATTTACCCCTATTTGTCCTAAGTTTATAGTACAATATATGTAGCTCTCCGTACAAGCTTTTGGTGCTTTGTTCGTCTCCCCAACTATCACTTATTAATAAGGGTAATATTATGCCGTTAGATAAATCATAAAAATTACGAAAATAGCCTTGGTCGTCCATGGGCTGAATTCACTCTTTTATATATTCTTTTCTTCCTCAACTCTCTTGCTCTTCTATCTTTTCAATGTCATCCATGTAAGAGGAAGAATTAATTTCTTAGTTAGAGATAGACAAGATTAAAGCAAGTAAGTTCAGATTAGTGAATGTCTGTTGTGGGTTTTGGGTATTTTAATTAAATCCTAAAGAGAAAACCTAACCAGATCGAATTTGGAATTGGATCAGGTAATCATGGGGATCAGATTCATACTAATGGTGAATAAGCAAGGACAAACCCGTCTTGCCCAGTATTACGAATACCTCACTCTTGAAGAAAGACGTGCCCTTGAGGGTGAAATTGTACGCAAATGCCTTGCCCGCAACGAACAACAGGTTCCCAATTTTTTCTATGTTCTTATGGGTCTTTCAATTCTTAGTTTTTCTTATGTTCAAACGTTGCTATAATTCTGTAGACATAGCTGCTAATGCGATCAGAATAGAGAATGAAATGAAATTACATGACGGATCCCTTAAAAATAATTTACTTGTATACTAGTCAGCTTTCTGCTTTCTCAACCTTTTTTAAGCTTATTATTTCTGTGTAAAATTCTTTTTTTCTTTATTGTGTTTGTGAATGTACATAACATGTTCTGGTTCTGAACTTCTTTGTTCCAATCTTTCTTGTTGATACTCTTTTTCCTGTATTTCAAAACAGTGTTCATTTGTGGAGCATCGTACCTACAAAATTGTCTATAGGCGATATGCATCACTCTTTTTCCTTGTTGGAGTTGATAATGAAGAAGTAAGTAATACTGTTGACTTCTTCCTGCTTTTTTATTTACAACTCAGCTAACCCTTTCTTTACCTCTTTGCTTACCACTCAATTACATCGAATTTAACTTATTTTTGTTCGTATTTTATGTTTGAAGTGGTGTAGGTCGATCCCCCTCCCCCCTCTATTCTTGACAATATCCTGTCATATCAATGCAGGAAGCATCCTTTGTTTACCTCCATGACCTAATTCTATGACCTGGAAACTTATTCATTTTCCATATGTATAGTTAGAGAAATATCTTAAATTTAAGTGTGAACCTACCTCCCACACTAATGGTATTTGGTATGCTATCTATCAACTATGGAGAACTCTAAGAGACTAGGATAACTATGGAGTATAAGTATTGCAGTCCAGATCAGTATTTGTCTTGTTCTTTTGTTATAGGCCCAGAACATTTTCTTATTACAGAGGTGTTCCCCTAGATGTTCACTGGCTATTAAGCTTCATCTGAGAATTGTTTGTTTTTGTTTTAAGGTGGGCCACTGCAAAATAGATGTTGACCATAAAAAATACTCCCAGACACGATAATCGAGGTTTAGCTTTCTCTCTTGGTTTAGCTTTCTCTCCTTTCTGCAAGCTCAACGACCACTTTTCTGGCAACTCCGCAATAGGAAATTTAGTTTGCTCCTCAATCATTCGTCAGTGATTGATCAGAAACTTAGTCTATATTCAACATGGGGGATGGTAAAATTTATTTTAACCCAGGGTTTTAATCTGATGACATTACAAGGACAATTTCAGGATCTGAATTCTGGTTCAACTGGGTTGAATGCTGCAAGAAATTTGCTTAGGAGAGTCACTTTGAGCCTTAAAGTCATGAGGTGGATTGTTTATATTCTTAACACGGCCACAAAGGGCCAGAGTATGTCGGTCATACGATGGAAAATAGAAGATTTCCATGCAGGGATTTACTGTACTTTGAAATACAATAAATACAGAAGGTACATCAGCATTATTGCTAAACAAGGAAAAAACAGATAAAAAACCATCAACCTACAGTTAAAGCATGGAGGGAGAAGATTGCATTAAGGATAGAAAGATTCACTAATGCTTCAAACATAAAGGAAAAGAAACCTGTAATTCAACCATCAACTTCTTTTTTGCTGAAGTAGTCAGGGCCAACAAATGGATGACTACATAAACCTAAACATCGCCAATCAAACTCCAGAATCATCATCTCTGGTAGCTCCAAAACAATAGGCAGGGATTTTCTAGGGAGATGTAATGTTAGTAGATTCCATGTGTCTTTGTAGGACATTCCACCTCTAAATGACGCCCGAAGATGGGTCACCTTCTGTACATGATGTTAATGTTTATGAGATGAACGATTCCTATTTCCTGATTGAACTTTTGAAAAGAAAAATTGCTGAACATGTCCTTACAAGTGAATGGTGCTGGAAGTATGTGAAGCTACTACTTGATTGGTGGTCTCCCACAGTGAGATGTTGTCCAAAACCTGTGGAAAGAAACTACATATGGATTTGGCCCTTAGGGATGTTAAAAGTTATGGTCCCAAAAGGTTTTTAAAGTAATTCGTAATTTTGTGGTAGTCGAATTGAAACAAAAGAAGAAACCAGTATGAAGAATCATATGCGTTGGGTTAGGGCTGCATATCGGTTGGTTCGGTTTACTTTTGAAGTTTATCGTTCGACTTATGGGTTATCGATTTGTAGACATGCTAGCCGTTATAGAAACATTAAGATATTTATTTATCAGTTTGAGTATCTATTTTTTTTTTAATTCAAAGGTGGATCATATAGACTCTTGATTAAGAATCAAACGATCATATCCAGACCATAAATGCCCCGTCCCAGAACAACACAAAATCTGTCCTAAAACAAAAGAAAGATAAGATAAACAAAATAGGAAAAGAAAATTCTAAAACTGATTGTCTTCTAGCTAGAGTTCCATCTGCCATGGGGGACGAAGACGCAATGCTTACCTTGGAGAAAAATCGATCTCGATTTAACCATTAAGATTTCACACACAAAAAAGAATCATTGAAAATCATTTTGAAATAAGGTGACAAACCAAATGAACTATGCCCATGAGTTGACATATTGCATCTTGGTTAGAAGAAATCACTAGCACTTTGTAGAATAACCTAGAGTTTGAGACAGTGGGAAATGAAAGTATGAGACTAAATCCTAAGTCAAGAACTTTATATACCGAATGGTATAAATGAAATTATTAATCTACTATCGGGTTATCAGTTACCCGTTCAGAACTAGTAGCCTGATATAAGAAAAAACCAAAACCGTTACCAAAATTGCTAAATCAATATTGATAAACCATTAATTTTTTTTTGGTTCGGGTTATTGGTTTCGGTTTGGTTTTGAACAGTCCTAGTTGGGCTAGAATTAAAGTGAAGGGAGACAGAGAAACTTCCCAAGCAAAAGTAGAAGCAGAAAGTGATGGATTTTTTTTTTTTTTTTTTGAAACTGGTAAATGTGTATTCCTCAGCATTAAGGACATGCTGGACACCATCAAAAAGTGTTAGATTAAAAAAAAACAACAACTAGAAAACAAGATACTTACAGAGATCTTAATAAATCTACAAACTGATCTATATCCTCTAAACCTACTTCTTTACACCAAAAGTAGAAAGATATTATACAATTCCATTTAACTTTCTGGATGGAATTGGATCTATCTTCATAACACCTCCCATTTCTCTCTCTCCAAACTGTCCACCAGATGCATTGTGGGATGATCCTCCACCACTTCTTTTGACTTTTGCTGCCTGCTCTTATCATCCAGCAACTAAGCAAATCTGCAGTATGCTCCGGCATAGTCCAGCTTGTCTTTGTTATGTTGAGAAATAGAGACCAAAGTTGTGCTGTAAAGGTGCAGTGCAAAAATAGATGACTGTTTGTTTCATTTGTCTCATTGCATAAGAAGCACCTGGAAACTATGATGGCCCCTTTTTTCTTCAAAACTTCTTGTGTCAGGCATGCTCTTTTAACCACCAACCAAGCAAAGCATTTTATCTTGGTTGGGGATGGACTATTCCATAAGTTTCTCCATATTTTTGGTTGCCCCTCTACACTGTACCCTTTCTTCCATTTTATAAACCCTTTTAACAGAGAATTGCCCATCAATATTGTGTTTCCATCTTAATGTATCTGGTTCAGCAGTAGTGCCATTGAAATCATCAATCCTATTTAGCAAATCAGCTACTCTATCGATCTCCCAGTCATTTAGCAATCTCCTGAAGAATAAGTTCCATCCCTGTGCACTCCACATATCATAAATGGTGCCATCTGGGTTGTTGCTTAGAATAAACAGGTCTGGAAAAATCTCCATTAATGGACTTTGCTCCTTCCAAGCATCCTTCCAGAATTTTATTCTTTTCCCATCTCCAACTCTCTTCTGCAAGTTCCCTTCCAGTTTGGGCCATAGAGCTCTAATGGTCTTCCAAACTCCAACTCCATAAGTATCAGTGCTCACATTGGTACACCATGGGTTGAGTTCACCAAACTTGTGTCTAATTACCTCCCTCCATAATGCATGATCCTCCCCGTTGTATCTCCAGAGCCATTTCAACAATAAACTATTGTTCTGTGCTCTCAGATTTCTGATGCCCAAGCCACCTTGTTCTCTACTGTGCATTGTTGTCTGCCAATTGACTAGTTTATATCCTTTGCCCTCTTTACAGCCATGCCACAGAAAATCCCTCCTAAGTCTGTCCAGCTTTTTCATAACTTTGGGAGGTATGGGAAATAGAGACATTACATACGTAGGAAGTGCATCAAGAACAGAGTTGATAAGGATGAGCCTCCCTCCTAGTGAAGTGTATTGTGCCTTTCACCTAGCCAATCTTTTTTCAGTTTTCTCTAATATTCCATCCCAAATTTCCCCTGCCTTGTGTTCACTGCCCAGAGGCATACCAAGGTATGTAGTTGGCATATTTTCAACTTTGCACCCTAAAATGATTGCAAGATTTTGGATATTTGGCACCTCTTTTATCGGGAACAAACTGGTTTTTCCCCAATTAACTTTCAAGCTAGAAGACGCTTCAAAAATAGTCAAAATCATTCTGATGTAACCTATTTGTTCAACCTTTGGCTCACAAAATATCACTGTGTCATCTGCATACTGTAGGTGACATACCTCCATTATTTCTCCTCTGCTATTTCCTATCTCAAACCCTTTAATCCATCTATTTTGTAATGCTATCCTCATCATGCTATCAAATCCCTCCATTGCTAGTATAAA
The DNA here is from genome assembly GCF_900185275.1 of Solanum verrucosum. Lineage (NCBI taxonomy): Eukaryota > Viridiplantae > Streptophyta > Magnoliopsida > Solanales > Solanaceae > Solanum > Solanum verrucosum. The sequence goes on from NW_026020279.1 coordinate 263,045, forward strand.
CAGGAAAGGAGACAGAGGGTTACCTTGTCTAAGACCCCTTTCAGAACCAAAAAAACCTACAGGTTCACCATTCACCAAAACAGTGAACTTGACAGTTTTAATACAAAAGTCAATCCATTTCAACCATTTCTCACCAAAGCCCATTTGATTGAGAGTATTCAACAAGAATCTCCAGTTGACATGATCATAGGCTTTTTCTATGTCTAGCTTACACATGACACCTGCTTCTGCCCCTTTAAGTCTCGAGTCCACACGCTCACTAGCAATTAGGGCTGCATCCATGATCTGTCTTCCTTTTATAAATGCCATCTGATGCTTGTTAACTAAATTGTTAACCACCTTCTTGAGTCTTTTAGCCAGTATCTTTGCCACAATCTTATATATTCCACCTATGAGACTTATAGGTCTGAAATCTTTCAACTCTGAAGCTCCAACCTTCTTTAAGTCTCGAGTCCACACGCTCACTAGCAATTAGGGCTGCATCCATGATCTGTCTTCCTTTTATAAATGCCCATCTGATGCTTGTTAACTAAATTGTTAACCACCTTCTTGAGTCTTTTAGCCAGTATCTTTGCCACAATCTTATATATTCCACCTATGAGACTTATAGGTCTGAAATCTTTCAACTCTGAAGCTCCAACCTTCTTTGGGATCAAGGCTATGAATGTTGCATTGAGGCTTTTCTCAAACTTCTGATGTTCATAAAAATATTGGATAGTCTTCAGAATGTCCTCCTTTATAAGTTCCCAGAAAGCCAAATAAAAGGACATAGGGAATCCATCCGGCCCTGGTGCCTTCTCCATAGCACACAATTTAATGCCTTCTAAGATTTCATCCTCTTCAAATTGTCTTTGTAGCTCCTCCTGTTCTTCTACAAATATCCTTGTAGCTTCATGTAACACTAATTCTGGCCTCCATTCTTCTTCCTCCTTATACAGGTTCTTGTAGTAATTTTGAATAGCTTCTTTGATCTCCTTTGCATCTGTCACCTCCATACCATCCACCTTCAAGTTATCTATGGAGTTTACCCTTTTGTGAGCTGTAGCTATCCTATGGAAGTATTTTGTATTTTTGTCTCCCTGTTTCAACCATTGTATTCTTGATCTTTGTCTCCAAGCTATCTCCTCATTTCTTGCAACTTCTTCAAACTCTAAAGCCAAATTTGATTTTTGCATTGCCTCATCATCTGTGAGAGCTCTTTGTTCCTGGATTGCTTCCAAAGTTGCAAGCTGGTTTAAAATGTCACCCTTTCTTTGTTTCCAGTTGCCCCTGTTGTTTCTACTCCACTCTTTTAACCTTTCTTTTAGCATCTTCAATTTCTCAGCATGGGTGGAAATTAGTAACCTAAGTTGTGGTAGTATCCTAGTACTACCCATGGAAATAGGGCAAGTACATTGACCTAACTGATGGCTATGAGACTATACCTCTGAATGAAGAGGAAGTATTGCTGAAAGAAAATCCCATGAAAGTGATGGATATGTTTACACCATTCTGATTTGGTGTGAAATTTCAGCATGGGTGGAAATTAGTAACCTAAGTTGTGGTAGTATCCTAGTACTACCCATGGAAATAGGGCAAGTACATCGACCTAGCTGATGGCTATGAGACTATACCTCTGAATGAAGAGGAAGTATTGCTGAAAGAAAATCCCGTGAAAGTGACTTCCTTGTCCCACAATCAGTTCATGTTCGAACTTCCCTCGAGACACGAGGTGGCTATGGTTAAGTACATCGACTGCGGGAAATGTAAGTATGAAACTAAATCCTAAGTCAAGAACTTCATATACCGAATGGTATAAATGTAACTATTAATCTACTATTGGGTTGTCGGTTAACCCGTTAAGAACCAGTAACCCGATATAAGAAAAAACCAAAACCGTTAACAAAACTGCTAAATCAATACCGATAAACCAATAACTTTTTTTGATTCAGTTATTCGTTTCGGTTCGGTTTTGAACAGTCCTAGTTGGGCTAGAATTAAAGTGAAGGGAGACAAAGAAACTTCCCAAACAAAAGTAGAAGCAGAAAGTGATGGATATGTTTACACCATCCCGATTTGCTGTGAAATTTCAGCATGGGTGGAAATTAGTAACCTAAGTGGTGGGAGTATCCTAGTACTACCCATGGAAATAGGGCAAGTACATCTACCTAACTAATGGCAATGAGACTATACCTCTGAATGAAGAGGAAGTATTGCTGAAAGAAAATCCCATGAAAGTGACTTCTTTTTCTCACAGTCTGTTCATGTTCGAACTTCCCTCGAGACAAGAGGCAGCTACGGTTAAGGATGGCGAATGGTTTTGGAACAGTCGGAGGCTAACCGTAAACTGGGGGTCTCCGATTATGGGTACGAAGTAAGCTAATCAGACTTCAGGTTATGTCTGGATCAAAGTTTTTGGGATCCTGCTTCATGCTTGAACAATTTTGAAGTTTGAAGTTAAGAATTTGGCCAAAGCTGAAACAATTTCTTGGAGGCAAAAGTCCAGATGTTTGTGGTTAAGGATGGAGACAGAAACACACAGTATTTTCAAGCAATGGCCAACTCTCATGGGAGATATGACAACATAGATAAACTGAAGGCGGGATGGAAATAATTGAAGACAAAGTGCAAATAAAGGAGGAGGTACTACCAGAATCTATACACTCAAATTAAAGCTTAGAAGCCTACTACCAATTTTGAAGATGTGCCCAACTTTTTGAGAATGTTTTTTTTTGAGAATTATGTGCTCAACTTATCAGGCGATGATACAGATATGCTTGAAAAAACTTTTGATGAGGAGGAAGTTCACTCCATCATTCAGTCCCACGCTCTTGACAAAGCCCTTGGATCTGATGGTTTCACTATGGTTTTGTTTTAAAGAACATGGGGTTTTTTCAAGCCAGAAGTGGTGGGAGCTCTCATAGATTTCCATCAGAATTGCCATATGATTAAATCATGCAATGCCTCCTTTATTGCACTGATATCTAAAAGGAAAAGAGCTGTGGCATTAGAACACTATAAGGCCAATTAGCCTCATTGGCAGTATATATAAGATTGTGTCTAAGCTTTTGGCTGAAAGACTTAAGAGGACTATTGACAAGCTTGTTTCAACACATCAGAATGTCTTCATAAAGCACAAGCAAATTACAGATGCAACTTTGGTAGTAAACGAAGTGCTAGATTAGAGGGTTAAAAGTGGTGAACCTTGTGTGATCTGCAAACTTGACTTTGAGAAGACATTTGATCAGCTCAATTGGTCTTACCTTATTTCTATCCTACGGAAGGTGGATTAGATGGATCAAATTTAGTATTTCAATGATGAAATACTCGGTCATTGTGCATAGAGGACCAATGGGCTTTTTTCTCTACTCAAAAAGGAATCGGACAAGGGTATCCCCCCTCTCCCTTTCTGTTTATTAGAGGATGATGAATCAGTCTAATCAGCAGATTGATAATTGGCCTTGGAAAGATATTTGGAGAACTAATATCTCACACAAAGTAGCTTGTTTTGTGTGGCTCTTGGCTATGGAAGCTGTCCTCACCCAGGACAATTTAATGAAAAGAAAGACCACAATGTGTCCCAGATGCTTTTTGTGTGGAGTTTAAGAAGAGACCATTAGCCATCTATTACTTCATTGCAAAGTGACAACATTTGTGGAGAATTTTGTTTAACCTGAAAGGCATATCCTGGATCATGCCTGGAAAGATTATAGAAGCTTTGCGAAGTTGGTAGGAAGTAGGATCCATGGCAAAGAACAGAAGTAGATGGAGAATTGTCCTTGCTTGCATCTGGTGGACAATCTGGAAGGAGAGGATTTCAAGATGTTTTGAAAATATAGAGAGTAGTATGTAGAAGATCAAACTGAATTATGTTCTGCTATTATGTTTTTGGTCTAAACAGATATACTCAGATGATACTGATTGTATTATTGATGTTCTAGAGTCAATATAGAGGTAGATCAGTATAGCTTCTGGAGTACAATTGTAAACTTGGTTGTAGTACAACCCTTATGCTGTTTACCCACTTATACACATATATACACAATAGTTACCAGTTTCAAAAAAGAAGGGCCACACTTATACACACATATATACAATAGTTACCAGTTACTTGTTCTTACATTGTGAAGTGACTAGACAACTTTAGAACATATTTCTAGCTCTAGCATTAGCAGGGAAACACTGGGTTATGCCAAACAATACAAGGAAATGCTGTCATGCTAGAATAAAAGGAGAAGACCTTCAAGTCAGAAAAAGTAGAGGAATTCGATCCTTGCATGCATATGGTGAATTGTACGAAAATTAGGGACTCGAGATTTTCAGTCAAAGCAACTCCTTTCAGAAGATAAAATTGAATTGCTTGCTTCTGCAAAAGACTCAGAAGCTAACACTAGATGTTCTTGGATTTCTGTAAGAAAGGAATTTTTTGCTGTATATTTTTGGATCATGCCCCTGTGATTATGGCCAGCACAACTGCTGTGCTTTTGAATATATAAAATTTGTTACCATCTGAGAAGAAAAATTATCTCATTGTGTCTTGTTAGTAAAACCTTTTATAAATTCATGTATCAATCTGTTTTACTGCAGCTGTGTCACACCTAATTGTGGTTGGAATTTTTTAGTTCATGCACAGCAGGCCTTTGGGGGAGGATTATTGGGACAAAACTTTGTTCATATGTAGGTCCCATAGCTAGTTAAGATTATTGTTTGGTTTGCCTTTTCATCATTGATGTCCTATTCCATTTGGCAGAATGAACTAGCTATTTTGGAATTCATTCACCTCTTAGTTGAAACTATGGATCGTCATTTTGGCAATGTGGTAAGTTTGTGAATTAAGTTGATTATTTTTTGGAAGTCAGTTGGGATGTTTTGCTTTCTGGTTTATTAATTTTCTAATTCAATAGTGCGAGCTAGATATCATGTTTCATCTTGAGAAAGCACACTTCATGTTGGAGGAAATGGTAATGAATGGGTGTATTGTTGAGACAAGCAAGGCAAATATTCTGACTCCAATTCAACTAATGGACAAAGCATCATAAGAATCCACTCTTATGCACAAAAGGTTTCGAAGCATCATGGTGAACCATTTGTTTTGTGAAGTGTTCCTTCTTTGATTGGTTTGTATGAGGAAAACAATCTTTATTTCCATTACAATGCTATGCATCTGCTTTGACAACATATAAGGAGGATAAATTGCTTTGGTTATTTTACTTGTTTGACTTGGAGTTCTTGATAGTATGTTGCCGGTTGTTGCTTTTTTGGCCTTTCAATTGTTTATTTTACAGGCTGGTTTATTGGGTGCTTTCCCGATAAACCACTCAGTCTCCATGGTAGGTAAGAGGAAAATATTACACAACTGTTTTCATTACTTTTTTCTATATAGGCTGCCTTTTTAGTTGAAGTTCCTATATTGATTTTTTCTTTCTTTCTCTTATGAATCCCCTTTTTCTGCTCCTTGAACTCATGGTTGTTTATTAGTTTGCCTCCCATCGCCACCAATCACAATAGCTAACTGTAAAATTTTTAAGAGAAGAAAAATACACTTGGCCGCTCAAAGTCAAAGGTGGTTTAAGCATCGTATTTTCGATGCCTTGCAGAATTCCTGAACAATAATTTGAGTCATGGAAAGCATTGTCTCTCTTTTGGTTGAATATAAATACTAGTTGGAGCGCGAGGAGTTTATGAGGGGATGTTTCTTAAGCTGTTTAAATTTTTTTCCATTTTATTGTTGATAGATGTACTAGTGGAAGGAGACCATTTAGCTCCTAATAAATATTTTACAGTAGTTTTGCGTTTGTTTGTGTACAAATGAACACGCAAGTATACGCTGAGTTCAGATATTGTAATCACAGGGACTTGTAAAATTGATGGTCTAATTGGAATTCTTATTTCAACTATTCCTAGAAACAAATAATTCTTGAGTTTTTATTATTCTAAAGTTAACTAAGAAAACAATAAAACTTGTAGGAAGCTAGGAAACGTTTGTTTTAATAGAAAAGTCTAGGGTCTTGGCAATTTAAATATTTAGTTTAGTCTTTTAATAGTCACATTTATTACCTGAGTTATTTGTTGCATGTTCATTACTTATTGAGCATCTTGCCAAAAACTATAAGACTACTCAACTATTTTTGACTTCTATATTATATGATCGTCGGTTAATAGTGAAGTGCATTTATATTCTGTATGTATGAACTGAGCAAGACTAAAGGGTATATTACTATCCTCATTAGCGAATCAATTTCCTCTACCTATAAGGTTCACAAACAAGTTCTACTTATTACGCCCACTATTACCTTTTTAAAGTTCAATTAACGAGCCACAAATAATATTTGATAGTTGGCTAAAAAATAGAATGATACAAACCAAGAAGAATTAAATAACTCAAAGATGGAAAATTCAATATTTATAAGCGATTGTTAAATGTCAATCATGTCAATGGCAAAACCCTAGAAATAGGTAGTGTAGCTACTCATGATTCTCATAAGATGATACGAATCATGTGATTACAAGAAATATTGAAAAGTAATGTGTTGCTCTTCAAAAATCATGTAAAAGACCAATTTATAGAGGCAGGTATAAGACTGTAAAATTTGATTCGAAAATATAATAATCAAGATTGAAATATATCACAAAAATCATGGTATTTGATTTCAATATGAGTGATATAATTTCTATGAATTTTTTGATTCTTGTTTTCAAATATAAATTTAAGGGCTTTTGAGCTTGAGTTTTAATCTGGATGAACTTGTTCTTCATTTGTACTTGAATTCAAGGGTCTTTGAGCTTAATCTTGAATCTTCATCTTGATCTCTAGAACTTGTAAAAAAATGTTTCAGTGCTTGAACGCTTGTAGATTGTAGAAAAAAATTGCAGTGTTTGATCCACAATCTCTCTCTGGGTTCTTGTTAGGATTTTGGTGAATTTTTTGAATGATGAGGATCCCTATTTATAGTTGTAGAATGAAGGAGGTGTGATGAAGAAAAGTTTCTTTCGGCCAATCATAGTTAAGTGACATGGTAATATTTGATTTGCCGGAATATGTCACTTGCACACATGTGACACATTATTCTTGATTTTTAATTTGGCTAGGCATGTTATGTCATTTTGACATGTGACGTGATCCTATTGGCTTCTATATTTGACTTGATATGCTACGACATCTTACTCCATTTTCTTATTAGCAGACCAATTTTGTTCAAGAGAAAATTGGCCTTCTTCATTTTTGACATTTCTATATTTTGAAATAGTTCACCAATTCAGTGCTTTATTTGTAGAGTCAATCTTTCTAGAGAAGCAGTCTTCCTGAAACACCAAGCGTGAGTCCTTTTCCGCGAAAGTAATTCTCTATCTTGGCCGCGGTCAAGCTTCCCGAGAAGACTCTAATTTTTTTTTTCTTTTTAGAGAGTTAGTCTATTTTTCATTAAAGTGAATGCTCAAATTATTGTTCTCACACTCACAAACTTGGCTAAGTTTGTGCACTTACAACATTGCATAATGATTACATGATTAACCAAGTCTGCACTTCACCTTCCCTCCCTAAGCCATCACTTTTCCTTGTCAGTCACTCACACAAGGGTAGGTCTATCCTCGAGTGCATTTTTTTGCCTTTCCGCGGAAGTAATTCTCTATCTTGGCCGCGATCAAGCATCCCGAGAAGACTCTAAGTTTTTTTTTCTTTTCAGAGAGTTAGTCTATTTTTCGATAAAGTGAATGCTTGAATTATTGTTCTCACACTCACAAACTTGGCTAAGTTTGTGCACTTACAACACTTCATAATGATTACATGAATAACCAAGTTTGCACTTCACCTTTCCTCCCTAAGCCATCACTTTCCCTTGTCAGTCACTCGCACAAGGGTAGGTCTCGAGCAATAGTAGCTGACGAAGAATAAGATAATGAAGCAAATTGGAATCTGCCCTCATCCCCGGTGACGACCTATGTAGTAACAGGTCTGAGGAGTATGAGAGAGCGATTCGACATGATCTTCGAAAAAAGGAAAAGAGCAAAAGTCCTCGAATCCTGATCAAGCCCCTAAAGCTGGAAGATTACACATTCGATCATTGAGCAGCACATGTACAGTCTTTCCTTTTATCCCACATGATGTTTCAATTGATTTTTTTTTCAAGCATTGCAACTACTTTCTTTCTCTTCCACTACCTTCCCATGGACAACATAAAGCACCAACAACATCCGAGATTATTAGATAGAGGAGAGACGTGTAGAAAGTTGAAAGTAACAAAGTTTAGTTAAATGAAAATTCTTTCAACATTTGTATCTGCCTTTTTGATAAAGAGAACAAAACTTCCTCTCATGTGAAAGTTTATCTTTATTCACTGCTCCTGCTCGTCAAGTAGGCGCTTTATGCTTTTCTCTTACCATTAAAGTCAAGCTCATGGTTTTTCTCTAGTCAAAGTTCTATCTGGATTTCTATAGGGAAAGCGAGAGACGAGTATAGTGATAACACTCAAACTACTCTCAAAACAAATTCAAAGATTAAGCGATCGTTGTCAATAAAAATAGCAAACTAAGAGTCGGGATCGAATCCCACAAAGAATAGTATAATAAGTTTGAATGGTATAATGATAAGAATTCAACTAAGAAATTTAGAATGCAGACTTGTTCATTGTAGTAGGTTAAGACAAATGGGTAGATGATTCCACCAATTTTACTAAAAGAGTTTATTGTAATACCTCCGAATTCAGAAAAAGTTTTTGTGTGTTAAGTATGGTGAAAACAACTTTTGATTTGATACTTATATGTCTAGGCTCTTTGTGCAATATTTCATGTACCTACGTGTTGATCATTGCTAACTAGAACATGAATTTGTTGACTGAATGCTAGAGAGTGGAAGCATGCGTCAGGAGTGTGTGAATGTTTGTTTGAAGTTTGACTCTATATGTATAAGCTAAAAATTTCTTAAGTAGTCTTGCCTAGATTCTTAGATAGCAAGATAGGAAAGGATCATAGACCATTTTTGTTATATAGCCCCCAATAGCCAAAAACATTTACCAAATGAAATCATGAACCCTTTGAACCCTGTTTGAGCCTTGAAATTGATTTTTGTTTGTCAGTGGTCACCATGATTTGATGTCATATCATTGGTTCTCCAAAGTCAAGATGACACAACTCAGGCCAAAATCCTAAGTTGAAAGTGAGTATGAGAAAAATTAAGAAGAAAAAGTTTATCATTGTCATATCCTTGATTTTTCCGAAGACACGAAACCACAACACAGAATAAAAATGGTTCAAGTAGATGGTGGATACATATATATATATATATATATATATAAAGCGAAAATAAAAAAGAAAAGAAGAAAAGAAAATGATGTGGTTGTTGGGATGCGAGAAAGAAAGAAAAATCGGAAATGCCTAAGCAAGAGTTGTGTGCAAAAAAGTAACTTTGGGGGACCAAGGTAATCTAGTCACTCATATTCGTAAATATTCCATTCCCTAACTCGAGCCAACATCACAAGTCGATAAAGTCCTATAGTGATCCTATTCCGGTTGTTTGATAATTAATGTGTTGAAAATAAGAACAAGCCTATGGTCTGTGTACTTGTATTGTCAGAGGTTCTTTTGGAGAGTGAGTGTATCTGTCAGTCCCACATCTTATCTGAAATCATGTGTGAGGGACTTCTTTGAAGTGAGGGCACTATGTTTGTATTTTCTAGTCGTTTAAGTTGACTGGAAGATTGTAACTTGCATAAACATGATCGACTATGTGTTATGAAATGTTGCCCTTAGATCCTTGCATGTTAGGTATATGATTTTGGGTGTAAATTTTTGTGGAAGTAGTTGTTGCATATCTTTGACAATTTTCTTATTTGAACATCGGTTATTGATCATTTTCATCGCTTGAAGACAAGCAATGGTTCTAAGTTGAGGGTGTTGCTGTGTTGTGAACTTGTAGCACATTCGACTTCCAAAACCAAGAATTATTGCAAGTAACCAAGCATTCAATCTATAGGAAAAGATTGTTAAAAAGTAGTTGGATGAGAAAGCTTGAAATTGGAATAAAGTAGTTTAGGATGGAAGGCTAAGCGAGTCGTGTATCTATGTACTGTCCATGAAGTTGGCCTGGACAAGAAAATGCCAAGTGCAACTGAACAAGACCCTATACAGTCCGTAGTGACTTAAACGAGAAGGCCAGGCAGCCGTGAAGTGGCAGGCTAACATCAAGTCAAAGTTCACTCTGAAGGATAAGAGAAAGAGGCTGAGGACGGGTCGAGGAATGGTAACCTGTATGGGTCGTACAGTAGTTTGTGGAAAGCTAAGGCAAAAGCTGAAGAATTATTTCTAAGTTTTGGATCATGAAAGGCTTGAACGGACCGTGAAGAGATTCACGGGCTGTTTACCTATCAGTGAATGTTGTCGACAAGAACACTTTCCTACTTTGTCTAGGACTCATTTTTAAGACTATGATTAGTTACTTAGGGTTTTATTTATATTATCATTAATATTTTGAGACAAGTTTTTATCGAAGAGATGATACCTTTCTTATTTTGATTTATCTTTTGGATAATTGATCAACGTTTGATCTTGGATTCGAGTTCTTAATCAAGATTGATTGGTTTTCATTATTGTAAGTTTATTACTTCTAAACTTTCATAAATGTTTCACAATTTTTTTTTGAGAACATGAGCAACTAAACACCATAACTAGGGTTGTGGGAACCATGATTTGGGCGCAACATTAAAATCAACCACGGATGGGTATCAATTAAAGTTTTGCAGGCTTCATTTCTATTTTCGTATTGATTAATTTCTAGTGACACTTTAGAACCTTTCTGTATTCATTACTTGCTCGAGAGATAAGAATATGATTAGAAAAATCTAGAAATGAATGAACTCCACAATTGAATAACTTGTTTGAAAGATTTGAGTCTGGGAGGGAATAGTTTTCTAAACGAGTAAGCAAAAGTTAAAATTCAAACATTCTAAGACCCAGAGAAGATGAGTGATATTCACCTAATAGGACTGATAAGCATTTAGGTGTACTTAACTTGCTAGATAATGCATGCATTGTATTAAGAGACTGTTATTTGTGTAAAATCTTAGTTGTAGTCTGAATGTCATGGGGTACACGATCCGGTCTATTCTAATTTATAATCGAGCTCTGGAACTATCACATGGTACTGTTACAACTGGATTTTAGTTACTATTAGTCACTTGAACACTAAATCAAAACCCAATTTACTTTACACATTTAGTTTTTATTTATGGGAATATCAACTGCAACTGAACATAAGAACTAGTAGACTTATTTCTTTTGTAATTCTCTGTGGGATAGACCTCAACTCTTATTGAGTTCAGTAATTGACTTTGATAGTTATTACTTCTTTAGTGAAGTGTAAGTTTGGACGTATCAGTTGGGGAGTAATGGGACTTGATGATGGGTTGATTTGTTCATATTGAATAATCCTAATGATGAAAAAGGAGAAATAAAAGGCAACTTGAATTATATATTGAAGTGTGATGTGTTGAGAATTATTTGAAAGGTTTATTGATTCATTGTTGATGTTGTATCATGATTTTGTTGTTGTGAATTGTGCGTTGATATGGAAATGTAATCTCTTTATTATTTGTGTGAACATGCCTATTTTCGTTGATTATGAGACACGATTATAATAAGTGTTTTGTGAATTGATAAAGAATAAAGAATTATAGAGGATGTACCATTTCTAGATATGTGTCGTTTGCCGCGATAGATATATTGATTTGAGGGACGTGTCACGCACCGCAATGAATATATTCATTCGAGGGACATGTCACACACTATAAGGAATATATTGATTCGAGGAATGTGTCACGAACCGTAATGAATATATTGATTTGAGGGTCGTGTCATACGTTGCAATGGATGCATGGATAAATATGTTCCCTATGGGTCCCGGACCAAGAGACAATTGATGTGCATCACTAGGTCAGACTTGCATCACCATACTTAGCATTGCATTGCATGTCTTTATCATTTGTGAACTTGTGAGTGCCTTTCTGTGGAACTTGTGATTGATGAACTTGATCTCGTGTATTGCTGATCTTTAATTGTTGGAGTGTTGTTATTGAGCTATGTGCTATATAAATTGTGAACTGCTAGGCTTTGCTGGTTGTAGTTGTGGAGGTTTGATTGGTGTGGTAGGAATACCTGTATTCTATATTACCTAACTTTGTGTTTAGAATATTTTTTTCTCAGTATCGTGCTATTTGGTACTTACCCCTTGCTTCTACACTTGTGTAGGTTATGAGTCTGAATCCACGTAATTACTCTTTCTCCTTTTCTATGTTCGAGGTGTGGAGATTTGTGAGGTAGTTATTTGTCATTTCAGCGGACCCTCTTACTCCTTATTTATGATCTTGTTATATTCTAAGAACAATGTCATTTGAGACTTGTAATTTTTTTTGAATCAATTGTAATACTCTAGAGGCTTGTACATGTGACAACCATATTTTGGGGGTATATTTACGTTGATTATGAATTTCTGCATTATTTTACAGGATTACACTTTTATTCTCGTTCTACTTTCATATTTATCGTATTAATTGGATTTTAGGCTGACTTTTTGTGGTGAGATAAGATAAGTGTCATCACGTCCAGTTTTTGATCGTGCCACTTATGGATCCGGAGTAAGGGTTAGGCTTACCTACTGGTGGTGTATAGTAGGTGCCATCATGACTTGAGAAATCGGATCGTGACAAGATTTTTCTTGACTTGTCTTAAGTAAATAATTAAGTTGGTGATGAATTATTTACCGTATTAATGATTATATTGTCAAGTACATGTTCTTTATATAGGAGGTGAGTTCTAAGCTAGTTATACTTAGAGTCCTACTACAATACAAATATATAATTTACATTAGTATAGGATTACTACTACTACTACTACTACTAAAATTATAAAAACTTATCCTAGTCAACTTCAGCTAGTATAAGACACAACACCCTAACCGACAACTAATTAGTATGTAGTAGCCAAGTCCTAGTGTGACTCTAACTCTATAACAATTAGCAATTGTACATGTTGTTCAACTTGTTTCATATCATTAGCTTCTTTATCTCAAACAATAATCATAATGGAGAATTATGAGTAATTTGAATGAAAAATACAACAATAATAAACATAATAAAGCATTATGAGTAATTTAGGATGACAAATGAAACACTAACAAGCATAATGGACCATTAAGAGACATTATCATTTTATTAAAATTATATTGTCATTCTAACAATCTCTCACTCATTGAATCTTACTAGTTTCACGGCACGTGCGTTGCACATGTGTATTGTATCATATAGTATATGATATTGTAAAATGAAATTAATATTACTAAATTAAAGTTTTTAGTAAATAATTATAATTGAAAGAACACAGAAAGAATGCTTTTAAATGATTAATACAAATTGTCATAGAGTTACTTATTTTTTTGAGATCAAAATGACCAGATATCATTGAAACATTTCAAAATGCATTCAAGTTTAAATATGCGGAGAAGGTGACATTTCTTTAACAATGTTATTTTTTACTTCACTCAATTTTTAAACAAATTTAACTAACAAAATAGGAAAAAAAAATCAATATAGAAAATGTCACCAATAGCCTTTCCTTTTAAGGTTATGGCCATAAATAATGATGGATACCATCTAAGTATAATTTTTCTCTTAAATATTCATACTTGAAATTTAGTATGCATGACACTGATAACGATTACCATAAATATTTAAATATTTATCTTTATTAGTAATATATACTTTTTACAAAATATTGTTACTCAATTGATATTTGAGTAAGACTATCATAAAGAGGTAATTTTACAAAAGAATGTACTTTTATAGTGAATGTCAACACAGTTATAAGTAGAATGTTATAGAGATAAAAACATATTGTTATAAAGAATGGTGGTTGAATAGAGGTTAGAGTGTATGCCAAATATTTAGTTTGATCAATTCTTTGTTTTAGATATATACTAGTATAGTGCCCACGTGATGCACGGTTTCATTTAATTTTGATTAAAATATTTCTATCATTTTAGTGGTTTACTTTTATAATTCAAATGATGTCACATTCTAGATGAAATCGTATATTTAAAATTATTTATTGAATGAATAAAAAATTATCTTGATGAATTTGTAACAAAATTTAACGTTACGTTTTTAGTAATATGTGTATAGTGGTTTTTGTTTTTTAAAAAACTTTTACTACCAACTTGAACAATTGAGTTTTAATTGTCACTACTAAAAAATTGCCAAAAAACGACGGACTGCGTCGCTTTTTTGGTCAAAATCGATGGAAAAGCGATGCAGTCACTTCCGTTGCTTTTTAGCTCAATGCTTTTCAAAAGCGACGGACTGCGTCGCTTTTTAACTAATTTTTTTTTAGAAATTTTTTAACAAAAGTGACGGACTCCGTCGCTTTATTTTAATTTTCAAAAGGCGACGCAGTCCGTCGCTTTTCTGGAAATTTTATTTTTGAAAATCCCAGCCTGTCCGTCGCTTTTCTGGAAATTATTTCTTTGGAAAATCCAGAAAAGCGAAGGACAAAACCACGCTGTCTGTCGCTTTTTCTGCAATTTTTTTGACAGCAGAAGCTGCCAATTTCTGCTGACCACCTGCAAATGCAATTCAATTCATTTTTACACTATTCAACCCAATCAAACACACACAATTATAATCAATCTACACAACATAAACAACAAACTTAAAATAACATTCAAAAGTATCTAAATCACAATATGAAGACTTATAAAGTCTTTCAAAATTCATTTCAAAATTTCAAATAGGTCATAAATGTCCAGAGATCTAAACTAGGGAGTGGGATCTACATAATCATCCTCATCACTGTCGTCATCGGTATCCAGGAGCCGAAGTAGTAGGTCGACTAGCGAGGTTCATCACTTGTTCTTTGATTTGCTGAACGGTCTCACTCATGATTTGCTGTTCAGCTACTCTTCTCCGCTCCGACTCTGCCAGTGCCGATGTAAATTGTGCAATTTGAGCCGACATGACATCAATCTGAATACCGTCAAGTTCCTCGACTTGACGTGATGATCCAATACCTTCTAAGCCTGACTGCAGTCGTCTTACATCTTGTAGAACTAAGGTGACAATCTTAGCGTCCTTAGTAGTGGGTTTTCTTGGTTTCAGCTCGAGAGAGTGAAAACAAGTGATCCAACCTTTGTATCCAGCTCGAGAGAGTGGATTTGATGAGGTTAAAGAGCTGGGCCTCTTTTGATTGTTGTTGAAGTTCGAGAGAATTCAACATAGAAAATGTAATTGTTCGAGAGAAAGTTACTTTATATATGGTTCGACCTACCCACAACAAATTATCCCATTTTGAGCAGTAACGTTTATCCACTTCGTTGAGATTCAATAATTGGCTGATCAATTCCCAAGCTTTACTATAATATTTGATTGCTTGTGTTGAAGTGTAAATTTGGATTGTTAGTCAAAACCCGAAATTTGAGATTTGAACATTAATTGTGCAAGAATTGTTTGATTGAAGAGGTTGTCATTGTACTCTTATTATTGAATTTGAAGGAAGTACTACTCCCTGTGGGATCTACCAGTCACGTAGTTGGGTTATTATACTGACGAACGATCGTTGGCATTTAATATTGGATGAAATGCCTTGATACGTAAATCAAAATGGCGCCGCTGCCGGGGAGTAGCATTACTTAGAATTCTTTGATTGAAGCTTTGACACTCTCAAATTCGTTGGCTGTAGTTGAATTAGTTTTGGATGCTTTCTGTAAGTGTTGGTTGGACTACGTAGAAGTGAACATGAGTGAGGAAGAGATGAATGACAGCCAAACAGGTCATCGAGATGGTATAGACGACATCAATAGTGTCTACAACCCCGCTTAATCGGGTGGAATGGGTGCAATTTGCATCCCACAAATTGATGAGAATGCGATGTTTGAAGTCACTAGCACAACTCTTCATCTTCTCCAAATGAGGGAACTATATGGAGGGCTAGATCACAAAGACCCACATGAGCATGTGAGAAACTTTACAGGGGTTTGTTGCCCTTTTTCATTCAAAAATGTGTCACAAGAGTCAATTCGACTGCGGTTATTTCCACTATCCTTAACGGGATAAGCTAATAAGTGGTTAGCCGAGTTACCAACTATTCCATCACATCATGGGAGGAGCTGGTTATATCATTTAACACAAGATTCTTTCCTCCATCAAGGATGATGAAACTTAGAGACGAAATTCAAAGTTTCAAGCGACGGGAGGGGGAACCCATCCACGAAACGTGGGTGAGATTCAAGAATCTCCTACTTAAATGCCCAACTCATGGGCTACCAAACGATTTGTTACTTCAATATTTCTACCGGAGTCTCAATTCGGTTAATAAATGAGTGGTTGATCAATTGGTACGAGGAGGAATAATGTTACAATCATTTGAGGTAGCTTCGTTTCTTCTTGATGACATGACTAGAATAAACCAAGCGTGGTACACCAAAGAGGATCAAGTCTATCCATTTTGTTTTAGATTAACGTAAGAGCAACTTGATAAAGAGAAAGAGAAGGATGAAAACATCAAGAAGATGTTGACCCAAATGGAATTTCTACAAGAGCAAATGAAGGGGACATGTGGAGTGTTTAGAGTTGAGGAGGGTTCTTCTTCCTGCTACTCAAGTCCGAGGGAGAATCAAAGTTGGAACTCCAAGAGATATGAGGAGGGTTTCCACTAACTTTATCTATAGCGAGGCAGAAATCAAGGTTGGAATTATCATAAGGGAGAAGAACAAATGAGATACTATCAAGATTGGGCTGAGCAAAATGATTATTGGAGAAGGGAAGATGATCATGAGGAGAACCATACTCACTCGAGTGAGAGCCCAAAATCAAAAGGGAGTGCAAGTAGTCCCCGGGTGAATGACTTGCTGTCACGCATACTTAATAAAGTTGAAGGTTCGGATGATTTGTTGAAAGGCATGAAAGATGACTTTTCATCATTGAATAGTAAACTAAACTCTCATGCCCATGCCATCAAGATACTTGAAGGACAACTGAGTTTATTATTAGCTCAATTGAAACCTAAGATAACGATGAAATATGACAATAGAGTGCTGGTTGTGGTTACTCGTAGCAGAAAGGTGGCAATAGGTAATGTGATGGAAAATGAAGATGCTCAAAAGCGTGAAGAAGGTAAAGGAATGGAGGAACAAGAGTTACTTATCCATCAAAACCTTGCTAAAGAACCACCAAAGGAAGTGGAACAACACATTCAAATTCCGAAAGTCATGCAACCTTTACCCAAAATACCTCCACCATTTCCCCAACGCTTAAAGAAGAAGAATGAAGATGAGTAGTTCAAGAAGTTCTTGTTGGTGTTCAAGACACTATCAATCAACCTCCCCCTTGTGGAGGCATTGTTGGAAATGCCAGGATATGCCAAGTTCATGAAAGAGCTAGTCACAAAGAAAAGGAGCTTGGATTTTGAGACAATTGAAGTTTCCCATAGTTGCAGTGCAATTATGACTAAGGAGCTGATCAAAAAGAGAGAATATCCCGGGGCATTCACCATCCCTTTCACCATTGGCATGCTTCAATTTGCTAAAGCTTTATGCGATTTAGGGGCAAGCATCAACTTAATGCCCTACGCGATATACAAGCAACTTGGGTTAGGTGAACCAAAAGCAACCACAATGAGACTCCCAATGGCTGACCGTTCTATCAAACATACTGTAAGGATACTTTACGACATCTTGGTGAAGGTTGATTAGTTCATTTTCCCGGCCGATTTTGTCATTCTTGATTGTGAAATAGATGTTGAAATTCCCATTATTTTGGGAAGACCATTCTTAGCAACCGGAAGAGCATTGTGGATGTTGAAAGTGGAAATTTGAAGTTTCGAATGAACGAAGATGAAGTAACCCTCAACGTTTGTAAATTAATGAAACACCCAAGTGATATATATGTGGTGTCCACCATTGATGTTATTGATGACGCGGTGGCTAGTGTAAGCCATTTGATGTGCATGAGCGAACCTCTTGAAACCGTGCTTGCTAACTATGATGATTTTGAAATTCAAGGTTACGAAGAAGTAGTAGCTTCTCTGTCAGGCTTGGGAGGGTATTCAAAGACTCCATTGAAATTGGACATTGATTTGAAAAATAGAGAGAGTCCTCCCGCAAAGCCATCAACAGAAGACCCGCCAAATCTGGAATTAAAAGCACTTCCCCCTATCTCCGATATGCTTTCTTGGGGGTAAATAACACCCTACCAGTAATCATTGCGACTGATTTGCTTGAATGACAGATGAAATTACTTCTTGAGGTGTTACGAAGGCATATTAAAGCTATAGGTTGGACCATAGCTGACATAATGGGCATTCCCCCCGGTATTTGTACACACAAAATTTAGCTTGATAATGATTGTAAGCCCAGTGTTGAACATCAGCGAAGATTGAACCCACCAATGCAGGACGTGGTGAAAAAAGGTGATTATAAAGTGGTTGGATGCAAATGTGATCTATCCTATTGCGAATAGCAAATGGGTAAGTCCGATGCAATGTGTACCAAAAATGGGAGGTATCATGGTAGTCCCAAATGACAAGGGGGAGCTTGTGCCTACAAGATCGGTGACCGGATGGAGAGTATGCATGGATTACCGAAAATTGAATTCGTGGAATCACTTCCCCATGCCTTTCATGGATCAAATGTTTGATCGACTATCAAAGAGAGGTTGGTATTGCTTTTTGGATGGATACTCCGGTTACAACCAAATTTCCATTGCGCTTGAAGATCAAGACAAAACCACTTTCACCTATTCTTATGGAATGTTTGCATTTAAGAGAATGCCATTTGCGCTATGTAATGCCCCGACAACATTTCAACATTGCATGTTATCCATTTTCGTGGACATGGTGGAGGATTCGATGGAAGTATTCATGGATGACTTCTCAATCGTAGGGGACACGTTTGAAGAGTGCTGGCACATTTGGGGCAAGTGCTCCATAGATGTGTGGAGACAAACTTGGTCCTGAATTGGGGAAAATGCCATTTCATGGTGAAGGAGGGCATAGTTCTCGGGCACAAGGTGTCACAAAAGGGATTAGAGGTCAATAAGGTGAAGATTGAAGTGATTGAGAAACTACTTCACCAATTTCAGTGAAGGGTGTTCGTAGTTTCTTGGGGCATGCCGATTTCTATCGAAGGTTCATCAAAGACTTCTCAAGGATTGCACATCCTCTATGCAAACTCTTAGAGAAAGAGGTGAAATTCCAATTTGATGATACTTGTATGGTGGCTTTCCGGTGCTTGAAGGAGAAATTAGTATCCACCCCAGTCATTATTAGTCCTGATTGGTCAGAATCTTTCGAAGTAATGTGTGATGCAAGTGGAACAACGTTGGGTGTTGTGCTGGGGTAAAAACGCAACAAACTATTTCACCCAATTTACTACGCGAGTAAGACTCTAAATAGTGTTCAACGTAACTATACTGTTACTGAACAAGAGTTGCTTGCGGTAGTCTATGCATTTGAGAAATTTCGAGCATACTTGTTAGGCACTAAAGTAATTGTTCACACTGATCATGATGCACTCCGTTACCTAATGGCAAAGAAGGATACCAAACCAAGGTTGATAAGGTGGGTACTACTATTGCAAGAGTTGCTTTGAGGTCAAATATAGAAGAGGTTGCGAAAATCAAGTGGCTGACCACTTATCACGATTAGAGGGCAGGGAGGATGATGAACTCGAGGTTGACATAGATGATTCTTTCCCCGATGAACAAGTGTTTGCAATAACTCTCAAACAAATTCCATGGTATGCAGATTTTGGCAATTACATAGTGTACAGATTATTGCCGGACGAGCTTAACTTCTACCAACAAAAGAGGTTCATGTTCGACATTAAAAATTATTTTTGGGATGACCCATACTTGTTCGAGAGTGTGCAGACCATATCATTAGAAGATGTGTCCCGGAAGAAGAAGTGGTAGAAATTCTCCATGCTTACCATGCTTCCCCGGTTGGGGGCCATCATAGCGGTGTGCGTACAACCGCTAAAGTTCTCCAAAGAGGCTATTACTGGCCATCCCTCTACAAGGATGCGCATGAATTTGTGAAGAGATGAGCTCAATGTCAGATGCAAGGTGGAGTGTCTATAAGACACAAATTACCCCTTACTCCCATTTTAGAAGTTGAACTATTTGATGTTTAGGGAATATAATTCATGGGCCCATTTGTGAGTTCATTTGGTAATAAGTATATCTTAGTGGCAGTAGATTATGTTTCTAGATGGGTGGAGGCTGTTGCACTTCCAAATAATGTAGGGAAAATTGTGGTACAATTTCTGAAACGCTACATCTTTGCTAGATTTGGTACTCCTCGAGCTATCATTAGTGATGGCGGATTACACTTTTGCAATAAATGTTTTTCAGCTGCATTGAGTAAGTATGGAGTGAAACACAAGGTAGCAACTCCATATCATCCCCAAACAAGCGGTCAAGTTAAAGTATCAAACCGGGAGATCAAAAGTATCTTGGCTAAGATGGTGAATGCTAACATGATTGATTGGTCTCGAAAGCTTGATGACGCACTATGGGCATATCGCACTGCATACAAATCTCCAATAGGTATGTCTCTGTATCAAGTAGTTTTTGGAAAGTCTTGCCATTTACCAGTCGAATTAGAACACAAAGCGATGCGGGCACTGAAAGCTATGAATCTAGACTGCACAAAGACCTCAAAAGAGAGAGTAGAATAGTTAAACGAGTTGGACAAATTCATGTTCAAAGCTTATGAAAGCTCTGCTCTCTACAAGGAAAAGATGAAGAAGTGTTATGATGCTAAAATACTTAAGCGAGAGTTTATTGTGGAAGATTGGGTGTGTTATACAACTCCCGACTTAGACCTTTTCCCATAAAACTTAAGTCCAAATGGTCCGGACCATTTAGAGTGACACGAGTATTCACAAATGGTGCCATAGACGTTAAGGGTCAAGAATGACCTTCATTTAAGGTGAATGGGAAACGTTTCAAATTATACTTTGGAGAATGCCAGGAGATTTCTTTGATTGAGGTGGTGTACTTGGAAGATGCTTGAGAGCATTTCCACGTCGTGCCACGTCGTTAAATAAGGCTTTTCTTGGGAGGCAACCCAAGTGCTAGTGTTTTAAATAATGTGTGTTGATTTTGCAAGATCAGGATCATGAGTGAGACAAAGATGCTCTTGGCGAGTCGCCGAACTAGTTCAGCAAGCTCGATTTGGTTCGCCTTATGGATCTAAAAAATGAGGCTTAGACTCTAGAACATTTGGCGGGACAACTTCACCAGTTGGCATATCGCCGATGCGCTAAGGCGACCCAACTTTCCTCACCCTTTTGAGTCAACGCTAATAAAGTCCCTCAAGGATCGACCGACGACGTTCTGACTTCATTATGCGGATCGCCGATGTGTTTGGCGACCCCCTACATCTTCACCGATTTGCATTCTCTGGGAGTGCAGTCCACTGGAACTAAGGGCGATCTGAAGAACATTAGATGCATCGCCAAAGCATTCGGCAACCATTTCACTCCGTCGCCAACTGGGCATTTAATGAAGATTCCTCGCTACCCTGCTCTACTTGTTTACATACTAGATTGTTTTCATTTCTTGTTAGTCTTTATTTATTATTCCTATTTTGTTTTATTTGCGGTAATGCCCATACTCTACCCACATTGAGGACAATGTTGGATGCTTTTGGTGGTGGGTGGAAATTGGTCAGTGAACTGAGCGAACCTCTTCCTCTTTATGCCACCTCCCCTGTTTGTGTATATGGCTATTCTCTCGCAAATTTGAGTATCAGTTTTGATCAATACCGATGACTTAAATAGTGCTCATAATCGAACAAAAATGAATGTGCAGCTACGATAAGGCCAAATGAAGTTGCATAGACAATATGTGAACTCTTTGCATCTCGAGGTGACTAGCCAAGTATCGAATTGAGTCTTTTGTGATGAACATTGCATAACTAGCGAAAGTGTGGAGTCTTATTTAACTATGGTGTCAATGCCTTGTGTGTAATGAGCTTACCGTGAACCATGTGTAATGACACCTAGAATTTACCCCGTTGGTCCGGCTGACTAAGTGATGCAATCTTAGGCAACTTTGAAGAGTGTGAACCAATTTGACATTATACCTCTTTTGTGGCCTACCTTGTGAGTATGTGAACCTTTTTTTTAGCACCCTTTTGAGCCTTAACCTTTTCTTGGAAAAAAAACTTGATAACATTGTGACCTTTTATTGATCCATTACCCATAATCCTCATGATTTGTGGTTTGTTTGAGTAGACAACTTAGGCCAAAAGCCTAAGTTGGGGGTGTGATGAAAAGAGAAGGTAAATCAAGAGACGTTCAAGAAAGTCCCCTTTTACCCTTGTTTTGAGAAAAATGGAACCCCTCCATATAATTCCATATAAAAAAAAAGAGAAAAAGATGAAAATAAGGAAGAAGAAAAAGAATGAAAAATTTGTGGAATAAAGTTGTTAAAATACAAAAAGAAATGGGGTTTACAACAATCCATGGAAAGTGAATAATGGGATGACTTGTGAGAACGAATGAAAAATGATGAAGAAAAGGAAAGGACGTTTTGTTAACACCACATCTCATGAGGATTATAGCCATTGAGCCTAAATGACCATACCTTTACACTCAGCCCTGTTACAAGTCTTGAAAAGACCTTTTGATCTTGAGTGAGCTGAAACAAACGTTTGTTGGAAAATACGGGCAAACCTATGGGTGAAATCATACATTGTGTTTATCTTTGTGAGTGTGAGTTTTGAATTTAATTCCGGAACTTTAAGTTATTGAGCCATTGTGTGTGAATATGGAATCATTCTTTGTGTGAAGATAGTTGAGTACCTGTGTTGAGCTTGAACTTGCATTTGAATCAAGTATTGCGAACTTGAGAATCTTTGATAGTGGTGAGTCACAACTTGAATCTGTGGGTGCACAATTGATCCGTGCATGAGTAAGTTGAGTCTTGTTGTGTGCATTCATGATTGAGTCTTGTTTAGCACACTGTTTGAGGCATCCCTTTTTGAACTGTTGAACTTGAAGTTTTTCTTGAGGACAAGCAAAAGTTTAAGTTGGGGGTGTTGATGAGTCCACGATTTGGACTCATTGAGGGTTTTATTTTAACAAAATTAGTATCCTCAAATGCTTGTTTTGGGCCAATGAATGGTGTAAATCCCTAAATTTTAGGTATTTGAATTTAGGAACGATGCATGGACATTATGGATCAAGAAGGGAACAAAGCAAGCTAAAAGAAGGAAGAAATGAAGACCTGATGATTGCCTATGTCATTCGGCGAATCACCAAATTTCCAAGATACCGCCTAAAGTTACAGAATGCTGGAGCTAAAATAGGGGTGATTTCGGCGAATAGCAACTCTATTCGGCAAAGGATAACCTGGTCGCCAAAAGTGTTGAAGAAGATTCAAGCAAGTGCTGATGGGCGAGAAAGAAGGAAAGAGGGAAAATCGCGGAGTTACTCGGCGATCCCAACCTAGACCGCCTAAAGTTACAGTGGCCAGACCAAGAAGAAGCGGAAAATGAAGGTGAGATGAAGAACAATCGACGCGTTGCTGATCTGTCGGCGACGCCCGACTTACTTCGCCGAGTGGTTTTAAAGTAGTGACACTTTCAAACTTGTTTAAATTTGTTTTGGCTAGAGAGAGAAATTCATTGAGAACGTGAGGAAGGAATCACTTAGAGAGAATACACTACCAAATGGTTTAGTTAGTTTTTTTTCTAGCAAGATTTTGAGAGAGATTTTGTAAGAGAGGGGATTATCAATTGATTTTCATCTATAATTCTCATTTTGTACCCAACCATGGAAGTGATAATTGATTTTGATTTTCTTATTTCTGAGATGAGTGGCAAAAACCCTTCACTTGGGGTTTTGATCATGAAGCCAATTGTTGAAACTCACTTAGTGGGTGCTCCTTAATTGCAAATAATGGTGTTAGTTTGAAGTGGGTCTAAGTTTTTACTGTGTTTCGAGGTCGAATTGCATGATTTTGTGCAACAATATCAGTGTTGTGCACTTGCTTGAGAGAGAGGTGTAGAACCAAGGTGGCAATCTTAGCGTCCTTAGAAGTGGGTTTCCTTGGTTTCAGCTCGAGAGAGTGAAAACAAGTGATCCAACCTTTGTATCCAACTCGAGAGAGTGGATTTGATGAAGGTAAAGAGTTGGGCCTCTTTCGATTGGTGTTGAAGTTCGAGAGAATTTAACATAGAAAAGGTAATTGTTCAAGAGAAAGTAACTTTATATATGGTTCGACCTACCCACAACAAATTATCCCATTTTGAGCAGTAACGTTTATCCACTTCGTTGAGATTCAATAATTGGCTGATCAATTCCCAAGCTTTACTATAATATTTGATTGCTTGTGTTGAAGTGTAAATTTGGATTGTTAGTCAAAACCCGAAATTTGAGATTTGAACATTAATTGTGCAAGAATTGTTTGATTGAAGAGGTTGTCATTGTACTCTTATTATTGATTTTGAAGGAAGTACTACTCCTTGTGGGATCAACCCCAACTCACATAGTTGGGTTATTATACTGACAAATGATCGTTGGCATTTAGTATTGGATAAAATGCCTTGATACGTTAATCACTCATCATCTGGTGTAGCACTAGGTCTAGCTGTAGATGAAGGTGATACATCAGGATGCAGAAAACGCTGAGTCAATGGAGGCGTACCGGCCATAACATCTGTCTGCTCGTTACTAGAATCTCCAATCCTCATGGCAGATAACTGAGGAGATGTACTTATGGGAGATGAAGTACCTACCGATAAGGCTCGTGCTTGACGAATAGCTTGTAAAGGTAGGTCCTCATAGCGTCGTGGAGGCAATGCCCTTGAAGTAGAGAAAGCACCAACTGGTCGACGGTAATTAGGATAATATTGCCAAGGATCTGCCGTACGAAATGGAACAGCAAATAAATGAGTATCATCACTAATGTGCTCTGGCGCAGAAGAAATAGATCCTGGAATATCCTTAGGCTCTATGGGTCTCCTAGACTTCTTCTTTTTAGCCTGTTTAGTTTGGCTAACTCCAAGATGCTCGCAATGTCTATCACCGTCACCGTCTGATGACATATGTATGCAAATTTACGTGTATAATATATATAAAAATCATAAATTAAATAAAATTCGCAAAATACACTAACTTACATAGATATACTAGCTAGCTTTCATTCTACATTATTCCTCCTCGCTTGTTTTGATTCCATCATTCTCCTATTCTTTCTCCTCAATTATTCATTTTCATTATCGTCCCATTTTTCATCATCAAATGATTCATTTTCCTCATTCTCAGATATTTCTTCCTCAACATTCAGTATCTCATCATCAGATACTTCTTCTAATATGTGTTGAGGATGTTGTAATGTGGTTTCCAATTCAACACCAACTTGTTGTTGAACAATTGTAACATCATTTTAATATGCCACATCTAAGACATTGTCAATTTCAATTCTTCCCACAAGCTTACTTTTTATAATAGCCCACCAATCAACATTGTCTCTATGTAATGGATATTGAGCGTAATACAGTTGTTTAGCATTTTGTGCAATGATAAAAGGATCATAACTTCTATATTTCCTGGTGTGCTTAACTTCAATTATATTATGTTGATGGTCCACCTTTGTGCCTCTATGTGATGGGTCAAACCACTCACACCGAAAAAATACAATCTTCTTCTTAGGCCAACCTGAATACCTCACTTCAATAATCTCATGAATGACACCATAATATTCAATAGTTTGTCCAATACCATCTACATCACCTTGTATGTAGACAACGCTATTATTTGTTTTCTTTTTCCTAGAAACTTCCTCAGTTTGAAACTTAAAACTATTGACACAATACTTATTCATTGTCAGTACTTGAGATTCAGGTCCAAGTGCTACTTGTTTCACTAATTGCAAATGTTGGACACTAGAGTATTCATCGTAAACCTATGTGATTGTTATTTCAAGTAATATAATTTAGTATAACATGAATATATTATTAAATACTTAGTGATTGCACACTTACATAGTTCCTCAGCCATTTGGAAAATTCTGTATAGATGGCTTCATTACTCCATGTGTTTACGAACAAGTTGATCATTTTATATTCAAGTATTTCGTTAGTTAATGAACACTTACTAGTATGTAATTTGATAACATATTTTTATCACTTAGTTGACATATGGTTGAATCTTTGGACAATTAAGCAAAATATGTGTCACAGCTGATTGTATTTCCATATCAGTGAATCCTCGCTTTTCACGCTTTTTAGATCCTCGACCATTTTGATTAATAATTAATATCGGTGGAAATAAAGGATCAATATCACCTTCATCATTGCGATTGGTCCTGTTTCTCCTACATGACACATCATCACCAAAGTAATAAGAATAAAAATCATCAGTTTCTCTCCCAATATGACCTTGAACAACTGATCCTTCGATCCTTCCCATTTGCTTAATCGTTTGCTTAGAACTGCCAATTTTTCTGCATGTATATATGTATATATATGTTAATAAAAGACTTGGTGAATATTTCAAATGGATACATCCATCTTGTTTGAACCGGACCTCTGAGGGGGGCCTCTTGTACAAGGTGAATTGAAAGATGCTCCATCACATCAAAGAAACCACATGGAAATATCTTCTCCAACTTAGTAGTAGTAACAATAATATTTTCCTCCATCCTGTCTAAACAACTGTCCAACAACTTTCTAGAACACAAATCTTTTAAAAAAAGACTTATCTCTGTGACTGATTTCCATATCTTTTTGGGTAGATGGCTAAAATCGATAGGAATTAACGTTTCCATGAACACATGACAATCATGACTTTTCATACCTATCAATTTTCCTTCATTCATATGTGCCTGCTTTCCTAAATTCGAAGCATAGCCCTCCGGCATCCTCAAATTTTTAACCCACTCAATAATTTCACGTTTCTCATCCAATGTGAATGAAAAGCTGGCTTTGGGCTTAACTATTTTACCATTCTGTAATTCCTGCAGCCATAACTCTTTTCTCCAACAATATTCCTTTATGTCCATTCTAGCTTTTAGATTGTCTTTTGTCTTACCCTTAACGTCCATCATTGTGTTAAACAAATTGTCAAAATAATTTTTTTCAATGTGCATCACATCAAGATTATGTCGTAACAGATTGTCCTTCCAATACGGCAACTCTCAAAATATGCTTTGTTTGGTCCAATTATGTTCAACACCATATCCAGGAAGTCTAGAAGGTGAAGCTTCTGTAACTTTAGGTAATTGAGAAACTCTTTCCCAAATTTGATGTCCTGTGAGTAATGGAGGTGGGGGGTCACTTTCAACCTTATTTTTCCTAAATACATTTTTCATCTTTCTAAACTCATGGTCCATTGGCAAGAAATGGCGATGACAATCAAACCATGTATTTTTTCTGCCATGCTTTAAATTGAATGCCTTACTATTTTCAATGCAATACGGATATGTTAGGTTTCCAGTTGTCATCCAACCAGACAACATCTTGTATGCAGGAAAATCATTGATAGTCCACATTAAAGAAGAACGCATAACGAAATTTTGCTTAGTTGATATATCATAAGTCAAAAAGCCTTCAAACCACAATTGTTTGAGCTCATCTATCAATGGTTGTAGATAGACATCAATCAAACTTTTTGGATTACGGGGACCTGGAATAACACAACTTAGAAAGATGTAGGGACTGGTCATGCATAATTCAGGAGGAAGATTATACGGAGTAAGAAATACCAACCAACATGAATAAGCCGAAGCACATTAGAGAATGGTGTGAAGCCATCTGAACACAACCCCAATCTAACATTTCTTGGTTCACTAGCAAAATCAGGATATACATTATCAAAATGCTTCCATGCTTCACCATCAGATGGATGAGACAAGATACCCGACGACCTTCTATATTCATGATGCCATCTCATATGTGGGGCAGACCTCATCGATGCATACAACCTCTTTAACCTAAGAATGAGAGGTAGATAATGCATCGCCTTAACTGGGATCATCTTTCCATCCGGAGTCCTCTTATAACGAGCATGTCCACAAAACTTACAATTTTCTAATTCACTATCAGTCTTAGTCTTGTAAAACAACATCCAGCCATTAACACAACTATGAATTCTATCATACGTCAATCCTAACTTGGAAACCAAACGCTTTGTCTGATAGAAGTTCTTAGGTATGTTAAACTCCGGATTAACTAGTTCAACCAGAAGATCAACCCTTTGAGTCCATAGCCGCATTAGGAACATTCCAATCTGATTTAATATTCATTAATCTAACCGCAATTGACAAGGCAAAATGAGGACTCCCCTTCAAATAGTGGACGACTAGACTCTTCTAATTGATCATAGAAGCGTCTTGCTTCTTCATTAGGAGCTTCATTAAATATTGTTCGGGTTCCATCCACCTTGAACCCCGAAAGCATCATTGATCATTTCATGAACCCTATCATGTTCAACCCTATCATGTTCAACTCCTGTTCAACCCTAATTTGGCCATGTGGTGCAACCATATTATATTCATCCAAACCATCGAATTATAAAACATACCAATCCAATCCATCTTTCTCCATGATCAATCCATACAAAATATCTAGGCTTAAATCCATTACGGTACAAATGAACCATAACTCTATCTGGTTTAAAAAATTTAAGCACTTACATGCACTACAAGGACACCTAACCAATCCATTATTCTTGAAAATGTCAAGTGTCATTGTATGTTCAATAAAATTTCTAACACCGTCAATAAACTCAGGTTTCAAACCAGCACCAGTTTCATAATGCATATTATACATCCACAAACGATGATCCATCTACAAAAATATAGATATTCAATTATATTATAAATAAAATTTAATAATAATTTTACTAACATTAATTCATTGTTATTATATATTTATAATAAGTTCAATTTCTAAATTCAAGTTCATATTATAAAAGTTATTAGTTAGATATAAAGTGCAAATCCAATAATTAGTTATATATTCAAATTCTAATTAAGTTCAATTAGTTCAAGAGCTACAAAGTTAAAGCTTAATTAATTAATGAATACTAATTAATTAAGTTCAAGTTCTAGTTAAGTTCAAAATTAAGTTTATATTAATTCCTAATTAAGTTTTCAAGTTATTATAAATTAATTAAGTTTAAAAAGTTCTAATTAATTTATATGAAGTTCAAATTAATTAAGGTCAACAAGATTTTCAAGTACTACAAAATTATAATTAAGTTCAAAAAAATTCAAGTTCTAATAAGAATAAAAATTAAGTTCTAATAAATTAAAGTCAACAACATTTCAAGTTCATATTCCTAATTAAGTTCAGGTTTATAGTAAATTCAAGTTATAATTAATATAAGTTCTAATTAAGTTGTAATTCAAATCCCTCAAATTCCAAATTCAAACTAGCTAGCTAGTCGCAAATTCAAACTATTAATTAGTCCTAAAATATCAAATAATTCAAAACTATTAGTCCTAAATTCCAAATTCAAACTAGTCTTAAAATCACAAATTGAAAGTATACTCTAGAATTCAAAAATCAAACTAGTGCTAAAATCTCAAATTCAAATTATTAGTAGTCCAAAATCTCAATAATAATTCAAAGTCCTAAATTTCAAATTCAAACTAGTCTTAAAATCACAATTCAAACTAGTCCTAAAATCCCAAAATCTAACTAGTGCTAAAATCCTAAATTCAAACTAGCTAGCTATTCCTAATCCCAAATTCAAACATATTAGTCCTAAAATCTCAATAATAATTCAAACTCTAGTTAGTCCTAAATCCGAAAAACAAACTAACTCAAATAATACCCAAATTCAAACAACTCCTTAAATACCTAATTCAAAACTAATCTACAATCCCAAAAGCAAACTAATTAACTCAAGAAATACCGAAATTCAAACAAATCCTAAGATACCCTAATTCAAACTAACCCTCACATTTAAAATTTTCAATTCACAATCAAGAAACACAAAACTAACAATCAAATAATCCCTAATTCAAACTAACAATCAATAACACACAAAAGCAAAACTATTACAATTAATACTAACACATAAATCAAACAATAAAAAATAACTTGATCTTGTTTATAA